>NC_138371.1:49158098-49175310 GCF_054177405.1 Leptonychotes weddellii | reverse complement strand
CTGCTGCAGCCACTCTGGAGAACAGTATGGAGGTTCCTTAAAAAGTTGAAAATAGAGCTACCATACGATCCAGCAACTGCACTACTAGGTACTTACCCCAAAGATACAAATATAGTGATCTGAAGGGGCACCAGCACCCCAATGTTTATAGCAGCAATGTCCACAATAGCCAAACTATGGAAAGAGCCCAAATGTCCATCTACAGATGAATGGATAAAGAAGATGTGGTATTTATATAGAATGGAATACCACTCAGCCACCAAAAACTGAAATCTTGCCATTTGTAATGACATGGCTGGAACTAAAGGGCATTATGCTAAGCAAAATAAGTCAATCAGAGAAAGACAAGTATCATATGATCTCATTCATATATGGAATTTAAGAAATGAAACAGAAGATCAAAGGAGAAGGGAGGGAAAAATAAAACAAGATGAAATGAGAGAGGGAAACAAACAAGAAGAGATTTAATCATAGCAAACAAAATGAGAGTCACTGCAGGCGGGGAGACGTGATGGGATGGGGTAACTGGGTGATGGACATTAAGGAGGGCATGTGATGTAATGAGCACTGGGTATTATATATGATGGATGAATCACTGATCTCTACCTCTGAAAATAATAATACACCATATGTTAATTAATTTAAATTTTAAAAAGACAGTGAACAATGTAAGTGTCCAACAGAAAAATGAAAAATTGTGGAATATTCATGGAAAACATATTTTATAGCAGTGAAAAGACTGACCCACTCATGAATTATTGGTTTTAAATCTCTCAAACATAATCTGAGCTTTTTCTTTAAAACGGCATTTTAATAAAGCTTGCAAATAAAAAAAAGTTAACACTTTTCATTATATTACATTACCCAAAGTAATATCTAATTTTGAATTTAAAAAAAAAAAAAACAAAAAACACTCCATCTATGTTCCAAAGAGGAAAAAAAACTCTATTGATCTCTGGGTGTAGAGAGACACAATTCAGTGTTTTAAAATTTTACAGTGATGTACAGATTGAACTTTCAAGGTGACTTTAGCTAACTCAGCTCTGATCCATTCCCTTCGTCCTCATGCAATTCCATGTACTTTAGAGGAAGGGGGACCTCACTACAGTCTCAAACACTAATGACCAGTTACCTAGAAGGCAGAGCTCAGAGCTCCACAACAGTCAGTGTTCTTAAAGAAGCTGAATAACAATATAGAAACCATTGTCACAAGGGTATTTTTTATAAGAATGCCCTTTATAAAAGCCCGTAACATAGTACTAAAATGAATTTGGTTAAAGTAATTCTAACAAGGGACTAAAAGGAAGTGATGATGAGAAGTACTTTTACAATCTGAAGGTAAACAATGTAAGACATTTTAATGATGAAGATGATATCATAGATATATTTAATGCATACTGTCAGGTGTCAGATAATGTGCTTCACGGTCTCAACTATTAGGTTGGTCCCATTTTGGGCAGCAGACTTTTAAACAAACAATGTGGTGAGTGCTACTGCAGAGCTATGTAAAGAGTTCTGTGGGAGCGGGGAGGAACAAGTAACTAACATGCCTTACAAATCTGAAAAGCTTTCCAAAAATAAGTATCTCTGAGTCTTGAAAAATAAGTAAGAATCCACCAGGTAGAAAGTGAAGAAAGAAGTATTCTAAGTCATAGGTTCATGAAACAGCACGATGCATTCAGGAAAATAAAAACAACTGTGTCTGTATGGGAAAGATGTAGGAGATAAGATTATGCAGGATTGAGTTATGAAGTCTCCTACACTATTTCAAGGAGACTGAACTTCATCTGAGAAAACAGGAAATCATTGAGCGGGGTTTTATGATTAGATATGCACTTTACAAAGATTATTCTCATGTACAACAGACTAGAGAGGATCAAGGCCAGAGGCAGGTAAGAGAGAAGATCTTAAATAGAAAATGTTCAGGATTCAGAGACAGCAAAACTTAAGATATTTGATCAGGCTATACGGGATGAGGAAGAGTATGATTTTAGGATAAATTCCAAATTTGGTAGCTAATGGTAACTTTAACCTAGATAGGAAATTAAAAGAGAAGAGCAAGTATCTGGACATACTAGGTTTCAGGAATGTGTGGGGCATCCACCCAGAGATACTAGTAGGCCAAGTGTAATTATGGATTCAAAGCATAGGACAGGAGTCTGGGTCAGAACCATAAATACTCAATCACAATCAAATAAAAGAAAGTCATTCAAGTAGTGAAACTGTCCAGGGAGAACACATAGAGTTAAGAGGACTTGGCCTCAAAACAAACCCTGAAAGCAGTGAAATTAGCTAGAGGACAAGAAACCAGTGAAGAAAACTAAGAAGAAACAGAATGCCAGGATCATGAGGGTGTTTTCAAAAGAAGACAAAGTTGTCAGCTAGTTTCAAGAAGAAAAAGCCGGTTGTGTCCAATGCTATTCAGCGTGATCAAGCAATATGAAGACCAAAAGTACTCCCTGGATTTTGAGCAAGATCAAGTATTTATTACATGGTAATTACAAAGTCACTGATAACATCAGTAAGAGCAAGTTCAGTGAAATGGTGAAGACAGAAGTCAGACTGAGGAGGGTTGAAAAGTAAATGGGAGGCAGGGAGGAAATAGTATGAGTGTAGATTAGACCCTCAAATGACTTAGCTGTCAGGAAGGAGAATTCTAGGGCTAGAAGACAAAGAAAGGGCTGAAGAGGAAAGTATATGCATGTGTGTAATTTTTTTTTTTTTTTAAAGATTTTATCTATTTATTCATGAGAGAGAGAGAAGCAGAGCGAGAAGCAGGCTCCCAAGGAGCAGGGAGCCCGATGCGGGACTCGATCCCAGGACCCTGAGATCACGACCTGAGCCGAAGGCAGACGCTTAACCATCTGAGCCACCCAGGCGCCCTGTAATTTTTTTTTTTAATGAGAGACTTAAGCATTTAAATGAGAGGCAGAGATCAGAGTAGAGAACGAGAGTAGACAGGGAAGACATGAGGGTAAACTTGGCTTATTAAGAACAGAGCTATAGCATCCTTTGTGATTAGAATAAAATAATGAAATGGGTTAAGTTTGCATGTGAGGCTAGAAGGAATTTCTGCCTAATGAGTATTTTCTCTGTGACACAGAGATAATTTGTGAGGTTTTGCTGATACCTTAAAATTTCTAAGTGTGCAAAAATTTCATACAACCATGCTACACTGTATATACTTTCATATATTAATTTAATCCTTTACTTTGTAATGCTCTCTCAGTTGCTACTGCAAATTGAATTTTCAAAGAATCCTGTAAATTCCTGCCTCTATACAAAATAAAACTAAATAGCCTCTTACCCAGAGTCTATTGTCTAATTCTTTCAGAGCAAATATGAGTACAAAGAATGCGTGACAATTTGTGAGTCAGAAGTTTAGATGAAGAAACTGATCTATGTAGATGACACATTTAATAGCAACTCTAAACCAAATGAAAATGGAAAAGTGAAATTCTCCAAAAAGGAGAAAAAGGGTTTTCTTAAAAGATGAAAGAGTCATAGGCTATACTGGAAACATGGAATACGAAGTATTTGGGTGCAACTGAAATTTTACCACTGAATTAAAAAGGGGAGAAGTATCATTAGTTGAACAAACTGTCATTATTTGTTAGTACAATTATATACAATAATTACACTCACCAAAACCTACTACATGCCTACTATATTAACAGGTTAGAACTTCTATTTTGTATGGAAAACAAATTACATCACTTCTCATTTTATTATGTTATTTTAGCAAAAATTAACATTAACAGTCAAACTTTGCCTTTGTTTCCTAAGCTGCATATCTTCCATCACTCCTTGTATGTGGTCCACATTTTCTTTATTTTCAATGGTTACATCCTTTCCATAGGCCCAGGATGCCTGATTGGAGATCTGATCCAGAAGTCCTTGACCTTTTTCACGCAAACCTTGTAATCCTACATCTAAAACAAAAGTTCCTAGATTTAATCTCTTAAACAAAGGAGGTGCTTTCCCTCCCTCAAGTAAATCCTCTCAGCAGATATTGTACTTGGATTCCAAGCATGACAGCTTTGTACATTAAACTATCTTGGGATGGGGTTCTCTGAACACTTCAAGCAATAAAACCCTTAAATGTGGTTTCAATTGAGCTCCCTTCTCATGCCAAATTCTGCCTAAAGAGAATTTCCTAAAGGTTAATTTCCATTGATGATAATTATTTTTGAAAACTGAAAGCAGGAAGAAAGTGTGAAAATTTCTATTTTGGCTAGTAATATTTTTCAATTTGTTTCCTTTGTGCTTTTATGTAGTCCAATTTTTAGAACAAGGCAAACATTTTGTTCAAAATAACGTATAAGAGTTACAAAACTTCAAAGCATTCAAGCAATGCATTATCACTGAAAAAGGATGCTGAATATTTTGAGTTCAGGCATCTTCCAGCTTACACCTAACGAAAAGCAATATTTAGGATAGATTTACAGTATTCCAAACCAGACAAGCACACATGAATTCTTCTTTTCTTTTTTAAAGGAGAAGTATGGCTCTAGAAAACTTCTGATGCTTTGAAATAAACTGCATTTGGCAAATTAATTACAAAATACGTATTATGCCTATGTGTTAAAATAACAAAGGCTGCTAACAAGTAAAATACCCATACAAATATGATTTTTCAAATGCATTCCCTCAAATCCTTTTCAATAATTAATTAATTTGGTTCAATCACGTGTCACCACTTTCTACTAAATCTGTCTTAGCTTTCTGCTTCCTGGCCTCCATTTCCCTTTGCCCTCCTATCCTACCCGGAACAACCCTCCGTTCCCATTTGTACATCCACTATCTCCTCTCCAGTCATGACCTAAGGAAATTCACTGTATTTCCTTCCTACTGTAGTAAAATGTAAAAGGCCTTGGTGTCAAGTGAAATGGGATCATCCTCCCCTTGGGAGAGTAGGTAACCTTGGCAATATTCCCAATTTGGAGAAACAAATGCACAGAACCAAACCGACTATTTATTCACAAGGTTAGGATATAGCAACAACAAAAATCATTGCATAAAACACAGTTTGGGGCATACAGGATTTACCACAGAACACTTCACAGCTAATTACAGCTTATGCATGCACTATAAATAACTGTTCATAGTATATGCAAGACATAGCACCTGTAGATATAGCTGGATAAAGAAGAAAGGCTAAAGGCCCAATGAAGGAAGGGTGACTGACCATCAATGAAAAATAAACATTTTAGCACGTATTACACCCTTCAAGGGAATAAAACCTATTTTATACTAATTTTTCCTGTGTTTCCTATAAATAATTATAATTAGTTCAGTATAAGTTGACTTGTCTAACAATAGTAATGATATTTCTAAAAAAAGAACCCTTATGTTTCAGCATTTTTAAAATCTGCTTACCAACACTTTTCAGCTTCTCTTCAAGCAGTTTTAAAGTCTGCTGAATCGATGCTCCATCAGCTGGTGCTACATCTACGCACAACATCCCTAATAAGCCATCCAACTGCTGAGACAACTAAAGCAGAGGGACACCAAAGAGATAACCCTGATGTAATCAGCATCTAAAGTGTTTAATGATTAATGAGGTTTATATCTAATGAGGTTATCACAATTACACTTGAAAAAGACTATGCTGTTAAAAGACAAGGACTAATAATTAGAATACATGTTATCTGAAAAGACAGAACAAACAGATGCATGCACCAGGAAAACGAAGATTTATATCCAGGTCAGCAGAATATAAGAAAGTACTGAATCTTCCATTTCAATCTATGTTATAAAGCATAAACAGAGAAACAATCAAAATGAAATACATCTACTAGGTTGGTACACTATTTAGACAAAAAAGGTTTAGTTGCATGCAAAATGACTTAAAAATGAAAATTAAAAAAAATCAAAGACTTTTATCATCTCCCCACAAGTAAATTATTTTATTGTTCCAGAAAAATAATTAGGAGACATGCAAACCTGCAAAAATTATGTGCAGATAAGTGTTCAGATCATTTGAAGAACAGAAAAGCAATCAGAGTACACTTACATCTTGGGCAACACCATGAAATTCAAGAGCTGCTTGTAAGAGATTCTGCCTAAATTCCAGCTGACTGGCCTGTCGATAGCAAACATCACTAAGTTGTTGCTGTAGTGACTTCAGTTCTACAAGATCTTCCTCATCCCCAGCATTTAAGAGTGCTGCAATTTGCTGATTAAGTTCCACATACACTGCAAACCATTCCTGTAACAGACATGTTGTAAATTAAGGATCAAATTGGCTCCTGAAGAACTATATTACATTTTATAATTCCTCCAGATAAACTAAGTAACATTTATGATAATTTTGTAAGGCAAAAATTACTTAAAGTGAGGATGAGAAGCCCTCAACCCCCAAATCCTTGCACATGACCCCCAGAACTCACTCTTGTCAACATCAATATCTATCGTATATCTTCATCCTGGTCTCTAAATGTTTCCTTTCCTTTCTTGTTCTACCTGAAACCTGTCCGTCCTCAGAGAAAATTATTACCAGACCATTTCTCCCTCTCTCTCAAAACCCACATCTCCTTTAAAGTGCATGCTCTTGGATGACATCCTTCCAAACCTTTCCCATTAAGCACTCTCTTCCGGGGAGTTTGACAAAGGTCACGGCCCTCCTCTTTGGGCCAGCCTTCCCACCGACCCCCACCATGTACGCATCCACACAGCACTCTTAACTCTGTACCAATTCCCTCTCTCACTTGCAACCATCCTGTCCCCACCCTACCTCAGCTACCTACTCCAGCACATGTGAATTCTTGTCATAATCATGTATTACTATACAGCTCCCAGATCTTCAAGAATCTCATTCTCCAGTCCCCAGCTACCGACTCTCTCATTCACACACTTTAGGACACTCACTCCTCCAACCCGATGAGATTGCCCAATCCACTGACCTGCTGCTTCATGGTCCAGCACTGAAGAGTCTCACGCCCTCACTTCTATCTTTGGTCAGAGGCTATAATCACCTCTCAGAGCACAACCCATGCTCATGCCCTGCTCTCTTCCTTCCATCCAATCCACCTGTCAAGACCTCAGACCTGGTTTCTCTGCCTACTGTATACCTACACCAGAGTAGCAACATGCTTGGATAATAACAACAATGCAAACAGCTGTCTTTTAAAAGTTATAGTACATATAAATATATAGACTCTCTCCATATAAAAATATATAAAGTGTATATAAATAACCTCAAATAGGCCTTCAGCAATCCTATTACATTTCTCTAGTCAATTCATTTTCCCACTCTCTCATGATTGTTTTCTTCACTCCTTAAATCTCCAACTCCCTTTCCCCCTCTTCATTCTCAGCCAAAAATCTAACCTAATTCAATAGGAAGCAATCAGAAGAGAACTCTCATCTTCTCACCGACAAATCTATGACCCTCCCTCTTTCTGCAGCCCTATGCTTTGCCCTCGCCACTAAAATAGCAGATGAACTGTCCCCGTTTCTCAGGCAGCCACGTCACTTGCGCTATCTCTGTCCCCTGTTGCCTACACAAGGCTTTGCCCTTGCATTTATCTTCTCTCTCACATCATCAATTCATTCTTTTCAACTGGATTATATCCACCAGCATACAAATAAGCTGCAGTATCTTATATTAAAAAACAAAATATACACTTAAGATGTGTATTTTATGTAACATATATTACTATACATAAATTAAACTTCAGTTATCAAGACCAAGACCATCCCTTAAAGGAGTACCCTATACAAATTCTATCTTCTATTCCCCATTCTCTTTTTAACCCATTCTAATCAGGATTTTGTCCTTCCTGCTCTTAGCAAATTCTCAGTCTTTATCTTATTTGGGCCTTTCAGTTGCGTTTCACAAAAGCAACCACTTCCTCCTTGAAATGCCTTTCTCTATTCTTCCCTCAGACACAACAGCTCTGCTGGCCCTCCTTCTGCTTCTTGACCTCTAAGTTTAGTAGTGACCTGGGGTTCAGCTTTCCAAAGGCTCTTTTCTTCTGAATCAATACTCTTTGGGCTTGGATGAGTTCATCTAGTCTCATGCCTTTAAATAACATCTATATGCTGGTAATTCCCACATTAATATCCTCACCTTGTCCCCTTCCCTGAACTCAACAGTGATACCCAAGTGTCTACTCACTATCTCCATTTGGATGAGTATTAGACATCTGAAATTTACCCTGTCCCCGAAGCTACTAATTCTGTAGCTCCCAAGCTGCTTCTCTCCCAGTGTTCCCCAACTTAAGAGTGGCTAAAGCCAAACACCTGATATTTCTAAGAGCAAGTCTTGCTGGCTCAACCTAAGGAATCTGACAACTTCTCATTACATCTACTGCCTTCATTCTATTAGTCTCCTGTCTTCTGTTTTGTTGTTTGTCCCTAGTCCTTATTTTCCATATGGTAGCCAGAGACCTTTTAAAAACATAAATCAGTTCTCTGCTCAAAAATCCCTCCAATGATTTCATGTAACATTTAAAATAAATGTCAAGGGGCGCCTGGGTGGCTCAGTCAGTTAAGTGTCTGTCTCCAGCTCAGGTCATGATCCCAGGGTCCTGGGATCGAGCCCCACATTGGGTTCCCTGCTCATCGCGGAGTCTGCTTCTCCCTCTGCCTGCCACTCCCCCCACTTGTGCTCTCTCTCTCTGACAAATAAATATTTTTTAAAAAAATAAAATAAATGTCAACTCCCTTTTGTGGGCTAAATGGACATGATTTGGCCCCTGACTCTCAGAAACGTTGTTTTGTGTGACTCCTTACCTTGCTCACTGCACTGCACCACCACCAACATACCTGCTGTTCCTTTGCAATGGCAAGTAAGCTCCAACCTACAGTGTTTTTACTTCTGTGTCCTCAATCTGAGCTGCCTTTTGCTTGAATTACTCCTTCATATCATTTCAAGGTTTCTGATTAAATGTGATCTCCTCAGAGATGCCTTTCCTAAAAGCACTGCCTTACCTGCTCTCCACTCCCTCTTTCCCAATATGAATTTAAGTTCCATATTATAAGACAGTGCTAATATACCAAGAGCCTAGAACAACATGTGACATTTAGTATGTGCTCAGTTAATATGTACTGAATGAACATATAAAACACTATGTCAGACATTGTAGATTAGCCAACATTAAATTAAGTAGGTAACAGGAACTGCTCTAAATGTGGTCTACTCTTGTGGCCTGTACCTAAAACTTGGGTTTCTCTAATTTGTCATATTGTTTTATTGCTTGAACTACTATGAAATCTCTGAATATTATTATACAGACAATGTAGTCAGATGTAGAGAAAAGAACAATGGATTTGAAAGACGAACTCAAAATCTTTTCTCCTTACAAAGGGTGTCATCTTCATTAAGTCACTTATCTCTCAGAACCTGTTTCTTTATAGCAGTGATTTTCAACTGGGGGCTATTTTGCTTCAGAGGGAATATTTTGCAATATTCAGAGACATTTTTGGCTGTCACAACTGGGAGGGCACAATGCTAATGCATCTAGTGGGTAGAGGCCAGTGATGCAGCTAAATTACCCTATAATGCACAGGACAGCCCCTACACCAAAGATCTACCTGGCCCAAAGTATCATAGGGCCAAGATTGAGAAACCCTGTTCTGTACAACAGTGATGATATTATCTGTCTTATCTATCTTACTGGTTATTGTATAAATTAATCACATAATATTATCTGTAAAATACTTTTGAAACCATAGAGTGATTATAAAGGTTAATGGAGATGGATTTAAAGCAGAAAATACAACTTGAAAAAATATCACATTAGTGTTCTAAAATAGAAAGGGATTTCCTAGTCTTCCCAAAGTACTTATAAATTTAGTTAATGCTCTAAATAAATAGATCCAATTCTTTGAAGAAGTAACAGTCATGATTCAGAGAAAAATAGCAGACTAAAGGATTAGCATCCAGGGTCACTATGTTTTACAGTAAGAACTATCTATATCATTTTACCAGGGGTGCTTACTAAAAATACCTAAGCTCCACCCCTGACCTACTAAATCAGAGTCTGTGGGCATATGGCTCTGCAACAGGCAGTTTAACAATCACTTCAGGTGACTTCTAGGACCACTAAGGTTTAAGAACAATCATCCTAGAGTTGATTTTTTCCTAATCTTAATCTGTAAAATAAAGGCCCTAGTAATCAGGACAAGGATGCAAACAATTTAAGAACCAGTATTTTTCTTGAAATTAACACTTTAAATTAAAGAAACTCACCTTAGGAACTGAGGTTGTCCTAAAGAAATAATCGGTCTCCCTGAGATGTAAGGAAAAAAAAATCTGGCATGCACAGACACACACACACACACTCTCTCTCTCTCTCTTCAAATTAATCAAAATGTTTCTTCCTAGGAAATAGGAGAATATAAAATTTATAGAACCTTAGGCGAACAGGCTGCATTCAGTTCAGTTTTGGCCATCCTCTGGCCCACCTTTTATGAACATTTAACTGCATAGAAAAAAAAAAACAATTCCAAGACATGTAATTTAGAATTAGATGGTAGGTAAGATGAGCTTGAATGCTCACATACTAAGACAGAGGTAGTCATCAGGATTGACACTGGAATCATGCGGGAACTGGTGGTGATGCACAGCTGGTGAAGTAATGGGTATTTATGCTTAAACCAAGAAACAGGAATCCCAATCTAGGAGGAAAGAAACACTGCCAGCTCACTTAATTAAAGGTAGTATGTTCGTGAGATAGGTGTTGACTCTTCATGTACGTCTGTTTTGCTGCTTACTATTAGGCACAACACAACAGTGTTCTCTTTGAAGACCAAAAGTCAACACTGTGAGATGGGAGATGTATGAATGGAATCCTAAAGCTTCAGAGATTTATACTTCTGCACATTCCTATGATGTGTTTTTCCTAACAACACCTACCTCAACCCAAAAGATAAAATAAGATTACTGAACTAAAACACTTTAAAATGTATTTTAAGTATAATCATTTTCTTCTACCTCTGATATTTTTTGTTGTGCTTACCTCGTATTAAAAAAACAAACTTTATGACACTCCTTGACAAAGAACTACATATTACTAAGATTCTCATTTTCTGTATATTAATACTAAATATTCTAATAAATTTGGGAAATTCTTTAGTTTTATGAATTATGCTTTTATGAAGAATCTAAAATTTAATACTTGACAGTGATTTAGTACAAAATGGTATGTTAATTTCTATCCCTATTAAGGAATCAACACACTAGAAATGTGTCATAATTTCACTAAGACCTGAACAACTCCAACATATGCTTTAAAGTGTTAACTCTTATTTACAAAGAGAAAAGAAAGCTTTTAATAAAATATTAGAATATCATAAGCTAATATACTCATCCTGCATCAACCTATTCTCAAGGTGACAATGTAGTGCCACCTATTGGTTAAAACAGTGCAATTCTCATTTGTAAATCTTATAGAATGAAAAATTTCAAACTATTCAAAAGTGGAAAGAACAGTATAATGAACCCCATGTGTCATCCATCTTCAATAACTATCAACTCATGACCAATTCTGTTTCTTCTATACTCCCATCCAATTTGTCCCCACCTTCCAATTTTGAAACTAACATACATCATTTAAAGAAATGAAATCCGTAAGTCATCAATGTTTCTTTTCTTTGAGCACTATGTCCCAGAATGCAAACATCCACATATGCGCATATGTCCTCAAGTATTAAGAGAATAGGAATGAAAAAAATGCTGTTATCTTAAGCACATCCACGAAATTTAGCTTTCTCTGAGAGTGAGCTAGTAAGCGAGTGAGACAGACAGAGTAAAATATAGAAAGGGAGAGAGACACAAATACAGAGATATAGAGAGGGGAAAAAGAATTTCATGAGTATGAAGAGACTGGTGTTTCAACCCTTGTCCAGCTATCCAGTGATCGAAAAATGTTCTCTCTCAGTTTGTTCATGTATAAAAATAAGGTGATAGTTGGGGTGCCTGGGTGGCTCAGTCCTTAAGCATCTGCCTTCAGCTCAGGTCATGATCTCAGGGTCCTGGGATCGAGCCCCGCGTCAGGCTCCCTGCTCCGCAGGAAGCCTGCTTCTCCCTCTCCCACTCCCGCTGCTTGTGTTCCCTCTCTCGCTGTGTCTCTCTCTGTCACATAAATAAATAAAATCTTTTAAAAAAAAAAAAAAAAGGTGATGGTATTAGAAGAATCTTTAAGATCCTTTCCAATTCAAAAGTTCTGAAATTTTATACTGATTTCACATTATAAGTAAACTTAAGCACACAGAACTTTCCATAAGCTCTTTTTTCCTTTAAATTAATTTTTAGGAGCACCTGGGTGGCCCAGTTGGTTAAGCATCTGCCTTTGGCTAAGGTCATGATTTTAGGGTCCTGGGATGGAGCCCCACATCATCCAGACTCCCTGGCTCAGCGGGGAGTCTGCTTCTCCCTCTGCCGCACCCCCGGCTTATGCTGTCTCTCTCTCTCGCTCTCTCTCTCAAATAAAAAAAAGTTTAAAAAAATAAGTAAAATAAATTGATTTTTAAACTTTATCAATAAAAATACAAAAATAAAAATCTAAACACAAGAATCTCTATGTATACAATTTGTAATGTCATCCATACTATATGCAATATAAAATGTGCTTTTCTGTACCTCTGAAACAAATAATACATTATATGTTAAAAAAAACAAAAAAGATAGCAGGAAGGGAAAAATGAAGGGGGGTAATCAGAGGGGGAGACGAACCATGAGAGACTATGGACTCTGAGAAACAAACTGAGGGTTCTAGAGGGGAGGGGGGTGGGGGGATGGGTTAGCCTGGTGATGGGTATTAACGAGGGCACGTACTGAATGGAACACTGGGTGTTATACGCAAACAATGAATCATGGAACACTACATCAAAAACTAATGATGTAATGTATGGTGATTAACATAACATAATAAAAAAAAAGATTTTAGTCCCTAATATCTGAGCTTATAAAAAATAAATAAATAAATAAAATGTGCTTTTCAATTCCTTCTGTGAACTTCTTTATAATAGGTATATAATCCAACTTCAAAGTATAATTACTCCTCTTGATATCTTTAAAAAATAGTAAAATATAGATAAATCCTGTCTTTAGGACCCTCATGTGTCACATATCTTTATTTAAAGGACTTTGGGGATACTTTCATAACTAAATCCTCTAGAAAAATCTAGAATGTTTTATAGCAAATACTGTTTCCAAGAACCAAAAAGGGTGGGACACCTGGGTGGCTCAGTTGATTAAGTGTCTGCCTTCAGCTCAGGTCATGATCCCAGGGTCCTGGGACTGAGTCCCATCCACATCAGGGTCCTTGCTCAGTGTGGAGCCTGCTTCTCCCTCTGCCTGCCACTCCCCTGCTTGTGTACGCTTGTGCACGTTCTCTCTCTCTCTCATTCTCTGACAAATAAATAAATAAATACAATCTTTAACAAAAAAAAAAAAAAAGGGGTACAAAATATAGGATATAGTTATCCTATAGTAACATGCTCCAGAACAATCCACAGGGTTCAAATAAGTCACAGTCAATATCAAAAATATCAACAGAATTAAGTTATTTAAAAAGTACCAAGAGGGGCGCCTGGGTGGCTCAGTGGGTTAAACTCCAACTCTCGGTTTTGGTTCAGGTCCTGATCTCAGGGTCGTGAGATGGAGCCCTGTGGCGTGCTGAGCGCAGAGTCTGCTTGAGATCCTCTCCCTCTGCCCTTCTCCGCCCTCCTAGCGTGATGTGTGCACGCGTTCTCTCTCAAATAAATAAAATCTTTAAAGATTTTTTTAAATTTTTTTGAAAGATTTTATTTATTTTTTGACAGAGAAAGACACAGCGAGAGAGGGAACACAAACAGAGGGAGTGGGAGAGGGAGAACAGGCTTCCCGCGGAGCGGGGAGCCTGATGTGGGGCTGGATCCCAGGACCCTGGATCATGACCTGAGACGAAGGCAAACGCTTAACGGCTGAGCCACCCAGGCGCCCCAAAATCTTTAAAGATTTTTTTTTTTTTAAAGATTTTATTTATTTATTTGAGAGAAAGAGAGTGAGAGAGAGCATGAGAGGGGAGAGGGTCAGAGGGAGAAGCAGACTCCCCACTGACTGGGGAACCTGATGTGAGACTCGATCCTGGGACTCCAGGATCATGACCTGAGCTGAAGGCAGTTGCTTAACCAACTGAGCCACCCAGGCGCCCCTTTTAAAGATTTTTTTAAAATTTATTTGACAGAGAGAGAGGCAAGCAGAAGGAGAGGGAGAAGCAGGCTCCCCACTGAGCAGAGAGCCTGACATGGGGCTTGATTCCAGGGCCCTGGGATCATGACCTTAGCCCAAGACCTACATTTAACCGACTGAGCTACCCAGGTGCCCCTTAAATAAAATCTTAAAAAAAAAAAAAAATTCTCTCTCTCCTTTTCCCTCTGCCCCTCCCTCCCTCTATAAAAAAATAAATAAAATTAAAATTAAAAAAATAAAAATAAAAAGTACCAAGAACATTGAAAGATTATAACCTCAGAAAAGGGGTTATAAGTTAAATACAAATTATTCAGTATGTTTTTTTAGCATAAAAGGAAAAAACATTATGTTGGACCCTGTGAAATGAATAAAATATACAGATTTTTTTCAATTACAGGATTTCATTTTTAAACTCTTACAAGTACTGGAGTGCTCGGGTGGCTCAGTCAGTTAAATACCCAACTCTTGATCTCGGCTCAGGTCATGATCTCAGGGTTGTGAGATCAAGTAGCGCATGGGGCTCTGCAGTGGGCATGGAGCCTACGTTAAGATTCTCTCTCCTTCTCCCCTCAGTTCTCAGTTCTCTATTATTGGGTATTTAGATCCTAGTGATCAGGACACACGTTATATTCATCCCTGAACACATGATTTTTTCCCCCCCCCAATTAACACATAAATCCAATCAGAGTGTCTTCTGATCACGTGGTGTTGTTTTTTGTTTTTTTTTGTTTTTTGGAAGGGAAGGCTAGCTTCTTTTATTACCTATTTATGGGAAAGATGTTTCATTCTTCATATTATATGCAAGGTTGAATGCCGTGTGCGTGTGTGTGTGTAAACTGATCAATTTTTTAAACCAGATAATCTAAGGAGGTAGAAATTAATGAATTTGTTTCTTTTTCCACTTTTCTAGTCACCCTATTTAAATTACCATCAGAAATAATATGACTTGGGGGAGAAAAAGGATGAACGAATTGATCCACAAAGTGGATGATCACTTTCTCAATAATGAAGAGTTAACTTTAACAAAGCAAGAGCTTATTAACATATATCAACTTCCTCCATACACAAGTTGTTAAATTTTAAGCCCTCTTGAACGATTATTATCTATAATCTGCCTATAGATTATTTTCTAATTTTATAACGGATTTGTGTGATCATCCCCTTCACAGTTACAAGTAGGAGCCCCTAAACGCACAAAGAATGGAAAGATATCCTGCACCCTCTACACTCACTCTCCATCAGTTGTGATTAACACAACAATTCTGGAACTATTCTGACGTTAATTGTACTATACAAGCCCTAATAAAGCAGGGACATCCCAGGCCTCCCTCTGAGGATTTAAGGATCATAATTTCTGTCTCAGGACTACAGATGAAGGTTCTATTTTTGTACTATCACTCTTTATTCTGTCATGGTAATTTTTAAAGTTTCACATGAATTTTGTTTCTATAAAATATGTAATTAAACTGTTTTGGAGCCAAAAGCAAAACCAAACTTCCAATAAATACATACTAAATGGTCAAAATGTACTTTATGGCCTTTAAATATTAAACATACTATACTTTATGTCCCTATACCAAAGTTTATGGCAACTTATCCCTTAGCACCACAGATGCTACTCATTACGCACAGTAATAACAGCACTGTAACTTGCAGAGGAAACGCACTCACACTGTGCTGGCTCTCAATCTCTTCATGTTTCTGCTGTAGGGCCTGGGAGGCCCGGATGGAGTCTCCAATCCCCCACTGGGCTCGTAGCTGTTCTGATCCAGGCCCTTCAAGCCAGTTCACAACCTATAAATGAAAGTTGAGACCAAAATCTTAAAATAATCAAAAGCTCTTCAAACATTCAATGTTTTCTCCTCCCAAAGTTCCTCAAATATTTTTTTTAGTTTTTAATTTTTATTTATTTGACAGAGAGCACAAGCAGGGGAAGCAGCAGGCAGAGGGAGAAGCAGGCTCCCCGATGAGCAGGGAGCCCAATGATATGGGGCCTGATGATGGGGCTCGATCTCAGGACCCCAGAACATGACCTGAGTTGAAGGCAGACGCTTAACCGACTGAGCCACCCAGGTGCCCCAGTTCCTCAAGCATTTTTAATTTAAATTCTTTAAATTCTATTATAAAGGCAATAAATGTTTCTTTTCGAACTACGTGGCTATAATCTGACAACTTTTCCAAAAGCAAAATTTGAAAGAATGTACACTGTAGCACCTTAAGCTTTCAGCTATCTGATCATCTGTCAGGCTAAAAGAAATCTGGAATGCTCCCATAAAAGAGGATTAAAAATTAACTTATGATGATAAGAAAATAGAAGAACTATACGATTTTGCATTGGAAGGGACACTGGAAATGACATTGGTCAAATTTCTTATCTAACACTTAAGAAAACTCAATTTCAGAGATTAACTGACTTGCCCAAAGTAATATAATCCATTATTAAAAACCTAGGACTAAAAGCCATGTGTTCAGACTCACAGTCAAATGTTCTTCTCAAAGTACTGATAAAAGGGGCGACAAGGAAAGAGGGCGGAGTAGGGGACCCTATTTCAACTGGTCCCTGGAATTGAGCTGGATATCTACCAGACCACTCTGAGCACCCATGAAACCAGCCTGAGATGTAAGAAGATCTGGATCTCTACAAAGAGAATATCGCAGGCGGTTGGTTTCGAGGTACGAAGCAGGGAGCCGTGATTCCACGGGCAGATATCAGAGGATAAACGGCAGCGGGAGGGAGCCTGGCCGTGGGGATCCTACACCGCCGGTGAGTGACAGCCTCGCGCGCTGGGGACAGGCACAGACTCGCAGACCAGTAGTGCAGGGAAAGGACTTCAGGGCAGCCCCCGGGGTGGAAACCCAGAGCCGTGGGGTCGCGCCTGCGAACTGGGAGCGGCTGGCAGTTTTAGAAGCACAAAGGGCAGAGACGTGCCCCGACCTGGAGGCAGGACTGGGAGCGCTGTGGTTGTCCAGCACAACCCAGGACGCTGCAGTTTACAGCAGCACGGACAGAAACGGAGACAGTGTGGCCTG
>NC_138371.1:49080173-49157598 GCF_054177405.1 Leptonychotes weddellii | reverse complement strand
GATGGGTTAGCCCGGTGATGGGTATTAAGGAGGGCACGTACTGCATGGAGCACTGGGTGTTAAACGAAAACAATGGATCATGGATCACCACATCAAAAACTAATGATGTATTGTATAGTGACTAACATAACAATAAAATTAAAAAAAATAAGAAGAAGAAGAAGAAGGTGAATCTTAGAACAAGATTTGAGATAAGAAGATAAAAAAATACTAATAAAACTAAATGAATTAAGTAATTAACTATTATGAATGCTACTTTTGTCACTTTAAAAATTACAAACTAACTGTGGAATTATACTATTGCAACACCCTCTAGGGGTCTTAGGATGAACTAAAACATGCAGACCCACAGACCATCTGAAGTCCCACTGGCACCATGCAGTAGGGTGTAAGGTGAGGATCTACGGTTTGCCAGAGCAGCGTCGGGCATTTTTCTTCTGCCAGGTCTGTGAAGCAGTCTAACAGTTCAGGCATAAGGTGATGAGATCCATATGGGACAGATCTGGGGGAATCAGAATTAGGAATTCAACAGCAGATGTATGGTTATGCCCTAAATGTAAACTTAGGAAAGCTCCTAAGAAGTGAATGAGGGTGTGTCCGTAGCATACTACTAGGACCCAGTGGATAGACAGGCTTACCTCAGAACTTTATAACAAAGTATTACAGCCCCATGCTGCATTTCCATTATTATCAGGTTAAAATCATTTCCTCTAAAAATCTAACAGTTGGGGCACCTGGGTGGCTCAGTCGTTAGGCTTCTGCCTTCGGCTCAGGTCATGATCCCGGGGTTCTAGGATTGAGCCCCACATCGGGCTCCCTGCTCCGCGGGAAGCCTGCTTCTCCCTCTCCCACTCCCCCTGCTTGTGTTCCCTCTCTCACTGTGTCTCTCTCTGTCAAATAAATAAAATCTTTAAAATAAATAAATAAATAAAAATCTAATAGTTCATGGAATTTTTAATAGTTATATAAAAGTACCACACCATAGGGAAAAATCATGTGTATTTCTTTCAATTATTTTTTCACATGCATTGCACTTTCATGTTACTCCAGATTTAAGTTGGCTTAAATTGGCTACAGCCAATTCTTATGAGTACAAGCAATTTCTATCCTGTGTTTTTCACTTAACATTACGCTATAAAACTATAATGATTTTCTATGTGGCTACAGTTACAATTTACAATAGTTGCAAACCTCTTTTTTAAGAAAGCTGACCCTGCCTGCCTTCCTCCTGCCCTCATATCTGTCTAACCAACTAACTAATCAACCAACCTATATACATATATATATTCATAAATATACATATACTTTTGTATATATACAATAGCTACTATATATATGTACAATATATATATACACACATGCACATATATACAAATACACACACCCTAAATGTAAACTTAGGATATATGTAGAGACAGAAGTTCCTACATAGTATTTTTTTTCTCTAATTCTGTATTGTTTTCCTAGGAAAGATTTCAGTAGAGATCTTGAATTCAATGACAATGTAATGCTAGTATACATTATAAAATTGTTCTCTAAAACACCTTTTTCTATATGAACATCCAAGTAATGAAAGTTTTAACTGAGAATAACCTCTGCAAAGTATACAAACTGACTACTGCTTTCAAAAAACTTCTTCCAAATTGAAAAACAGAAATCTCTCCAGGTATATTTTTAAATATTAGCAGATCAAATATAGTGCAAATGTTTGCTTACTAAAAGTATATGATCTTTAGTAAATTATCTCTTCATGTTCTTTGCCCACTTATCTTCTACTTTCTTAACTATTAATATATTCTCAGCTTCCACTTCCTTTTTTTTTTTTTTAAAGATTTTATTTATTCATTTGAGACACAGAGATAGAGAGAGAGAGCATGAGCAGGGAGAGAGGCAGAGGGAGAGAGAGAAGCAGGCTCCCCGCTGAGCCAGGAGCCCGATGCGGGGCTCGATCCCAGGACCCTGGGATCATGACCTGAGCCGAAGGCAGACGCTTAACCATCCGAGCCACCCAGGCGCCCCAGCTTCCACTTTCTCTTTACAAGGTTTTAATAATAGAGTGCAAAATCTTAAAAACAAAAAAAATGTCAAAGTATTATTTTGGATTCACTGGAATAGACTTAAGTGCTTTAATTCTCTTGGCTAAACTGTTTTCACAGTCCTAAGTTCATCTGCAACCCCTCGTTGTCAAGTGCTCTTTGGAATACAAGGGTTGGCTCCTCAATAGCCCTACTCTTCCCCTATAATCTTTTGTATTAGCTATCTTTGGAGGGGCAGAGTAGTAGGATCCTGTTTCTGTTAGTCTGTGGAAAGTATCACTCTCACAATCATGAGAAAGCACTGGGCATGAGTCCCAATTCTAAATTCTGGTTCTGCTCCTACCAGTTCAAAGACTTTGGTCTGTCCATCTTTAAAATGGTGTCAATGCTACCCACCATACAAAGGTGCTGTGAGGATTATACCAGTCATTATATGTAAGACACTTAGCACAGTAGATAAATATTAGTATTTGTTAGCCTCTTTGCTTTTCCCACTTTTCTGAAGTAAAAAGCATAGCTTCTTCTGTCTATTCACTATTCACTGCTCATCATGGTAAGTGTACCCCTTAATTCCCACCACCCTTTGCACCCCCCCACCCGCCCTGGTAACCATCAGTTTTGTTCTCTACAGTTAAAAGTCTGTTTCTTGACTTGCTTTTTTCTCCTTTGCTCATTTGTTTTGTTTCTTAAATTCCACATACCAGTGAAATCATATGGTATTTGTCTTTCTCTGACTTATTTCGCTTTAGCATTATACTCTCTAGCTCTATCCATGTCGTTGCAAATGGCAAGAGTTCATTCTTTTTTTGATGGATGAGTAGTAATATATTGTGTATATCTATACACCACACCTTCTTTATACATGCATCAGTTGATGTACATTTGGGCTCTTCCCATAATTTGGCTATTGTAAATACAGCTACAATCAACACAGGTGTGTATATATCGCTCTGAATTAGCATTTGCATATTCTTTGGATAAATACCCAGGAGTCTGATTGTTGGACCGTAGGGGTTCCTGATCTTAGGGTAAAAGCACACATACTTGAGTAAGATGTTGGTTATGGGTTTTTAATATGTGGCCTTCATTATGTTGAGGTATATTCCCTCTAGACCTACTTTGTTGAGCATTTTTATCATGAATGGATGTTGTACTTTGTCAAATGCTTTTTCTGCATCTACTGAAATGACCATTTGGTTTTTATCCTTTCTCTTACTGATGTGTGTCCATTCACTCTTCATAAAGTTTGTCTCACATCTGCATTTTACAGTAAGTAAAAGTTTCTTAAGGAAGTCCCTGAACTGTTTTATTCAACATATTTTAAAATGGAAATAAAAAGTGAGGGCTCTTGAGTGGCTCAGTCAGTTAAGCATCTGCCTTTGGCTCAGGTTGTGATCTCGGGTCCTGGAATTGAGCCCCTTGTCGCTCAGTGGGGAGTCTGCTTCTCCCTCTCCCTCTCCCTCTGTCCCACCTTGGCTCATAGTTTCTCTCTCTGTCTCTCAAATAAATAAATAAAATCTTTGGGGGAAAAAATGGAAATAAAAAGTATAAGTTTTAAGGAAGCTCATGTAAACACTGTGAAATCATTTTCCATTTCCTTTATGGAACTCAAGTCTCATTTATTGCTATTTATTATGAATACAGATATAAAGACAAATATACAATGGCTTTTAAGTATTTTATTTCTTTTAAAGATTTACTGATTTACATACTTGAGAGAGAGAGCACAACAGTGTGGGGGGGAGGAGCAGAGGGTGAGGGAGAGAAAGTCTTAAGCAGACTCTGGCTCAACATGAAGGCCGACATCTCACAACACTGAGGTCACAACCTGAGCAGAAACCAAGAGTCAGACACTTAACGGACTGCGCCACTAGGCGCACCGGCTTCTAAGTATTTTAAATAATATAATTATTTCACTAGAAATATCTAAATTCTAAAACTAAGGATGGAATAAAAGCATCTCAAAAGTTTTTAATTAATAATGTGTTATATTTTATTTTTTAAAACCTAAAATATTATTTAAACATTTAAGCTTTGACTTCAGAATATTCTACAAACAAAAGCAGCAGGTTAATATAAATCATGATACCTGGGGAAAAACAACTCATTAGCATGGAACTTTCAAAGAGCCATAAATTGAAAAATAAATTTTCAATAAAGCAAAGACATACTCTTGGTGCAAAAAACCAGTTTCATAGTCAAGTACACATATAGTTTTAATGTATGCTGAAAGTAATTTTCCTTAGTGTGCAACATCAGTAATGTAGACACAGTAAATGTATGACTTTTTTTTTTTTTTTTTTTTTTTGACAGAGACACAGCAAGAGAGGGAACACAAGCAGGGGGAGTGGAAGAGGGAGAAGCAGGCTTCCCGCGAAGCAGGAAGCCCGATGTGGGGCTCGATCCCAGGACCCTGGGATCATAACCTGAGCTGAAGGCAGACGCTTAACGACTGAGCCACCCAGGCGCCCCTGTATGACTATTTCTAATAAAAATGATGCAAATTGAGGCTGACGCCCCAGTAAACAAGTCTATTTAAATGCATTAATGATGGTAGTTTGCCAAACTAGGTTATAAAACTTAATTTTAATCAGGACATCTTGCTCAGTCAATCTGAGTATTAACTTACTGCAAAAGCAGTTTCGTGCCCAATCCATATCAATGTGACCCCTCAAATGGCTACATTTATATGCAAAGTATAACCTTGGAGATGTGCTCTTAAAATCTACCATGACAAATATCTGCAGAGGCCAAAAATGCACGTGACTATACAACATTGTTTCCTAGCCAGGCTGATTTCTAAAGACTTCATGAGAGAATATCTGGAAGAATGTGGGGTCAAACCAGGCAGAAGGGCATGTTAAGCAACTGTCAAGCATCTGACCTGAAGAAAGAATCGGGGCAACTGGAAGCACAGCTTCCAGCTGTATCCTTACACAACTCAGAGTGTATCCTATTTTGCATCTATGATTCCTTTGTACAAAGGAAGAAAAGCACATGGATGATTCTAGAAATAACATCTGTAATGCTGGCTGTAATTACTGCCAGAGTAAATAATGAGAATAACGACAGCATATTTCAATGAAGTAGCACTGTCTCCCACCTAGAAATCCATGAAAATCTAATTTTTAAATATAGCAGCTGCAGCATGGAGAACCTCTGCATACCACATAAACTCTAATGCCATTGATTTAAATTGGGAATAAATGGGGAATAAATGATAATTTTAATGGTTATTACTTATCATATAGCTTATCTATTAGAGCTATTGATTTCTTTTCTTTTTTTAAGACTTATTTCTTTGAGAGAAAGAGAGAGAAAATGCGAGCAGGAGGCAGGAGCAGATGGAGAAGGAGAGAGAATCCTCAAGAAGACTCCCCACTGAGCACGGAGCCCAACTCGGGGCTCTATCCCAGGATCCTGAGATCATGACCTGAGCCGAAATCAAGAGTCAGATGCCTAACTGACTGAGCCACCCAGATGCCCCTGATTTCTCTTTCATTATGCTTTCAGTGATAAGACAGTAAAGAAGAAATTTGGAAAAATTCAGTTTTCACTAATTTAACATAAGTCCTGATAATCAACTTTATGATTATCTTTATATAAACAAATTTTTTTCATTTTCCCCAAATTTGCAAGATTAAAGACAGTGCAGTTTATGCTCTGTGGATGCTGACATGATCAATACACATTTACTATATAGCTAAATTTAAGTAATCATTCTGGCAAGGGAAATAGATCTTTGCCTAAAATGTGACCTGTGAAAAAGAGAGGGCAGGAACCATTATATGATGAAGATTAATGTTCTAACCAACTAACGTGTAACACTCAAAGACAATGAACTGTAATAAAGGTTGTTTTTAACAATAATCTCGTTACCATCATCAACATCATAAATATCATCATTATCTTCTCCCTTCTCTAGTTTCTTTATCCAACTGAGCTGGTCCATCATTTCAAAAATGCATTTGCCATTAACTCCTTTGCCACTTTTTTTTTTAACCATACTCACTGATCCCATGTTGCAAGGCACAAATGCTGGATGAATCCCATCACCCACATCACTTCAACATCCAGCCATTAATTGATAAGGTCACACATGCCAGAAAGTTTCCACCATAAATCCAAGATCAACACTACCTAAAAATACAACTACATTTCCGTGGTATTTTATACTTCCAATCCCCACAAAGAAAACACTGAATCCTCTCTAATTTTAACCTCATCTTCTTCAACCACCACCACCCACCTCACCTTCAAACCTGTACCACTAAGAAGATGACCTTTTCTCTTACTTTATAGAAAAAAAGAACACACCACAAAGGAACCCCTTCATCTTCACGTCTGACTTACACATGGAGACACCTCTGGATACATCTGACCCATCATTCCTCCTGTTACGATGGAGTTCTCCCTGTTCCATGCTAACACTAATCCCTTTAACACTGTCCTTTGGAATCGATTCACTTCCACCTTGTGAGGAACTTGATAGTACTAAATTTCCTTTCTCTCCTGTATATTCAACCCCTCCTTCCAAATAGATATTTCCCACTGGTCTTTAAACTTCTGCAAGTTTTCAGTATTACCTTAAAAAGAAAAACAGAACACGGGCGCCTGGGTGGCTCAGTTGGTTAAGCGACTGCCTTCGGCTCAGGTCATGATCCTGGAGTCCCGGGATCGAGTCCCGCATCGGGCTCCCTGCTCGGCAGGGAGTCTGCTTCTCCCTCTGACCCTCACCCCTTCTCCTTCTCTCTCTCTCTCTCAAAAATAAATAAAAAAATTTAAAAGAAAAACAGAACAAAATTATATCTGAACCCTGTTGTGGGCTGTTGTGTTGTCCTCCCCCAAATCCGTCTGTTGAAGTGTTGAAGTGCTAAGCCTCAGTACTTCAGAATGTAGTCCTATTTATCTGAAGATAGGGTCTTTCTTTTAAGAGGCAATTAGACTGAGGTTGAAAATAAATAAATAAATAAATTAATTAATTAATTAAAAAAATGAGGTTGTTAGAGTTGACCCTAATATGACTGGTGTCCTTAAAAGGAGAGGAAATTTGGACACAGAAAGGTACAGAGGAAAGATAATGTAAAGATACAGAAATAAGATGGAGCATCAACAAGCCAAGAGTCTGGGACAGATTCTTTCCTCAATGCCTTCAGAAGGAATCAACCTTGCTAACACCCTGATCTTAGACTTCTGGCCTTCAGAACCATGGAAAAACAAGTTTCTGTTGTTTAAGCCACCCAGGCTATGGTACTTGATTACAGCAGCCTTAGCAAACTAATACCACCCTTTTCTACCACTTCTAGGCATCCCTATTTCTCATCTTTCCTTCAGAGACAAATTCTCAACGAGCTGTCTATACTCGGTGTCTCCTTCACCACACTTCACTGTCATTCCAAATTCACTCCAATGTGCTTCCAGCCCTGCCACTCCATGCTCAGTGACCTCGATCTTGTATATTCTAATGGACATGTTAAGTTATTCTCTCATTTGATCTTTCAGCAGCATTCTACAGGGTTCCCAACTCCATCCTGAAATGCTTCCCCTGGCTTCCATGACACAGAACTCTTCACACTTTTCTCCTCCATCTCTGGCCAATCCTTCACTCTCTTCTTTTCAGGAGTATCCTCCTCTATCTTGTCATTAAATGCTGGAGTTTCTCAAAGTTCAGTTAAAAAGCCCTCTTTTCACCTACTCTGAGGACTTTCCTTGGTCAATTCTCACCCACATCAATGCTTTTAATTGCCATTCATACATGATGACACACAAGTATGTCACCAGCCCAGACTTCTCCGATTTCTGGACCTGTTTGGGACTACCCTTCCATATTTTCTCTTAGTGTCTCAAAGTCACCTCAAATTCAACATGTCTAAACAACATGCAGAAGAATGAAACTGGACCACTTTCTTACACCATACACAAAAATAAATTCAAAATGGATGAAAAACCTTAATGTGACACAGGAAACCATCAAAATCCTAGAGAAGAACACAGGCAGAAACCTCTTTAACCTTAGACATAGAAACTTCTTACTAGACACATCACCACAGGCAAGGAAACAAAAGCAAAAATGAACTATTGGGACTTCATCAAGATAAAAAGCTTCTACATGGCAAAGGAAACAACAAAACTAAAAGGTGGTCTACAGAATGGGAGAAAATATTTGCAAATGACATATCTGATAGAGTTAGTTTCCAAAATCTACAAAGAACTTATCAAATTCAATACCCAAAGAACAAATAATCCTATCAAGAGATGGGCAGAAGACATGAATAGGCACTTCTCCAAAAAAGACATCCAGATAGCTAACAGCTACATGAAAAGACGCTCAACATCACTCATCATCAGGGAAATACAAATCAAAACCACGATGAGATACCATCTCACACCTGTCAGAATGGCTAAAATTAACAACACAAGAAACAACATGTGTTGGCAAGAATGTAGAGAAAGGGGAACCCTCTTGCACTGTTGGTGGGAATGCAAACTGGTGTAGCCACTCGAGTACAGTATGGAGGTTCCTCAAAAAGTTAAAAATAGAACTACCCTATGACCCAGCAACTGCCCTACTAGGTATTTACCCAAAGGATACAAACATAGTGATCTGAAGGGGTACATGCACCCCAATGTTTATAGCAGCATTATCAACAATAGCCGAACTACGAAGAGAGCCCAAATGTCCATCGACAGATGAATGGATAAAGACAATGTAGTATAGGGGTGCCTGGGTGGCTCAGTTCGGTTAAGCATCTGCCTTTGGCTCAGACCCTGATCCCAGGGCTCTCAGCAGGGAGTCTGTTTCTTCCTCTCCCTCCACCCCTCCCTGCTCCTCCCCCCACTGCTGCTTGTGTGCACTCTCTCTCTCTCTCTCTGCTCTCTCTGAAATAAAATCTTAAAAAAAAAAAAAAAAAAGATGTGGTATGTGTGTACGTACACACACACACACACACACACACACACACACTGGAATATTACTCAGTCATCAAAAAGAATGAAATCTTGCCATTTGCAATGACATGGATGGAACTAGAGTGTATTACGCTAAGTGAAAGATGTCAGTCAGAGAAAAGTACCATATGATCTCACTCATATGTGGAATTTAAGAAACAAAATAGATGAACATATGGGGGGGTAGGAGAAAGGGAAACAACCATAAGAGACTCTTAACAATAGAGAACAAACTAAAGGTTGATGGAGGGAAGTGGGTGGGGGATGGGCTAGATGGGGGATGGGTATTAAAGAGGACACTTGTTGTGATGAGTACTGGGTGTTTTATATAACAGATGAATCACTGAATTCTACTCCAGAAACCAAAATTGCACTGTATGTTCATTACCTAAAATTTAAATTAAAAAAAAATTCAACATGTCTAAAACCAAACTCATGATTCTCCATACCCTTTTCCACCCACACCCAAACCCAAATCCTGTCCAGTGTTTCCTAACTGAACAACAAGACCACCCATCAAGTCTTGCAAGTCAGAAAAACGATTCATCTCTGATACTTTCGTTTTTAATTTTTTTTAAAGATTTTATTTATTTATTTGACAGAGACACAGCGAGAGAGGAAACACAAGCAGGGGGAATGGGAGAGGGAGCAGGGAGCCCGACGTGGGGCTTGATCTCAGGACCCTGGGACCATGACCTGAGCCCAAGGCTGGTGCTTAACAACCGAGCCACCAGGCGCCCCTCTGATATTTTCTTCTTACCCTTACTCCCACCACTTTTCTTCTTGGGACTTGGCACAACTGCAATTTTACAACTATTTGTGTAATTATGTAATCATGCGCCATAAAAGTGGGAACGTAGTCTATTCTTACCATTATGTTCTACCTAGCCCAAAGTCACATTGTAGATATTCATTTTTTGAATGAGTGAGCAAATAACAGATATTATTTATAGAAAATTCATTATATGCTAAGCATTAAATATTTTATAAACATTATTTTCCTTAATCTTTGTAGCAGCCCTATTAAGTAGGTATTATTATTATTATTGTTGTTGTTGTTATCATCCTCAGTTTACTGAGGAGGAAGCTAGGGCACTGAGAAGTTACATTTCCTTCCTGAGAAAGTAAACAACTTGGAAATAGTAGAAAAAGGTGGACCCAGATCATGTAAGTGACTGTATATCACTATGCTATTCTATATTTATGGTTTTCAAAGATACTCTCAAGCTACTTGGCTGAAGTTTACCTGGGTTTAATACTATCTATAACTTATAAATATATTACAAAGAAAAAGTTATCTACAATTAATGTATGCTTAGAAATATTTAGTGTATATGTGGCTATCATGAGAAAGACTAAATCTTTTTGCCTGGAATTCAAGATCTTCCATGATCCAACTTCTTCCTTCCTTTGAAGCCTTTTCCATTCTAACACCCTGATGTTCTAGTCAGGGGTCAGCAAACTACTGCCTGTAGGCCAATTCTGACTACCCATTATTTTTGCAAATAAAATTTTATTTTAGCACAGCCACACACATTTGTTTATATGTCTACACACTACAACAGCAGAGTTTAACAGCCATAGCTGTAAGAACTGTACTGTCCACAAAGCCTAAACATTTACTATTTGGCCCTATTTTATAAGAAAAGCTAGCCAACAATGGGACCAGAGTTATAGACTAGAGCCTAGTACAAAGAATATAAATAGATACCATTAATCAAGCACTGGATTCTTTCAACAAACCTTTCAAAAGAGGTCTTGTTACCCTTGTTTCGGTTAATGAAAGAAGGGAGGAAGGGAAAGAGAGAGATGTTAAAAAAGAAGGAAGTCCGTTGAGGTGCAGATAGGCAAATAAAGTGACCATGATCACAGTAAGTAAGTGGAGGAACTGGGATTTAGATCATACTTGCTGACCATGTTTTATGATTCAAAGGCCAAAAACTTCCCATGGTGCCTTCAGAGCTTGGGATTTCATGCTGCTAGTGTTTATTTATGCTGTTCTTTCTTCTGCATAAAATGCCAATTCTTTAAAACTTAAAAGAGGTTCCTGGTGAAATCTTTACACATTCTTGGAGAAAAAGCTCAACTACTACACCTCCTCTGCTGAATCTTCCTAGATTACCTGCAGCCCAAGGAATAACCCCTCCTATAGATGCCCACAACACTTCTGTCATCCACTTTAACACTTAGGACTTTATCCCCTTAGCTTAATGATAGCAAAAACCAAATCTACCTTTATATTCTATAGAAAATCTAGGACAGTGTCTTCTACATTTCACTGCTGGATTTCTTAAGTAAAATATTTAATATTTATTTCTTAATTCAACAGAGGAAAATCAGAATGTGGTCTAAGTAACAGAAATGTCGTAGTATTGAGCTTTAGTATTTTTAGCCAACTATTTTATAAAAATCAACTCTCAAAGGAACTAAAACTTCCGAAGTATTAAATACATTAAAGGTTTCTATCAGCATCAAAAAATAATGAAATTTAATGTTAAAATTCCTTATATTATATGTCATCATTTTGCTAGGAAAGAAAAACTCTTCACAATGCCTAAATTAAAAAAAAACCTAACAAGTTATTAGAAATTAAGAATAAATCAGTTATCAATAATGAAATTTTATTGCAAGAATACAGAGACCGCAGATGATATTTTCCAGCAACTAGTTACTTTTAAAGTTCATAATGATAGAGTGAGATGAATGCTCAATGTCATCACTGTAGAAATAATCTAGTTTTAATGAAAATACTATTTGTAAAAATGTACATAAAATAGTTTTAGTCTGTTTTGATAGGACTCAGATTCTCTACAGAGTATAATAAGGCTTAGTATAAAATCAGTCACACAGTAGAAATTATTTTTTAAAAACCCTAACATTTAGAATTTTTAAAAGTTAAATATATTCAAATCAGACACCTACCTGCATCACCTTCTGCTGAATCTCCTCTAACTGTGTACGCTTACTACGTTGCCTACAAACTTCCTGGTAGCGAGTATACTGTTCTCGCAGCGAATCTAGTAATTTCATAACCTGTGGCTGGGCCAGCAGTTCATCATCCATAGGAGACCATGAGACCCCTCCATCTGAGCCATTAAATCGACGCTGCTGTAATTCGGACAACAATTCATGCCCTTTACAAATGAAAGATACTTATAATTAATATCCATAAAGAAATACAATTCTTACTTCTCAATCTCAATTTTAGTCCCTTATTTTTAGAACCTATCTGCCTATATGTCTGCCTAACTATCTACTAGGTCATAATTACTGAAATGCAATTTTTTAATATATATACAAATAAACAGGAAATAGCATATTTCCTATATATGCTACACTAGTTAGTAAATATATGGCATATTTTTTTTTCCTATATCTATCTGTCATCACATTCTTGTTATTGGTGGATTCATTATTTAGGAAATTGTGCCAACCAATCCTCTTTCCCTGTAGAGCACAATTACACTCTGGGATTTCTGTCTAGTATGGTACTAACTAGTATGTTCCATTTGATGGTACTAATCAATACTAAGCAGGATGTTGTAGGATTTCAGTATTAACCCATACCCTTAATCATAGTATCTAAAACAAAAGCTGACAGTGTAACAATGTATGATTAAAGGGAGAAAGTTTTATTACTGGTAAGAAATAAAATTTAAATAGTCTCTATTTAAGGAATCTCTACAAAATATTAACTGTGAATCATGAGGGACTACACTAGTCTTAGAACTTCAATGTTATTCATATAGCAAACTCATGTAAGAAAATCCATTCATGCATGAGAAATTAAAATTGCAGAATATGCAACATCTAAAACTGGAATTTTAAAAGTGAATAAATCGCAAACTGTTTTTCCAGGATATACTATTCCAATTATTACTTAAGGACCAAAAATATATGCAGATACTTAAATTCTCTTCATCTTTATTCAGAAAAATGTCCTAAAGTTAAATGGCTTTCAATATTTAGAAACAGAATTTTTATCATGATTTGAAGGTAATTCCAATTTCTAAAAAATACCCAAAATCGTTCTAAACTTCTCCATTTGTTTACTCTCTTTTTATCCCTATTCTAAGAGTCAACAGCATCTAAAAAAAGAACTTAGTGGCATATAAAGTTAATTTCAAAATACAATTAAAAAGCTTCTTAATTCAAGGGCTTCAGTAGCTTTCAAAATGTTAAATATAACCATGGAATTAAATTTTAAACCTACAGCAAGCCATATTTTTACTGATAGTCCACTGTACCTGCTCAACATGTAGGAATTCATAGATTACAATTATTTCTTTGTTCTCTTAAGGAAGTAAGATCAATATCATTCAAAACGGTACAATGGAATCAATACAATGAAGATATTCAGAATTCTTCGAATTGAAACAAATACAAGTATTTCAAGGGAGAAATAATTTAACAGTTTATCATTATTAATACTTCCCAAAAATACTGTAAAGTATATTAACACACTGTTAGGTTAAACCAAAGACCAATTTTAAAATTCCCCTTGAGTTTCTACCACATAATACATGTTTAATCAATTTTTATTTCATGAACCAATCAATATATGATTGGTTTATTGGATTATTATCAGCGATAAACACTTTTTTTTATCTTACCTGTCTGAAGAACTGTTTCAGGATCAACTGATGGAAGAAAGTTTAAATCCACAGACCTGGCAAACACAACAAGAATAATTTTTTTTTTTTAAAGATTTTATTTATTTATTTGAGAGAGAGAATGAGAGAGAGCATGAGAGGGAAGAGGGTCAGAGGGAGAAGCAGACTCCCCACTGAGCAGGGAGCCCGATGCAGGACTTGATCCCGGGACTCCAGGATCATGACCTGAGCCGAAGGCAGTCGCTTAACCAACTGAGCCACCCAGGCGCCCTCAACAAGAATAATTTTTAAAAACTGTATTTTTATCTATACAAAGAAAATCCTTTATGTATGTGCATCAAAACAGGAGCATATGGTGTGGAAATCTGAAGCACACTATTCTACCAGGCTAATGCCCTTAAGCATTAAGAAACCAATTAGAGATAATTAAACACTAGTAGCCAAAAAAAAAAAAAAATCTATGTGAAAATCACATAGTTTATTATTATAGTATTATTTCAACTATATCGAAGGAATCCATTTTAGTATTTTCCCACTGCATATTTATTCCAAAATGAAATGTGTAACTATATAATAACGCAGAAATGTTAACATTAAAAATGCATGGAGCCATCCTCCAATTAAGCGTTACTTATCTACAGCAACCTTGAGAGCTACAAATAGTCTCTGATATTCATGTGCATGTGCATCCCTAAGCAGTTGTACTCTCCTCCCTGAATTAATTGTGTTTCATTTGCAGTTGGACCATGCTCTGTATTTTTTTAAACACATATGGGAAGTAGAAGATGAAGGAAAGACAGAGCACATGGCAAATCAAAGCCTAGGACCTTGCTGCTGTAATTGACCGGTCCTGCTCTAAATCTTTCACTTTTGTCGATTCATCTGGGCCCTCGCCTCTTATGTAGCCTGGATGCTTCTGGAGTAATGACATTAAAAAGGTGATGAAAATTTCAAGTGGAGGGACTTTATTATCTGGGATTTAAAAGAGACTAAGGAATAACACTTGAGTTCCTTGGGGAGGAACTGGCAAATACAAGATTTTATTTGATACTTCATGTAGTCATGCAAACCAGCATTTCCCAAAGTGTTTCCCAAAACACTGAACAAGATATTATTAGATGGAGAAAAAGGGGTCCCGTCAGCATGTAAGTACAGGAAACATGTTTCTTTACTGCAATGCTTTCTCAGACCTGTAATCTGTAACAGTCATTCTCAGAGAGGGAAACATGGTAAACACCATTAAGCTGTGACCATGAACTAATTTTCTACAGGGACCCTCTGAGGATGTCTTTCCTGAGGAAAATGACTTTAAGAAGCATCAAACTTACTCTGCTGGGCTACTCAGAAAGCAAGAGGTTTGGCTAATTTTTGTCAACCAACTTGTGTGACGTTTTCAATTCTTAAACTATAGCATAGAGTGTATGAGTTATCTATACACACATTTACGTGCATGTCAAAATTTTACATTTTATATTTTTATATGGTATCTACAGGACAGTAATGTTCCTAAGTGCTTCCTGTGACTGTAACTTGATTTTCATTCAAACCATTTGTTTTCACATTTTCACTTTGCTTTAATCAAGATTTGGTGTTAAACCTGACCTTTTCATATCCCTCTTACCTTATTATAAACTGGTATGTGACTATATTTGTATTCAAGGAATAACAAGATGCATTTTATCAAGGTCCCATTATGTTTTTAAGGTCCAATTCAAAAGACATAGGCAAGGATGAGTGTTGATCCTTTCAAATTTCCTAATGAAAAATTACTGTTCTAGTAACCACTTTGTTGAGAGACCAGAAAGGATTAATTTGCTTCCTAAGGAGCTTTTAACCTGGGGAGAGGGATTTGGCTTACCAACAAAAAACCGAAAACTGTTAAGCTTGTAAAGTTCAATGGAATCTGTTAAAATGATAAATCTAGATAGTTACATTTAGATAATACAACTGAACAATCACTTCATCCAGTGTCATAAACACTAAATTCTCCAAGTTGAACTCATAGATATCACATATTTTATAAGGACCTAGGAGTTCTAGAAGTTAGGCATCTAAGAGATATTTAAATAAGGTTATAATAATTTTATTTCAAGCTGCAACCTTTTCCATAGTCTTCACAAGCAAAGTAGAACTCTAAAAAGAAAATGGTTTCATTTTGGAAACGTGTTCTTGCAAATGAATTTTTAAGGTAAATGCATTTTATTCATCAAAAAGTCTTTTGTAGAGAAACTTTGATTCAAATCAAGAAATTTTACATGTAAAGCAAATTCTCATGAATTAATAAATAAATTTAATTCAACTTTTGTATGTCAATTTTGACTGGAGAATTGCTTACACCTTACTTCTTTTAGCTTGCATTAATAGAGGTATTCTTCATCAGGTTAATCATAGCTTTGCAAAGGTATAACTCCAAGACACCAGCCACCTACCTTTCTTTCTCTTGCTGATTGCCTTTATCACTTCCATTGTTAATCAAAGCAAGTTCATCTAGTAATGATGTAGATTCTTTTGTAAACTTCTCAAAAACCTACAATATGAGATTTTGTTAACATATTAAGAATAATCTTAAAAGTTAATGTTTACATAAGGATTTTCAGTTAAGCAGAATACAATTAGCCAGGCAGAATTCCCTTTTCCTCTCTTGATGTCACTTACTACAATTCAACCACCAGTGCACAACAACTTAAAGGACAGAAGACAAAACCCCCCTTCCAGAACAATGAATAGTTTCAATGGATAAGAAATTTTTAAAATTTAAATAGAATAAGAAATTATTTTTATTCCTCAGACAAGTTTATTTTTATTCCTGTGTTTTATGAAGAAACATCTGCACTAGTAACAGTTTAAACTACATGAACATGATTTAGACCAGTATTAATCTTCTAATTCCCGTTACAGAACATTTCTTTATGTTTTTCTATCACTAATCCACACTGGTTGCATATACTAAAGAGTTTTATATATAAGCATGTAGCATAAAAATAAACAAGTTACAACTTTAACATGGCTTCTTAAAATATTTCTAAAAAGGGATTTGGGCAAGTCTGTTTATAATAAAGGGGACACTCATTTGTCTGATATAACTGTCCAAATATGATGAAAATCGGTTATCCATTCTGAAATACCCAAGTTTATTATTCTTCAATAAAGTTAAGCTTATACAGTTGACTCTTGAACATGTTTTTGGGAAGTCAAAAGTTATATACAGATTTTCAACTCTGGGGATGGATAGTGCCCCCAACTCCCATGTCATTCAAAGAATAACTGTAATCTAAGCGGAGTTAATAGAAGTTGTTCTTTTAGTCCCCAGTAGTTCGATTAAACAATGCCATAGCATGCAGAGGAGTTGACTTCAGTCTGGCCAGAGATACATTTTCAGAAATGAAAACCTTAACCTGTCAAACTGCTCTTCAACTCAAACTGATGTTTAAATATCCTCTCTGAAAATGGTACATCAACTAGATTATGCTACTCTGTCATTCAACTAAAATATTCACAATTTTGACTAGAAATACTGCTACAAATGACAAGAGCAAAAGCAAGCACTTACGAGTCTGACTGCAGAGTATTTGCCTTCAAGCATTATGCTATCATGTGGTATGCACTATATTTTATTTTTGTAACAAAGAACAATCTACATGTTAGTTAATTAAAATGATAAAGTTACCAAAATATGTCTTATTTGTATGTAATAACATTTTTATCTCACTGTAATATACCAACCAGTCTCTTATTTAACCAGTCCATGTGATCATAGGTGAGACTCCCACCAAAATCTTCTGTTAACTGGCATGGTTCTATATAACGAGTCAATTTATTGGCAGACACTAAAATAACCTATAAAAGTAAAAAGAAAAGAATCATTTAGTAAGCCAATGTTAATGGTCATGAAAGCAATAAGGAGGTAAAATCAGGTTAAAATATGCAATACTGTTTCCAAAATGATGGTATATTATCATGTATTTAATTAATACAAGATTTAATACATTAATGGAAGCATTTAAAATCAATTCAAAAATTGTGGATATCTGCTAATAAGCTATTATAAACCATATATAATACCACATTTTAAAAAATGAGACACAGCTGAGATGAAATATTTTCAAAATTTTATCAATATTAATAACTTCTTGATAATAAAAATCAGTTACTTTGATACAATGTATTCAGCAAAAAAATTAGCCTTAAAATTAGCTAATTATAATAAGATGATAAGCACAAATAATAATAAATCTGGCAATCAAAAAAGTATACACTTTAAAGTTTCTATAAAATTTGATTATGTATTAACAAAACATGTCCTGTAATAGTGGAGTAAAACTCAGGATAACATATACTAATATTTAATTTGAAAATCAGAACTAAAAAGCAGGGAGGTCAGAGAATTCATAAACTTGAAATTCACATATTAAGGTGATAATCTTTTAACACTGAACTTTAAAATACTTTAAGTACAAATTATAGAATGACCTAACAGATCACTGTGCACTAAATAAAATTTCAATGAGGATATACAGGAATATAAAAGAAAATATATGTGTGAGAGAAAGATATTCAAATGGTAATGTTAATGCAAAAATGATACATGGACATTTTAATTCCCCCCCACCCAAAATGTGCTAGTAAAACAACATGTTTAATGTGTCCGGCTGGAAAGAGCACCATTCACATCCTAACAATAACAAAAGCCAGATAATCTATAAAATTTTAACTTCTGTGGAACTTTCTCTGAGAGCCAAGGTCACAGAAAAATCACCTACTCTGAAAACAAAGAAAAGACAGCACCATAGAGAGAATGCTGGAAGGGAAGCCTACAAAGTGGCATGTGCAAAGTTTTGGGGGATGATGGAATTCTTTGGTATCATGACTATGAGGAAGGATTTATATCTATATATGTTGGTCAAATCTCATAACTGCATGTACAATACTGCTCAATAAATCTCACTTTTTAAAAAATTTAAGAAAAAAGACAACAACAAAAACAACATAAAGACTTGTGGGCAAACTACTAGAGAAAGAAAGAAGGAAAATTCAGAAACATTCCCATATGCAAAACTGGGTACATCCATACCATATATGAAGTTATAATATAAACACTAAATGAGGGGAAATTACCAAAACTGCAAACTGCTTTGCTAAAGGGGGAAGGATAAATCATCTTAGTAAGATACCAAAAACGTGGTATCAAAAGTTCATAAAACTATCAGTGAAAAATGGATCCATCATAATAATTAAACTTTATAACAAACTGCTATTGATAATAATACATTAAGTCCAAACTAAAAGCCTTAAACATTTATATTAGAAAAGAAAGGGTAATGATGAATAATGAAATAAGTGACCTACTTAAGAAGTTGGGGTCAGGGAATAGTGGGAGAACAACAGAATAAATCCAAAGAAAATAGAAGGAAGAAGGTGAAAAAATAAGAAATAAAGCCAGAAGTTTTCCCCAAAAAAACTAAAATAAAATGGACAAATTTCTGAGACGATAAAGAAAAGCACAAATAAATAACAATAAGAGTGAAAAGAACACAGCTACATTGACAGCAGTGGTTTAAAAGATAATACGGACACAGAAAAATCTTGTGTCAATAACTATGCAAATTTAGAAGAAATGGGCAAATTCCTATAAGAAATCATTTATCAAAATTGGCATAAGAAAAAACAAAACACTTATACCAATGAAGTAATCACTAGACTCCATTTTCAGTAATCATACCCTTAGTGATAATTTAGTATTGTTATTCTGAGATCATTTGATGAGGAAGAAAGCAAATGATTAATATAAGACATTCTAATTCTGCCATTCCTGAGATCCTTGAGAAATGGAATTCTTGAGAAGGAAGATGTAGCAGGGGAAAAGTTACCCTTATGCTCTTCAATTTGAGTTGGAAGTATCCATTTAAACTCATGATGTATTTCATCTTAAATAAAAATACACACACTATTCTCATACACAAATCTAGTTCTCACCATTGACAAGTTTAGAAAGGATGACCAGTTCTGTAGAAATGCACACCTCTAGCATCCAGACTGTTACCTCCAAATACCATTTCCCTCTAAAGGGAATCAGGGCTCTTTGGAGAAATGGCCAATTCCAGATCTTGGGGCTAGAAACATTCATGATGAGCTTAGACCATCTTCTCACCCAGGTATCAACAGAGGTATCAAAGACTACTTGGGTTGTGCCAAAAAGCTTGAAAAGGCTTCCAATGGCCAAAGATGGAAAAATTTGCCTATCAATAAAAATAATAAATGCCGTATTTTGAAACATTAAGTATGTTGAATTCAATGAGCTCATACTGATACAAAAGAAATGATCATCACTGGACTATCCTGGAGAATAAATTTACTTTATTGAAAGCTAGCAAATGCAGGGAAATAGGCATTTATCTCACCTTTCATATACAAAGTGTACCACTGGGTAAACAAACAATGAAGGTAAGTTTCTCATTATTGATGTGTTCCGGCTAGTGAATGAAAAAAGAATAGAACTAGAACATTATCATTTTAAATCTTTACTAAATCCAGTCACTAAACATAAAGAGCCACCAGCATCACAAAAAAGATAACCATTATGAGTTTCATGATCAAGGAACACATTACCACTAATGAATGACCTTGGAAAAGAAAATTAAACATGAATCTAATCAATTGTCTAAATCCAACTAACAATTTATAGAAATACAGATTCAAAAAGGCAGCAGAATATGTTAAACTACACCACACAGATGCTTGCTGCAATGAAAAACTGTAAGACAAACAACAACCTGGTCTCTTCAAGAAAAAAAATACATAAGAAAGGAGAAAGAAAAATTAATATTAAAAAGCTTTATTTAATGAATTAAGTATAGAATCCCACAACCAATAATAAGAGAATTACATATCCTTTTTAAGCATGCATTAAATATTTAAAAACTTGACTATGTATCAGGCCATAAAGAAAGCCTTTGTATATTTCAAAGGCACTAACTGAAAATATTCTATCACCACAATGAATTTAAGTTAGAAGTAAATAATTAATCAAATCAAATCAAATTAATAAGATTTTAAGACCCTATCTACTTGGAAAAGGATCTCAACCAATCACAATATGTCAATACTATTTGGATCCTGATTCAAATCAATCAATCAATGTATATGCATAATTTATATATAAATTTATAAATAAGTTTTAAAATATATTATTTATATATTTTATATATGGCTCAATCCTTTTATGATATTTATTAAATAATTATAAATTTGAAACCAACTAGCTCTTTGATATTAAAAGGAATTGTTTCTTTTAAGGGAAACAATACCATAATAATGGTATTGGGTTATACTTTTTTAAAAGAATCTTTATGTTGGGCGCCTGGGTGGCTCAGTTGGTTGGGCGACTGCCTTCGGCTCAGGTCATGATCCTGGAGTCCCTGGATCGAGTCCCGCATCGGGCTCCCTGCTCGGCAGGGAGTCTGCTTCTCCCTCTGACCCTCCCCCATCTCATGTGCTCTCTCTCATTCTCTTTCTCTCTCTAATAAATAAAATCTTAAAAAAAAAAAAGAATCTTTATGTTTTAGAGACACATAGTAAAATATTTACAAATAAATTCAAATGTCTTCAATTTCCTTCACTATAATAATATCCCCAGTCTTCTTTGAGGTAAATGGATAAGGGTAAGAATGGGGCAGGATGGACCATGGTTTGATAGATGCTGGAATTGGGTATAGGAATGCTTGGAGTTAACTGTAATATTTTGTTTACTTTTTTATGTGTTCATAATTATAATAAAAATACTAAAAACCTAACATATATATATATATAAAAACTCTTTTAAATGAATCTTTTCAGAAAGAATATGCCCAGCCAGTTTACAAGTGAGTTTTAAAAATCAAAGAACAGATCATTTCAATCTTTTTTTAAGCGATATATATATATATATATATATATATTTTTTAAAGATTTTATTTATTTAACTGACAGAGAGAGCACAAGCAGGGGCAGCACCAGAGGGAGAGGGAGAAGCAGACTTCCCGCTGAGCAGGGAGCCCAATGTGGGGCTTGATCCCAGGATCCTGGGATCATGACCTGAGCCGAAGGTGGACGCTTAACCAACTGAGCCACTCACGTGCCCCCAGATCATTTCAATCTTAAATAAATGCTTCCAGAGAAGAGAAATGCAGAGAACACTCCCAACTCATATTATGAGACTAACACTGATACCCAAGGACAATCTGAGAAAAGAAAAGACCATAAGACTTGCAAATATCAAGTATTAGCCAGTATCAAGCAAGGCTGTGGAGCAGTGAAAATATTAGACACTACAAGTGGATATATAAATTAGAATGCTTTTTTGGAAAGCAGTTTGGCATTATCTTAAAAATCTGAACTGGATAAGCTGCAAACAGAGAAAATCTCATACATGTTTTATCAGGAGACATGTACAAGAATGTTTGTAGCATATCATTCATAATGACAAAAGAATGGAAACAACCCAAATGTCCATCAACAAGAGAATAAGTGGATTGTTTTTATTCACACAGAAGAATAACTTTCAGCAATGAGAATGAATCAACTACATCTACTGCAAGAATATGCATGAACCTACCTACGAGAGAGAAAAAGCAGGTCAGTGAACATTAAAATCATACCATTTTTAAAAAGCTCAAAAACAAATGAAACTAATGCAGTATTTAGTAATAAATTATATCTTTAAATGGCAACTCTAGAGATATAAATATAAAAAATAAAAGATAAACACTCCCTATTTTCTTCTGAAGATTTTCTCTTTCACATTTAAGTTTTTAATACGCACACACACACACACAATGAGAAAATAAACAAAGGATGGATAAATACAAATAAATGCCTTTATTTCAAGGTATGGCTATTTCGGTTCTTAGGTTGGGTCATGGGTATCCAAGTGTTTGTTTTAGTATTGTTTTGTATATACACACATTTTTAAGAATATGTACCAAATACTATATTTAAAAACTGAAAACAGAATCAAGAAAGAATCAAGAGAAGGGAACAAGTAACAGCAGGGGCAGGATGAGATCTCAAGCACCAACTCAAGAAAGTAACTTCTCTAAGGCAGCACTCAGGGAGGTTACAGGGAGAACAAAGGAAAATCTAGAGATGGTAGTAACAGAAAAGCTGAGGGGGGTTATATGCCTTTTTTTCCCATGTAAAAAGTAAAAGAAAAGATACAGAACATCAAATTACATTTTTGGTTAGTTTAGTAACAGCAAACTATATTATGCCTAAATGGCAATTAATGTAATCTCTCTTGTATGAGTTTAGCATATCTCAATTTCACTGTTTTACTATTTAGGTAACAATAAGAGCTAATTAAAATAAACATCTAAACATTTTTTAAAATAAAATAAACATCTTAGAAAAAAAGAACAGAAAAATATTATTCTTTTATTGAAAAACTTGTCACAGACAGCTTAATCCTCTTGTTCCAATGTAGCTTATTTGGACTAGTTCTCAGAGACAGGCATGACGTTAAACTGTCACTGTAAGTGGAGTCAGGCCACAGGAACGATCTCATCTGCCAGCAAGTCCTTCTGGGATCTAGGCAGGCACGTCCACACAGTCAGCTCCTAGGGAGAGCCTTTTCCTTTCTCCAAAGTGCCTAGCAATCTATTAACTAGATATACACCAACAATGAAACAGAAACATGTATTTCCTCTATGAGGAAATAAACTACTTTGCTAAATTGAGCACCAATTCACATCTGAAAAGATATTCCCAGAACACTCTGTCCTGAAAAGACAACTGAATAGAAAACATAATGAATGTAAAATATAATGAATGATGTCTCTGCTCTTCTACTGTGCCTTATTTGGCACAATAGTCTACTTAAGCACTGAAAAATATCTCTTGAAAAATCTATCATGTCCCTTATATTATAATTTAACTTTTAATGATGTGTTATTCATTTGTTCAACATTCATTATTTAATAGGAGTTAAATTTATTTATTAGAAGTATTATTAGTAGAAGCCATGTGTTCTAGTGCTGAGAATAGAAGGATAAATAAGAGATGTTTCTACAAAGGAAATGAGCTTTTTATTTCTGCAGTATTCCAGAGAGAGTTGTGCAATGCTTTCACAAAAAGAAGTAGATTAAAGTTTTCTGGTTTATTTCTACAGCCTTTGTTAAAAATACTCTAAATCTAAATGTTGTCATCCCTTTGATGTAACAGCACAGAGGGACAAAGGTTTTACTACAATATGCCAAATGATTTCCAAATTCCTGTCTTAGGTTAAACACCATTATAATTGAAAGGATACTAAGCTAGGAGCCAATTACTCCAGGTTTGTGCCCTAGCTCTGCCACAAATTCACTGACCTTGTAAGAAGTAACCTAAACGAAATCACTCCAGGCTTATTTCCCCAAACTATCAAAGAAGGCATCTGCATTAAACTATCTATGATGTCTCTTTAAGCTCTTAAGAGGATTCTAATGAGTTGTCATCCTATACATTTAATTTGGGCCATTCTCTCTAATATTATGACTTAATCTTGCCCAATGAAGAGCATTTGTCACTTTTTACACACACTGGTCTCACAAAAAAAAAAAAAAAGTTAAAATAAATATTATAAACAAGAATGTAGAAATATATATTTTACAGTACCTAAATACATTAAAGTCACTGGTAACAGATTTCAAGTTTAATAAGTCAAAGGGAAAATTTTCAATTTTTCAGTTATATGTAGCAAAAGTTTACTTGTATCCGAATATTTCTTTTAAAACCTTTATTCCTAAAATTAACTTAAATGCAAATAGACAGATTTACTCTTTAATGACATAAAATTTACTTATGCAAAACAGACAATAAACAAGGGAATATCATAATTATAGACACCTGCATAAAACTCACTTTATCATTAGAAAATATTTTGTACAATCTATATTATAAAAGTCACTAATGGCTGTTAAAAGTGAAAATAGATCTGCCATGTAGATATATAGGACTGTATCAACACCAAAGGTATCTCAATGCTAAATACCAGTTTGAACAATCAGCAGACTGAAAATCACAACCACTTAAAATTAACAACCTAAGGAACTATCTACTGTGATGAAATATCTGTTTCCACTGAAATAATTTCATCTTTACTTAAGAGGATGAGGGCTAGGAGAAGTGCAGAGGAAGCTGGCAAAACACCAATAACTGATTTCATTTTGTTAGATAATGTTCAAATAGAATGAAGGAAGAAAAATTAAGAAGAGTTTGCAGCAGTAGGCAAGAATCTTTTTGTATGAAATGCCAAATATCTAAGTATCACCATTTTGAAGTGAGTCAGGAGTGGCATCCATAAAAGGAAAGAAAAGCCCTCCTCCCAATGCATGCATAGCTTAAGTACACTCTGTTTGCAAAGGTGAATTAAGTATCCACTTGCCTTTGGAAAATGACACTATTTGCCAGAACGCAGTGTATAAATTACAACTGTCTCTAAGATGACAAACCAAGTTTCAATGAACAAACAACTCAACTCCACTCCAGTGCCGGCAAGCATCACAGAGAAATGTGATTTCACAAAAAGAGGAAAATCAAATGCACAAGTAAAAGTAAGAAACTGTGTTTTTCTGGGGGTGGAAGGGCGGGGTGTAGGCCTGAAGTAAAATTGGAGTGCTGAGAAAGGAAACTGTAGAGGAGATTTCTGGAAGTTGGAAAAGCACAGAAACAGATTAGAAAGTAAATAACCTACATTAAAAAAAAAGAGAGAGAAAACTGACACATATCAAAGTCAATGTGGTGAAACAAATTTGGAATCCCACACTAAGTGATTTTCTCTAAACTATTCATTACAGCTTCTCAAGTTACAAGATACAGGTAAGATTTCTAATATGTCCTTTCTATTAAGTTTTGAAAGAGACCACTAAAACAGCCAACCTTTTTAAAAGTTTAAATATGAAGCAATGCAAAATCAGGGTCATTTTATCTTATAGAAAATGTTTTATTTCCTGGCAACAAAGAGCAGAAAAAGAAGAAGAAAAAAAAGATAATCAAATTAAAAAAAAAAAAAAGTCCAGTCCTCCCCAAAAGTAATCATCACCAAAATTAAAAGCAAAATTAGAAAATAAAGGTCTTATGTCTAATCCCTTTCACCCTATGATTCTTAATATGAAAACATGCAAATAATGCCATAACTGCTAAATATTCTAAGGAAATATTTTCCAAAACCACAAAGTTGTGAAAATCTTAAGTGACTATTCAATGAGTAAGAAATAACACTGTAAACTAGAGCAAAAACATTCAAAATTACAAAGAACCAAATGTGCATTATTGTATTAGAATATTAATTTAAGGGGCGCCAGCGTGGTTCAGTCATTAAGCATCTGCCTTCGGCTCAGGTCATAATCCCAGGGTCCTGGAATGGAGCCCCGCATATGGCTCCCTGCTTGGTGGGAAGCCTGCTTCTCCCTCTCCCACTCCCCCCTGCTTGTGCTCCCTCTCTCGCTGGGTCTCTCTGTGTCAAATAAATAAATAAAATCCTAAAAAAAAAAAATCAAACAATCCCTTACCTCGGGAAAAGATGGTACCACAAACTCAAGATTTCATTTCTCAAAAAAAATATTTAAAACAATACATATTCCTAAAGTACTGAGCATTTCTTAAGACTGGCCCACTGGTAATATTTCCCCAAAAGTTACGAAAATCTCATGAACACTGTCCATAGCATTCTATTTCATCCTTTTTCCCAGACTATAATACAGAAGTAGTACATAATGAGCTTGTTTTAAGAAAGGACTTACTAAATTATTAATACTTAAAAATACTGAAGTGAACTTCATTAAACCATTTTAAATAACATATTATATACCAAAGTAAAAAAGACCAATTTTGACTTTTGGCATCTAACAAATGGCATTCATGATCTTTCCTTTTAAAATAGTTACGATGGGCGCCTGGGTGGTTCAGTTGGTTAAGCGACTGCCTTCGGCTCAGGTCATGATCCTGGAGTCCTGGGATCGAGTCCCGCATCGGGCTCCCTGCTCGGCAGGGAGTCTGCTTCTCCCTCTGACCCTCCCCCTCTCATGCTCTCTCTATCTCATTCTCTCTCTCAAATAAATAAATAAAATCTTTAAAAAAAAAAAAAATCTTAAAAAAAAAAAAAATAAATAAATTAAATTAAATTAAATAGTTACGACAGGGACACCTGGATGGCTTAGACATTTAAGCATCTGACCCTTGGTTTCAGCTCAGGTCGTGGTCTCAGGGTCATGAGAACAAGACCCACGTCAGGCTCTGTGCTTGGCACACAGTCTGCTTGAGATTCTTTCACCCTTTTCCCCCTGCTCTCTCTCTCAAATAAATAAATCTTTAAAGCAGTTATGTAAGACAAAGAGTTGAGTCATTTATAAAATTATCTACTTTCATGTTCAATTTTAAGACTACATATAAATTAAGATGAAAAGTGGTATTATATCTTCAGGGGCACCTGGGTGGCTCAGTCAGTTAAGCATCTGCCTTTGGCTCAGGTCATGATCCCAGGGTTCTGGGATCGAGCCCCACGTCGGGCTCCCTGCTTAGCGGGGAGTCTGTTTCTCCCTCTGTCCCTCCCCACTGCTCATTCTCTTCCTCTCAAATAAATTAATAAAATCTTTAAAAAAAAAAAAGAAAGAAAGAAAGAAAGAAAATGATATTAGATCTTCAAAAACAGAGGGGATAATTATTTTCATAACCTAATTTTTGAAATTTCAACTTTTATACTTTAAAAAAATCGGCTGGTTTGGGGCGCCTAGGTGGTTTCAGTAGGTTAAAGCATCCAAATCTTGGTTTTGGCTCAGGTCATGATCTCAGGGTTGTGAGATCGAGCCCCACATTGGGACTCCGCACTGGGCATGAAACCTGCTTAAGATTCTCTCCCCCTCTTCCTCTGCCCCTCTGTGTCCCTCTTTAAAAAAAAAAAAAAAAAAATCAGCTAGTTTATTTTTGTAATTTTTACATTTCTTTTTAAGCAACTATAAATGAGAAAAGGTTTGCAAGTCTGGCCTGGTAGACTCTTTGAAAGTATAGAAAATCTTCTATTGTTCATAAATGAAAGTTCAAATATCATTTAATCACACTATATACTACGTTTTTTACCATAATTTTTAGAGTACGAAAGACATCATCATATGCTAAATAATAATTTTGATGAAATGAGATTCATGTGTTAGAAAATCTATCTAAATCTTAGGAATGGGCAGAAGATATTGTTCCTGCATGCAATGCTGGGCCTGTACCTTTGACTTACTTCCCAGAGACTAACCAGGGACAGAGGTCAACTTATAGATTTTGCTCAGAAAAAAATGCAAATAATTTACTGAAACTGATCAATTTCTGTCTAGTGAAATAAAACAACCTCAAACTTTAGAATTTTTGGATCTGAAGGACATTAACCAGTTCTGTATCTAACTTGGCAATCTTATCTGTCTATAAAAATCCTAAATTCCTCAAAAGCTCTTTGAATGGCACCTCACAAATTACTAATAACCTCATTAGATAATGAGCTGCATATGTTTGTGTTTATTTTATATTTACATGAGAGTCATGTTTTTACCTTTATAAAAAGTACACTATAACATATGCTTTATCTATTCAAGATTGTGGTAGAGATCATATTCTGATTCTTACCTAATTTAATTGCTAAATAATTCTGAAGTATTTTTGACTATCCATTTCCATGAATATTCTAATATGTATCGGTACCATTAAATTCTTGAAGAAAAGATTAATCAATTACATTCAAAGTAGCTATCATTTTAAGGAGGAACCTAAACTCCAGATCTACCTCCAAGGAAATCTGAAACCTAGAAAACAAGCACAAAGGGAGCCAGAATAAAACAGTGGAACTATAAAAAGTTAAATAAAAAAGATCACTACCTACATAAAGTTTTTCAAACCTTTGCCAAGTCCTTTCAAAGGAAGTAAAAACCATAAAATTTTTTAACAGTAAATACAACTTTTTTTCTATTTTATATATGTTAAGATAAATTAAATGACTAAACCACAATATTTTATTAACTAGCACATACTATTGCTCAGCAAGTTTGAAGAGAAAGATACTTGCCTTTTAACCAAAACATTTGTGAAGGTTTTTAGTCTGGAATCTAACTTTTAGAAAGATTTAAAACTTGTTTCTCCTTTATGGTCACTATTCCATCTGTAACTAGAACGCTTATCCTTTCCTAATACAACATTCCCAAAGAACCTAACACGGAACCTCTCACTCTGCAGGCACTCAGATGTTTCATATTTCATCTTACTTAATGCTAAGAATGTGGGTGCAATATGTGAATTAAAAACGCCTATGTATGTCTTTGAGTGCTTACTACAAATTCATGTGTGTATATGTGTTTATATACATATTATTTCAATGTGTACGTCTGCTTGTTATTTGTCAGCTGGGGAATATTTTTTTCACTAAGGGAAAACAGCTTCCTGCAAAAACTGGGAAGAGTCATAATACATGGAGCCAGAGGCACTGACAGAAGAGCATGAAGGAAGTCTTTGGTCTTGGAGCCTAACATTTGTTAGGCCTCAAAAAACAAAAACAAAAAATAAAAAATAAAAACCAGAATCAAACGCAGTATTAAGAAGAGATAAGAAAACAACTTAGAATGGTGGCTGATTATCATTGCCAGTAAATAACACTTTTACTCTCATGAATGACCATAAAGAATAAGGTAGAGATCCTTTTGATTATTAGTCTCCCAATTTGAGGATAAGATTAATGCCAGTACTACTTCAATTTTATCTTGTCATTTGATAGACTATAGATACTATCATCTAAGCAACAAAAGCTTTCAAAGCCACTAGGTATAATGCTGCTGAAGGACAAAAGTACATGAATCTCTGAACTGCTAAAAGGGAAACTGGACAGGTAGATACCTATTTCTGTGATAAGACAATACATAAGGAAATATTTAGGTAAGCAACGAGAGAAGAATATTCAATAGCTAATGAAAAACATTAGAGAAGTGAACAGGAAGAAAGTCATCTAGAAGAAAAAATTCAGGAAAGATGATGAGCAAGGAAATGTGAAATCATGTGGGAAGAACAAGGTGTCATTAAAACTATTATGTGTTTATTTGATGAATGTTGTCGACATCTGGTAATAAATCTTTCTTATGGATAATTCTATGAAGTAAAACATACTCTTGCTTATAGGAACACCAGTATTTATAACAAAGTTATACTTTAAAAATATTTAGAATATATGGGTGCCTGGGTGGCTCAGCTGGTTAAGTGTCTGCCTTCAGCTCAGGTCATCATCCCAGGACTCTGGGATAGAGCCCTGTGTTGGGCTTCCTGCTCAGTCTGCTTCTCCCTCTCCCTTTGCCTCCCCCCCAACTCGTGCTCTCTCTCACCTCTCTGTCAAATAAAAAAATTTAAAATAAAAAATAAAAATATTCAGAATATATACCAAAACACAAGCTTAATTACAACAGCTCAAATGATCCAAATAACACCAAGGAAAATAATTTTTAATTAAACAAACATCTACATTGAATTTAATTATATATAGCTCTAAGTATCAAAAATGGCTGTGAACTGCACCTTAAAGTTGAATATGTTTGTCAGTATATTAGCCAGCATTTAAAATTACTTACTCTCATCTCATTAGGATATTAGGCTTTTTAATAAGTGCCTAGCGCTTATTTACTTGGGAAAATACTCTAGCTGAATCTCTTCAATGTCTAAAAGAAAACAATATGGTGATAAAAGAAACTTTCACAGTTGAGTTTTAAAATCAATCTATGACATTAGATCTAAGCGGACAGGAAATCTGTCTTCTATTTTACCCTCTAAGATGCAAGGTGTTTAGTCACTATGTATTCATATAGCATGAAACCCAACAAGGCAAAGCATTTCTAAGCAGATGCCTACGCTTAAAGCAGGATGTGATGTGCTCTTTGTAAAAGGGATCTTTTCTCCTACTGAGTGTTCGCAGCTTTAGTTTCTACACCACTGACCTCTGCTCACTTTGCTTTCTCTCAGAGCAACACTTCCTGTGTGCCCCTGGCATGAACAGCAGACCTCCCTACCAGTCAGAAGTACTCACTCACCATGGCAACATTCAGGCCTCCTGCTTCGAAACTTTACTCTCTTTCCTCACTATACTTTTGTTTCTCCTCCTTAGGATGCAGTTTCCCATTCAACTATCAGGTAACACCTTTCCTAACGGAACCCAGCAGCCCAGGCTACCCTCCCCTACAATGCTGGCACAGCTTCTCACTAAGTCTACATCACAGTCAAGTCAACCAATGACAGAAGTGTGTAAGATAAAAGCAGGAGGAAAAGTGCAACTTGTTTCTGCTTAGGATATAGAAGGCTGGAAAGAACAATGCTCCAACCCTTACACCACCACCACCACTAAAATGATGCAAGTTAATCTGAAAAACAACAACACTTCTGGAACCCATGAGGGTTAACAGGACAACTAACTAACCTGAAATCTAAAGATAGACCACTGTCTTCAAGAAAAGATGGGGCTGGAGCATTTGCTTACCTGGGGAAAATGCTAGCCATGATACAGGCCAGGTAAGAATTCAGCTAACATTTTTAACGAACGGCTACAGGCCAAATGTGAACTAATTCAAAAGTACAGAACCCCTGGGAAGCATGGACACAAGAAGAATTCAGTCACTCACGGGCTCTTCTCCATAGACCTCCTGGGAATCATGAGAAAGACTGGGATAGTAAAGATAAGAAACTTCAAAACAGCCTCTCTCAGAGTACAGGCCTGGGGGAAGCAAACAGCCGCCACTACTGGAAAGGCATGATGCTGAAGGACGGCCCAGATTCTTGAGCTCTGTCTCCTCTAGAGAATAAAAACCTTCATGTCCTGAGGGAAAAGCAGCAAACCCAGATGACCTTAGAGGACAAATACAGCCCCATTGTTGCTAGAGGGAAGGAAAAGAAAAGCCCTCTATCTACTAGAAACAAGAATATATGATGAGCCCAGGCTATCACAGGCCTCCTAAACCTGGGATAGAGGGCCCTATTCCCTAGACCCAGCATCACAAAGCCTGCCTAAGACTGAGGTTGAACCAGAACAACAGAAAATGTCCCTCTGACAAACACTGAATAACAAGGAACAGCAGTCTTTTGCTAATGGGGAGTCAATAGTGGAAAGAGATCTTTTCTGAGGCAAGGTGCAAAGGAAAGACCTATAGTTGAGGGTGGGATAAACATTGGGAAAAAAAAAAAAAAGTCTCTGGCAAGTTAGCACCACCTTCAACATAAGTAGCTCTAGAGGAATCTGAAGCCTGTGGTGCACTGAAGAAAATAACAGCAACAGCAAAAGCCCAAGTCAATTCAACTCCTGGCTAGGCTAATTCTCTTGCTCCACTAAAAGCCTAGCAAAAACCAAGGTGGGCCCATGTGTAGGCACAATACTATTTACCTCAGTCTTTGCTATCCTAAACAGATGTCCAACATGCAACAAAAAATAACAAGGCATGCAAAAACCAAGAAAACAACCCACTGTCAGGAAACAAAGCAAACAATATAACTAGAGTAAGACAGACCCAGAGAGCGAAGTATCAGGTAGGGAATTTAAGATAATATAACACATGCTAAAGGTTCTCACGGAAAAACTGCAAGACAACATGCAAGAACAGATGGGGAATTTCAGCAGAGATAGAAACTATAAGGAAGAATCAAATAGAAATGTTACAAATCAGGAATGCAAGCTGGTGCAGCCACTCTGGAGAACAGTATGGAGGTTCCTCAAAAAAGTTGAAAATAGAGCTACCCTATGACCCAGCAACTGCACTACTGGTTATTTACCCCAAAGATACAAATGTAGTAATCCAAAGAGGCACCTGCACCCCAATGTTTATAGCTGTAATGTCCACCATAGCCAAACTATGGAAAGAGCCCAGATGCCCAATGACAGACGAATGGATGAAGAAGATGTGGTAGATATATACAATGAAATATTATGCAGCCATCAAAAAAATGAAATCTTGCCATTTGCAACAACGTGGATGGAACTAGAGGGGATTATGCTAAGCGAAATAAGTCAATCAGAGAAAGACAATTATCATATGATCTCACTGATATGCAGAATTTAAGTAACAAGGAAGAAGATCATAGGGGAAGAGAGGAAAAAATGAAGACGAAACCAGAGAGGGAGACAAACCATAAGAGACTCCTAATCATAGGAAACAAACTGAGGGTTGCTGGAGTGGAGGCGGGTCAGGGGATGAGGAGGCTGGGTGATGGACACTGGGCTATGTGTTGTGGTGAGCGCTGGGTGTTGTGTAAGACTGATGAATCACAGACCTGTACCCTTGAAACAAACATTATATGTTAATTAAAAAAATTAAAAATTAGGGAAAAAAGAAATATTACAAACCAAAAACATGGTAACATAGATGAAGTAAGTCTACAACAAATGGGTCATCAACAAACTCAATAAAGACAAAGAAACAAACAGTAAACTTGAAAATGGATAAACAGGAAATACCCAAACTGAAACACAAAGAGATAAAACACTTAAAAAAAATAAATAAATAAAACAGAACACCAACCCAGAATGGTGAGAAATTTTCAAACGGTCTAACATACATACAATTGGAATTCTAGAAGAAATATAAAAAGAAAATATTTGCAAATATCTAAGAATTTTCCAAAATTGATGGCAGATATCAAACCAGAGATCCAACAAATGCAGAGAACATCAAAGAGAACAAATACCAAATAAAATACATCTAGGCATTATATAATAAAAATGCTGAAAACCCAGAAATAAAGCGAAAATCTTAAATGTGGCCAACAGGGAAAAAAGATATATGGCCCACAGCAGACCAAGGATACAAATAATAGAACTCTCCTCAGAAGCTATAGGAATGACAAGTCAATGGTGTGATATACTTAATGTGCTCAAAGAAATTAATGAAACAAAATTCCATACCCACTGAAAATATGTTTTGAAACCATAATAGAAACAATAGGTTTTTTTCAGGAAAACAAAAGCTAAAAAAATTCAATGCCAACAGACCTGCACTGCAAGATATGTTAAAGATAGTCCTTCAGGCAGAAGGAATATATCAAACAAAAAGATGAATCTCCAAAAAGAAATGAGTAACACCAGAAGTGGCATAAAGAAAGATGAAATTCATTTTTTTATTATTTTAATTGCTGTAAATAAACTATCAATGGCAAAAATAGTAGCCATCTATTGTGTGTTTACAGAATAGTAAAAGTAAAATGTATGACAATAATGGGAAGTACTGGATATGCATTGTTTTAAGTAATTTCTACTACATAGTAAGTGGCATATTATTTGAAGGTAACAGTACACTAATTAAAGATGTATATTGTAAACTTAGGGTGTGCACACACAAAAAAATTTAATAAGGGATATAAACTACAATGGAGATAAAATGTAATCATAAAAAATAATCCAAAAGAAGGCAAAAAAAAAGAACCAAAAAGTACATGAAATCTAGCAAGATGATAGATTTAATCCACCTGTATCAATAATTATATTAAATATAAATGGCCTTACAAAACACTGCAAAGAACAGACTGTCAGAATGGATATGAAAGCAAGACCTAAGGATACTCTAAGAAATCCACTTTAAATATAAAGAAATAGATAGATAAACAGATGATAGGTAAATAGGTAATATGGAAAAAGATACAACATGCAAACACTAGTCAAAAGAAAGCTGAACTAACTATACCAATGTCAAGCAAGGTATACTTCAGAACCAGATACAGTATCAAGGATAAAAAAAAAACTTTTAACAGGTGTGGCAGGAAAAATATGACAGAATTGTTTAAACTTGTATTCCATCTGGGACTTCTTTCTGATCTACAATAAAATGTATTTTTACACAAGACAAATGAAGAGAATAATGTCAATAGGAAAGGATAGATAACTTTTTTTCATGGATCAAAACCAAACCAGATGCTAAAAATAATTATGACATATCACACAAAATAGACTCCAACTTCAAAATGTCCAGGATTTCCTAGTATTAGCTAAATGCCCTCTTGGTAATGCAATACTTTCTTTTTTTAAATAAAAAGTTCTACTTACTCAAAGTTTATAAAGAGTGATACAAATGAAAACAAGAAAGAATTGTGGTCTTTGACAAAGAATCATAATTTATTCCACAAGTATCTGAATGTCAATTACATACTCATCATTGCTTAGGCACTGACTCATCACTGCATAAGCACAGCTTAGTATCCAACGATGAGCAAACAAAATACCAGCAAAATGCTTTTTATTTTTATTTTTTTTGCAAAATGCTATTTTTAAAGATACAACACATTTCTGCTTTTTTATAGAGTGTATTTACCTCAAAGCCAAGTCTATCCTTTTCTTTCCAAAAACAAAAATGTGTTACTTTCTTATCCCAGAATTCATCAGGCTTCACTACACAAACAAGGGACACCTCAGCTGGAACAACATTCTATAAAATACAAAAAAACAATTATAAATTATACATGTAAAGTGAATAATTTATTAAAGTTATAAATTACTAGGTTTTCATGGTTGGACTGAGTAATTAAGAGACCTTTGGAAAAGAATTAAAATAATAAGAAATACTCCAAACTTCAAAACATACATGGCAATAAAGAAATACTTGGAAAGACAGGTTGATTCAGAAAAGATTTCAAATATACAATGTAATATATGCAGTACATGTGAATTATTTTTGTGTTTTACTGAATCTCTCTAATAGGGATATATTCAGATTAAACTATAAGACAATTTTTAATTGGCCAACTATTACATTTGGTTTTTCTACTATATGAAAAAATTTTTTTCTAACACAATCATCTTGGAGAATTTCTTCAAATAATGTAAAATCAATTTTCTCACAAAATAAATTTCTTACTGGCCATTATACAAAGAAGCCCCGATTCTGCTTGATTATTAACTTGAAGAAGAGGACGAGCTTATCTCTGACAAATACAATTTCACATTTACTAGATATGGTTATTCATATTACCTAAAGAAGAATGGAAGTTAACATTTACTGAGTTAATAAAATATTCCATATATTTTATCAGCAAACCCCCTACAGTCTATCTTTAAATTAGATCTTAAACCTATCCATTTCTACCACCCACATTGCTAACATCCCCAAACTAGTCAGCTTTTTAAAATATCCTCTTAACAGGCCTCCCTTCTTTTTTCACATTTTCTTATGCTCACAGTAAAATTCAAACTCCTTACCAAGGCCTAGAAAGCCCTCCAAGCTCAGGCCCCCACTGACCCTCAGACCTCACCTCACACCCCTCCCCTCTCAGCTCACTCCCCTACCACAGCCATACTAAGCTTCAAGCTGTTCCTGGACTATAGTAAGTCTGTTTCCACCTGAGGCTTATGCCCTTGATGTTTCCTCTGTGGGGAGTGTTTTTTGCCCTATACACCTAGGAAGAATGCTCCCTCCATTAAGATTCTACTCAAACATTCCCTTTTTAGAGAGACCGTCCCTGACTACCCTATCTAAAGTAGCACCATCTGACTCAGTCTCCTTTTACGATTGTATTTTTCTTCATAGCATTTATCACTGTCTGTTGTTACATTATTTAGTAATTTGCCTAGTTACTTACTGTCTGACTCCTTAAGTAGAACATTAGCTTCCAAATGGCAATTACCTTATCTATCATGTGACTCCTATATCTCCAGCCTATGACAGTGCCTGGCATATAGAAAACACTCCATAAATATCTGTTGAATAAATGAATTCACATTAACAAGTAGATCTCATTCTCCCAATTTTACAGGAAAGCAAACCGAGTTTCAAAGAACTAAAGAAACTTGCCCAATATAACAGAGTTGTTAACTGATGGTGCTAAAACAGAAACCAGGTCTGACTCTAAAGTTCTACCACACCATTTTAAACGTTCTACACCAGGAATAAGTGAATTCTTTCTGAAGGTGTAGATAATAAATATTTTAGGCTTTGCAGGATATGCAGTCTCTACTGCAACTACTTCAAGTCTGTCATTGCAGTATGAAAGCAGCTATAAAAAATATAAATGAATGCGCATAGTTGAGTTCCAATAAATCTTTATTTACAAACTAGGGGTTCAATACCATTCAAGACCATAAATGGCACAACTGAATACTAATAAATATGGTTATAATTATTATTAATTAGGAGAAAACAGAAATCTTTCAATTTAAGCACATTTTTGGGCACGTAACAAATCTGGTGTCCCCCTGCAATGACCGGGCTATGAATAAGATAAATAAATTCAAAGGTATCAAAAGTTATCCGAGAGGCTGGGAAATTTAGGCTAGATTGAGGTTTATTTATATATTGACTTGTGGAAGACTATTACTTCAAAATCACTGTATATTAAAGTTGTGAGAAACAAGAAAAGCCAAACCACTCATTTTAGAGAATATTAGTTACAAACAAAGCCATCACTAAGCTCTGGGATCCCAAATACTAGTACCTTTTGAAATAAAAGCAATGAATGAGTTTTTATGTCAAAACTGTTTGACTAGGAGTAAACAAAAGGCCATTGCAACTTCTGAAAAATTAACTTATTTAATAAATCCAAAAGTTGTTAAAATACCTATCAGAAAAGAAATCACAAGAGGGGATTAAATCATCCACTGACTGTTCTTCAAAACTGCCACTGATCAAAGTCCAGTTCATACAGCAAGTCCCAAACAGGTCATCTGTGACACAGTTGAATGACAGGATGAAAGGAAGAACACAAGGTCATAATTAATGGAGTTCTCACCTAATAGTTATTTTAACAACTTTTACCAAGAAGAGTTCATCTTCAGGGTTGGGATATAAAAGTGCTAGCAATATATCTGACAGAAAAAGTGATGGGATACCAATCTGTGCTCCCTTAAAAAACTGATATCCTTTCCAACCCAAAGGAGTGATTCTAATGATAAAGGTTTAGGCCACACATTTAAGAAGGAGGTAATGGGTGGATAATTTGGGGACCACCTCCAAACTCCCATTGGTAAATATACCCTTTGTAAAAGATAAAGCCAAGACTTGGGGGTTAGGCCATGTTAAGTTCCAACTGCAGCTCTTTCCCTTGTTCATTACAACAACCTGGTTAAGTTATTTAAAATCTTTGAGCCTCGGGGTGCCTGGGTGGCTCAGTCAGTTAAGCATCTGCCTTCGGCTCAGGTCATGATCTCAGGGTCCTGGGATCCAGCCTCGCATCAGGCTCCCTGCTCAGTGGGGAGTCTGCTTCTCCCTCTCTCTGCTCATGATTTTTCTCTCTCTCTCAAATAAACAAAATCTTTTTAAAAAATTAATTAATTAATTAAATCTTTGAGCCTCAGCTGATCTTTTGGGATAATAGAACCTGCTTCCCAAGTTCGTGAGGATAAAATTAAATGAGATTAATTTATAGGAAGTTTAGTACACTACCCGAACCATATTAAGCACTAAAATTACTAGTTCGCATCCCCCAAATCCCTTTTTCCTAATAATCCCAAATAAAAAATAAAACATTAAGAATCATTCTTCTTGGGGCACCTGGGTGGCACAGTGGTTAAGTGTCTGCCTTCTGCTCAGGTCATGATCCCAGGGTCCTGGGATCGAGCCCCGCATCAGGCTCCCTGCTCGGCGGGAAGCCTGCTTCTCCCTCTCCCACTTCCCCTGCTTGTGTTTCTGCTCTCGCTGTGTCTCTCTCTGTCAAATAAATAAATAAAATCTCTAAAAAAAAAAAAAAAAGAATCATTCTTCTTAGTTATCATTTAAAATTCCTGGGTGGCTCAGTCAGTTAAATGTCTGCCTTCAGCTTGGGTCATGATCTCAGGGTCCTGGGATGGAGCCAGCACAGGGCTCCCTACTCAGCAAGGAGTCTGCTTCTCCCTCTGCCTCTGCCACTCCTGCTTGTGCTCTCTCTCTCCCTCTCTCTCAAATAAATAAAATCTTTAAAAAAATAAATAAAATAAAATTCGAAATTATACTTCTTTCCACAGAACCCAAAAGTAGCTACTAATTATTTGCCAATTCATTTAAAAGTCTTGATCTTTCTTTCAATATCACTGATATTTACCTAACTGAATGTTCACTATCCCATATAACTGTCAACTTCTATTTTCCCCAAACTGACCTGCCATCAGCTCCCTTCATTCTATTTGCTTCTCTTCTGAGCTATCACTAAAGTCAATGTCCCTGCTAGGAATGCCCTTTTCACTTTTTTCATCTAAATTAGATAATCTTTTTTATTTAACTCACTTAACTTCTACACTCTCTTAAAGCCTTTCTAAGGAAACCCAGACACATCAGAGCAATCTGCCACCTTTAAATCACTCGAATGTTTTATTTTTCCGTTTCAGATCACAACATCCTCAATACCCTTATAATAAAACAACGGAAGTTTACTAGGTAGGTACCTCATACAAGGAAAGATCGTGAAATCTTTCTGTGAGGAACACAAGGAAACACAAAGACTAGTATCAGACCAAAGACTTTGCAACTGCAGCTGTTTATTAAATGCTGGTTTGTGGGCTGCTAAAGTTCCCAAGGACACAGCTGTCAAGTACATTTCTTCTGGATGAGAAATAAGTAATAAGAGTACCATAAATCCTGGTACTTTTTAGAGGAAAGTAAGGAACAGAAGGAAATGACTGCTCAGAACCACACGAGAAGCTTTTCCAGACTAGATTTACCCAGTCCTGCTCCCCACCTACAGTAACAGAATGGAGTAGACAGGGGATGATGCAGATATCACAGCATGCAGAAGCTCCCAGGTAAGTCCAACAGTATCTCACACTTTTGGACTCACTGGCCTACTTACTAAATTATTTAAACATGACATACTATTTTTGATCATTTACAAATCTTTAGAATAGGTCTGAAATTTATTTTACTATTCAAAGTCAAACCTCTAAGAATTGAATTTTAAAAAAATCCAGTAGTGTGCATTTCAGAACTCAGTCACTGCTGAGAATTTTGGGCACAGTGAAATAAATGAAATGCATCTGCCATTATCACTTTATCTGTTGCTTTAAAATAAAGCCATTTCCTAATAGTCAAAAATAAAATTACCTGTAGCATTAAGACTACTGTTTTCACCACATTCCACTGTGATTTTCTGCCATCCACAATCACGGTAAATCCTCTAGCCTTACACTTTTCACTGAAACAAACAAACAAACAAAATACAAAGTATTAAAACAGGCTTCACACTTTATTCTTTATAATCCTAAATAAAGTCTATAGCTTAATCGTATATGGAGCAGCATTAATCTCACTTGGTTTGGTTTACACTGTCATTAATAAAATTCTTCAGGGTATCCTTTCAGTTTCTTCAAGAAATTTGATTTTTCTCATTTTAGGAAGCATTGACAATTTACAAACTAATTTGGCAAGAAAATTACTCTAAAGGTACAGGAAGTCAATGTCTTAAAAAGAGGAGAAATCAGAGCAACATTCAGTCTCAAGAGCCTTTCAATTTCTTCATTTATAAAATGGGATTCCAGTGAAGTATGTAACTAACGACTGCCAAGTGCATACATACTTCTTGCCTCTCCTTCCTGCCAGAAGTAGAAGTGATAGTTTAAAACAGGTAGAAAATAGGGGCACCTCTCTCCAATACAGAAGAAACTGCAGTTTTACTTAGCAGAGCAAGGATTTGGTAGTGAAACCTCTCCACACTCAAAGTTCTATCAATCGCATACATTATAGGAAAGGTAATCAGCAAACCGTTTCCTAAGATTTAAATCCAACAATCCTGAGGATTTTACTAATCCTGCTTTACTTCCTCCAAGTTTTCACATCAGCCTCAAGAGGATTCTTGGAGAAGTGATGTCTAAATCTACCAAGCAACAGTAAAGTTACAAGTATGAGGATGGTACTGCTAAAGATTTATAAGAACAGGGGCCTCTGTAGGCAGGAACAGAAGCTGAGCTTCCAAAGAAAAAGGGAACTGCTCAAAAGATGACACAAACTGAAATATATGTTCATACAAAAAACGTGCACACAAATGTTCACAGCAGCACAATTACTAACAGCCAAAAGTAGAAACAAGTCAACTGTCCATCAATGATGAACAGAAAAACAAAATATGGTAATCTATATATAATGGAATATTATTCACTATAAAAATGAATGAAGTACTGGGGCGCTGGGAGGCTCAGTCAGTTAAGTGTCTACCTTCAGCTCAGGTCATCTCAGGGTCCTGGGATTGAACCCCATAGCAGGCTCCCTGCTCAGCAGGGAGTCTGCTTCTCCCCCTCCCCCGTGCTCCTGCTGTGGATCTTTCTCTCTCTCTTACATAAATAAATAAAATCTTTTTTTTTTTCAAACAATCTTTTTTTTTTTAAAGATTTTATTTATTTATTTGACAGAGACAGCGAGAGAGGGAACACAAGCAGGTGGAGTGGGAGAGGGAGAAGTAGGCTCCCCGCTGAGCAGGGAGCCCAATGTGGGGCTCGATCCCAGGACCCTGGGATCATGACCTGAGCCAAAAGCAGACGCTTAACAACTGAGCCACCCAGGCACCCCATAAATAAAATCTTGAAAAAAAAAAAAAAGGTACTGATATATGTTACAACATGGATAAACCTTGAAAACATTATGCTAAGTGAAAGAAGTCAGACACAAAAGCCCACATATTGTATGATTACATTTATATGAAATGTCCAGAATAAACAAATACACAGAGACAGATCATACAGATTAGTAGCTGCTAAGGGCTAAGAGGAGAAGAGAGTGGGGAGTGACTGCTAATGGGTGCAGCATTTCTTTTTGGCCCAATGGATGAGTGTGTAATGGTCACACAACCTTGTCAATATACTGAAAACCACTAAATTGTACAATTTAAAAAGTTGATGTTTAAAGTATGTGAATTACAACTCAATAAAAAAATGCTGAAGTACTCCATTTTTGGATTTTGCATTTTAAAATAAAGGACTAAGTATTCTTTGGTGGGGGGAATGTGAGGCAATACAATGATCACTTTGGATTAGTAAGAGCATATAAAGACTTGCTTGGGGAAGCAAATCTGACATCTAATTGCAAGCTATAGGATCAGGTAAGGAGGAAATTCTTGGAGTTCCTCACCAATAAGACATCTAGGAAGACCACTAAAACTTAGGCAGGATACAAATAACTTAGGTAAGGATACCTCACCAAAAGAGACCAACCTAGGTAAGGCAGCTGGTTATTGGGTGGTCTTCAGAGAAGTAAAAGCAACTCAGGGTCTCTACCAATGCCTTATGGAAATTTGCAGGAGGGGAAGATAAGACACACAGAGTTGTCCAGTAGAAGGCTTCCCTTTCTGGTACTACAGCCAAGAGAAGTGTGCCATCCCCATAATTTGGTACTTTCTTCTCAATTGGCATCTGCTTCTCAGAGATACAGGTTACACGACCATTTTGTTAAAGAAGTTTTACACGAATAACACATTTTTATTTCAAAGCACACTCTAAATTAATCTGTATATTAAGAGAAAGAAAATAATGAAGCTTGCAAATACCATCTGCAGTGATCTTAAGGGCATAAAGTACTCTAAATTTATCTTTTAGGGTACTTAAAAAAAACAGCCTTAATCATAATTTTTTCACATTTTACTAAGATAATGAAAATACATACACAACTGAGAGATACTATTTGAAAACTGCAAGACCAAATGATCTTTCAACTACATGAAAGGATTGTTTTACTTTCTTTTTTTACTTCATTCCTATAAGTGGAATGATAGTTTCAAGTATTTTTTTTTTTAAAGATTTTATTTATTTATTTGACAGAGAGAGAGAGCACAAGCAGGGGGAGCAGGCAGAGGGAGGACCCTGGGATCCCAGGGCCCTGGGGTCACGACCTGAGCCAAAGGAAGATGCTTAACCGACTGAGCCACCCAGGCGCCCCTCAAGTATTTTTTAACATTCTTAATTTAGAAGGATGTTCTGTCCTTTATAAAAGGGTATGTTAGAGGAGCTGCAGTACTAGTATTAATGAAAACTCCTATTGCTTTTAACATGTTTATAATTAAATCTAAAGAACAATAACAAAAAAATCTCTTAACACCTATCTCCTTGTTCCTCCCCCATTAGAGCCTTTCAAGGGTGAGGTGGCTGAGTTTAAAACTACTATGAAAAGAGGAGAGGCTCCTTAACAAGCCCACTCACTTTGATTAGAAACATACTGTCAATGGATTTCTCGTGTTCAGTACATTGTAGCTCTTCACTAATTTCTTTGATTACAACTAAGGGTTCCTTCTTTTCCACTCATACAGCTCTGCTTACACTTATATTATGGCAACTAATTTCACTTATGCTTTTCTTGTAATTACTTGTTTACAATTTATCTTCATTGGATAACATGCTTCCAGAAAGCGAGGATGTTATCTTACTGATATCCTGGCAGCTTTTAGCACAGTGCGTTAAACAGAGACGGCCTTTAGAAATGTTAGAGGGAGGGCACCTGGGTGGCTCAGCTGTTAAGCGTCTGCCTTCGGCTCAGGTCATGATCCCAGGGTCCTAGGATCGAGCCCCACATCGGGCTCCTTGCTCGGCGGGGAGCCTGCTTCTCCCTCTCCCACTCCCCTTGCTTGTGTTCCCTTCTCTCGCTCTCTCTGTTAAATAAATAAATAAAATCTTTAAAAAAAAAAAAAGGAGGGTGCACTACACATCAGTCCCTAGTCAGAAAGCAACAATGGCTTTCCTTCTCCTTCAGAACTGAAGCCTTTACCATGGCCTACCAGGTCCTCTAAGATCTGATTCTGGCCTCTCTCATCTGACCACAGTTCTACAACTCTGGACCTCTCTCAAACTGCTCCCACCATACTACCTCCTTGCTGATCTCACAATGTGCTGAGCCTGCTCCTGCCTCAGGGTCTTTGCACTAACTGCTCTCTCTGTCATAAATGCTCTTTCTTAAATGCTCTTCCATTTGATGTATGTACGGCTTGCCCCTCACTTCCATTATCTCTGGTAAAACATCATCCTATCATTTTGTAAAATATTGCCACACATGCCATCTCTCTTAACTCTTTACATGCTTTGTCTTTATAGCATTCATGAACATCCAATATATTGTGAATTTATTTGTAATATTAGTTGGATCATTACGTACATGTGCATAATAAGGGCGGGAACTGGGTGTCCTTTGTTCACCCATTTCCTCAGCACCTGGAACAATGAGGAGCTCATTATATGGTCTCATATATTTACTGAGTGACTAAAGACTTATGATCTTAATGTCTATGTGATTTTTGGCAAATTATTAAACCTCTGCATTCTAATGTTTATTCTGTAACATAAATGAGTTTTTCTACAATTAGGAAGAACTTACTTAAGATTCAAGTTTGAATTTTAAAAAAAATCAAAACTTGAAAAAAATGGAAAGGTAACTTTATATTTTGAATCATTACAGAATCAACAGTAATCTAATCAAGATTAATCTGGGCAAGTACTTGGCATATTTCTAGAAAAAAATTAAGAATGGAGAAGGTGGTTAGTCTAGATTGTTAACGTACTTTCCAATCCTGATGAAACTGGATGATCAATAAGCTAGAAAATACTGATTTTAAATACAGGTATTTTATTTTTATTGTACTTCGCTTTACTGCACTTCACAGATAACTACATTTTCTACAAATTGAAGGTTTGTGACAACCCTGCGTCCATCAACTCTATAGGCGGCACTGTCCCAACAGCATTTGCTCACTTTATGTCTCTGTGTCACATTTTAGTAATTCCCGTAATATTTCAAACTTCAAATTATTATATTTGTTATGGTGATCTGTGATCTTTGATGTTCCTATTATAATTCTTTTGGGGTGCCACAATCCATACCCATGTAAGATGGAGAACTTACTGTTATGTGTTCTGACTGTTCTACCTACTGGTTGTTCCCCCGTCTCTCCCTCTCTTTTGGCCTCCCTAGTCCCTGAGACACAATAAGACTGAAATTAGGCCAGTTAATAACCCTTCAGTGGCTTCTCACTGTTCAAGTGAAATGAAGAGTCTCATGTCTTTTACTCTGAAACAAAAGCTAAAAATGATTAACCTTAGTGAGGAAGACATGAAGAAAGCTAACACAGGCTAAAAGCTAGGTCTCCTGCACTAGTCAGCCAAGTTGTAAATACAAAGGAGATATTTATGGAAGGAAATTAAAAGTGCTACTCCTGTGAACAAATGAACGATAAGAAAGAAAAACATTCCTATTGCTAATATGGAGAGAGTTTGAGTGGTCTAGATAGAAAACCAAACCAGCCACAACATTCCCTTAAGTCAAAGCCTAATCCAGAGCAAGGCCCTAACTCTCTTCAATTCTAGGAAGGCTGAGAGAGGTGAGGAAGCTGCAGGAGAAAGTCTGAAGCTAGCAGAGGTTGGCTCATGAGGCTTACGGAAAGCTGTCTCTATAATGTAAAAGTGCAAGGTAAAGCAGCAAGTGCTGATATAGAAGCTGCAGAAGTTCTCCACCAAAACACCTACCTAGGATCATTACTGAAAGTGGCTACACTCTACAACAGATTTTCAATGTAGACAAACAACCTTCTACTGGAAAAATATGCCATCTAGAACTTGCACAGTTAGAGAGAAGTCAATGCCTGGCTTCAAAACTTCAAAGGACAGGGGCGCCTGGGTGGCACAATCAGGTAAGTGTCTGACTCTTGGCTTTGGCTCAGGCTGTGATCACAGGGTCGTGAGATTAAGCCCCATGTCTGGCTCCATAATCAGAATAGAGTCTGCTTAAGAAAAACTCTCTCCCTCTCCCTCTGTCCCCCACCACCAAGGGGCATGCTCTCTCATGTGCACTCTCTCTCTCTAAAATAATTAAATCTTTAAAAAAAAAAAAAAGGACAGACTGACTCTCTTGTCAGAGGCTAATGCAGCTGGTGACTAAATTGAAGCCAATGCTCATTGACCATTCCAACAATCCTAGGGCCCTTCAGAATTATGATAAATCAGGGCACCTGGGTGGCTCAGTTAGGTGAATGACTCTTGATATCAGCTCAGGTCTTGATCTCAGAGTCGTGAGTTCAAGCCCCAGTGGGCATGGAGACTACTTAAAAAAAATTAAAAAATAGAAAAGGATTATGCTAAATCTACCCTGCCTATACTCTATAAATGAAACAACAAACTCTGGATGAAACTACATCTGTTTACAACATGGTTTACTGAAAAGGTTTAAGCTCACTATAGAAATCTACTACCCAGAAAAAAAAAAAATACCTTACCTTTTAAACTATTACTGCTCATTGACAATGCATCTGGTCACCTAAGAGCTCTGATGGAGATGTACAGTGAGATTAATGTTGTTTTCATGCTTGCTAACATGACATCCATTCTGCAGCCCATGGGTCAAGGAGTAATTCTGACTTTCAAGTCTTATTATTTGAGAATATTTCATTAATCTATTGCTGCCAGAGACAGTGATTCTTCTGATGGATCTGGGCAAAGTAAATTGAAAGCCTTCTGGAAAGGATTCACCATTCTAGATGTTATTAAGAACATTCATTGATTTATGGGAAGAGATCAAAATATAAATATTAACAGAAGTTTGGGAGAAGTTGATTCCAACCCTCACAAATGACTTAGGGATTCAAGACTTCAGTGGAGGAAGTAAATGCAAATATGGCTTTTCTGTGATATTCACTTCATTGCAGTGGTCTAGAACTGAACCTGCAATTATCTCCAAGATTTGCCTGTATATACTGAATATACTGTTGAAAGAAAGTGTTAAGACAAATAAAGTTTTCAGTATTTCTTTTATAATACTGTATTATTTCATATGTTAATTATCAACTGTGATAGATGTAGGTTAAATGTGAATAAATACTGGGGCTCCTGGGTGGCTCAGTTGTTAAGCATCTGCCTTCAGCTCAGGTCGTGATCCTGGGGTCCTGGGATTGAGCCCCACATCGGGCTCCTTGCTTCTCTCTCTCCCGCTCCCCCTGCTTGTGTTCCCTCTCTCACTGTGTCTCTCTCTGTCAAATAAATTAAATCTTTAAAAAAAAAAAATTTAAAAAAAAATGTGAATAAATACTAACACTTATCAATAGATATTGCACTGTGATTACAGCTCAGGTGGCTGCAAAGCAGAATTAGAAACACAGGCTAGCAGCCCAACTGCCAGGTTCTAAAACCCCCTCTAGCCCTGATTCACCACATGCTCTTGGTCAAGATACCTAAATTGCCCACTCTTTCTGTCTCAGATCCCTCATACACAAGAGAGGGGTAATAATGACTGTACTCATAAGTTTGTTATGAGAATTGTATGACTTAACGTTATTTGTTACTTCCTTAAATATAAGATATTCTTTTCATATATGCCTCCCAATCATCATCCATAAGTAAATCCTCAGGTCCATTTGAATCTAAAGTCCTAAAAAGGAAAGAAAGACCAGCCTAGACAAACTTCTTATCCATCAAAATAGTTTCTACTGAGCCACCAACTTCAGTATGCTTATTTGCTTTTCCAAAAAATGTAAGCTGTTCTGAGAATGGTCAGTTACTAGGTCCAATCAGCCCACATTTGAGAAACTGAAGTAGTAAAATAAAAAGCAGAAACCCATACCCATAAGCTATATTGACCACTGACTAAGAATGAGGTAGTACACTGAGCTATGAAAAATACAAATTATAGTTTCTCCCCTCAAGGAGTTCAGAATCACTTAGTGCCTACTTTATACTCATAGACATTACATTATTTAATGTTACTAGGGAAACAATATATGCTTTTGAAATTTAAAAAAAAGTAAGACAAATAATAAATATAAAAATAAATAAAAATTTGGGCACCTGGGTGGCTCAGTCAGTTAAGTATCTGCCTTCGGCTCAGGTCATGATCCCGGGGTGCTGGGATTGAACCCCACATTGGGCTCCTTGCTCAGCAGGGAGCCTGCTTCTCCTCTCCCTCTGCCCCCCACTCATGCTTGCTCTCTTGCTCTCTATCTCAAATTAATAAAATCTTTAAAAATAAATAAATAAATAATAAAAATTTCAGAACCATCATTAAACACATCATGGTTAAACTCCTAAAGAATCAGAAACAGCAAGGGCTGTAAGTTTAGATAACAGCAAAATCTGGAAAAGATCTATATAAAGGAGCTAATAAAATTTAGTGTGAAAGGAGCACCTTAAAGAGCCTAAGGAATACAGAGCATAAAGAATATGAGCAAAGGCACCACATATTAATTTGAGAAAGTTTCTTAATTTCTTTGCCCTTTTTCATCTATGAAATAGAAATAATATTATCTTATTATTTTGAAAACTTAGTTAATACAAGTACTTAAAACTAAGTGCTTTGCATAATAAGTGTTCAAGAAATATTAACTGAAAAGGTGAGTCGAATCATGTAAGGTTTTGGCATAGCAGTTAAGAAGGCTGAAAGACTGCTTTTGAGGGCAAAGACCTAGTCTTTCCTGCCTTCACAATGCACGACGCACAAAATAAATGTCTACCGAATTGAATTCACCGTGCAGTAAGAAAAGGAGGTCATAGAAAACTGGGAAGGAAGAAACTGTTGTTTCAGTGAAATTAATCCTGTTTTATGTGCAAAGTGGTAAGAGAATAGGGACAGAGAAGTTAGCTTGGCTATTGTTGTACTAGTCCAGCTTGACAACTTAGCCATCCCTTGACGTGAACTTAAGCATATGAAAAGAAAGAGAAAGGAAAGAAAAATAAAAACTACATGGCAAAGAAAGCGAATACTGGCTTAGCAGTTCCATTTTAAAACAGCACATTATAAATTTTCAATACATATATGTTGAATGAGTGAGATGACTATTAAAAAAAAAAACACTCATCAAGAGCATAAAGGGGCACCTGGGTGGCTCAGTCGGTTAAACGGCTGCCTTCAGCTCAGGTCACGATCTCAGGGTTCTGGGATCAAGCCCCACATAAGGCTCCATGTTCAGAGGGAAGCCTGCTTCTCCCCTGCCTGCCGTTCCCCCTGCTTGTACTTGCTCTCTCTCTCTCACTCTTTCTGTGTCAAATAAATAAATAAAATCTTAAAAAACAAAAAAAGGAGCATAAAGCATGTTAAGGGGCACCAGGGTGGCTCAGTTAAGTGTCCTACTCTTGATTTCAGTCCACGTCAAGTCCTGTGTCAGATTCTGTGCTGCGTGTGGAGTCTGCTTAAGATTCTCTCTCCCTCTGCCCCTCGCCAGTCCATCCTTGCTCACTCTCCCTCTCTAAAAAATAAAAAAATCTAAAAATTAAAAACAAAACAAAAAGCATGTTCAAAGCACTTAACCACAGTACTTTGAAGTAACTCTAAGGTCAATACAATTATAACCCCATTTGCTAAAAGTACATTTCTTAAGGAGGAAAAGGGAAGGTGCTGGCTCAAACTTCCTTGGAAGCAAGTCCCATTAAAAAAAAATATATATATATATATATATATTAAATAAAGGGGGGGAGCCATCCCAGTCACACTCTCACAGACTATATTGAACATTCCAAAATCTAAGAAGACAAATCCATGATTAATTAAGGGTGTTAGACTCATATTCAAATTATCTTTTAATTGCTCTGCAGAGTCCTATAAGCTCCAAGAAGGCTCCTTAAAAGTGAGGGAGGGGGCAATGCAGTGGAAGTGGAGTTTGAGAAGGGAAGATGATGATGAGCAGAAACAGCTGTGGACCTCCATTTCTATTTGTTTTATAAATTTGGCTTCTGTGTCAGACTTTCTTTGAAGAAAAATGTCCATAGTTAGATTTTTTATAAATTCTGAACATATAGAATATATACCTTACAGAATACTAGTAGTTACATAGTCCAGAAGGGAGTGGCATGATATATTTCAAGTGCTGAAAGGAAAAAAAAGAACCTACAACCAAGAATACCCTACCTAGCAAGACTATCACTTAGAATTGAAAGATAAAAAGTTTCCCAGACAAAGTTAAAGGAGTTCATCACCACCAAAACAGTCTTATGAGAAATGTCAAAGGACATTCTTTAAGTCGAAAACAAGACAGCATAACTAGAAGAAAATTATGAGAAAATTTCACAGGTAAAAGTAAACATATAGTAAAACTAGCAGATTAATTACTTATAAAGCCAGTATCAAGATTAAAACACAAAAGTAGTAAAATCAATTATATCCACAAAAATTCCAAGGAATACACAAAATAAATGGATATAAAATATGACATCATATACATAAAATATGGGGGGGTAGTAAAAATTTAGCACTTTTAGAATGTGTTCTAACTTAAGCAATTATCAACACAGACTGCTATACAAAGGGGATGTTACATATAAACTCAATGATAACCACAAATCAAAAACCTATAATAGATAAACAAAAGAATAAAGAGAAAGGATTCCAAGCAGAACACTACAGAAAGCCATCAAATCACAAGAGAGCAGAAGAAAGGAACAGACAAGAACTACAAAAACAGGGCGCCTGGGTGGCTCAGTTGGTTAAGCAACTGCCTTCGGCTCAGGTCATAATCCTGGAGTCCCTGGATCAAGTCCCGCATCGGGCTCCCTGCTTGGCAAGGAGTCTGCTTCTCCCTCTGACCCTAACCCCTCTCATGTGCTCTCTCTCATTCTCTCTCTCTCTCAAATAAATAAAATCTTAAAAAAAAAAATTTTTTTTAAATAAAAATTAAAAAAAAGAACTACAAAAACAATCAGAAAACAATTAACAAAATGGCAATTAAGTACATACCTATCAGAATTACTCTAAATATGAATTGACTAAATGCTCCAATCAGAAGACACTGGGTGACTAAATTGATTTAAAAAAAAAAAAAGCTGCCTACAAAAGACTCACTTCTGACCTAGACACATACAGACTGAAAGTAAAGGGATGGAAAAGGATATTCCAGGCAGAAGGAAGCAAAGAAGAAAAAAAACACTGGGATAGCAATACTTACATCAGACAAAATAGACTTTATTTATTTATTTATTTATTTTTAAATGTTTTATTTATTTATTAATGAGAGTCAGAGAGAGAGAGAAAGAGAGAGAAAGGCAGAGACAGAGGGAGAAGCTGGCTTCCCGCCTAGCAGGGAGCCCTATGCGGAACTCGATCCCAGGACCCTGGGATCATGACCTGAGCCGAAGGCAGACGCTTAACCATCTGAGCCACCCAGGCGCCCAGACAATATATACTTTAAAAGAAAGACTGTAGCAAGAGACAAACAGTGGCCACTGCATAATGATAAAAGGATCCATCCAACAAGAGAACGTAACAATTGTAAATATCTAGGCACCCAACATAATAGCATCTAAGTACACATAACAAATTTTAACAGACATAAAGGGAGAAACTGACAGTGATGCAATAATAGTAGAGGACTTTAACAACCCACTTACATCAATGGATAGATCATCTGAACATAATTACTAACAAGGAAACAATGGCTTTGAATGACACATTAGGCCAGATGGACCTAAAAAATATATACAGAACAATCCATCCAAAAACAGCAGAATACATATTCTTTTCAAATGCACATGGAACATTCTCCAGGATAGATCACATGTTAGGTCACAAAACAAGTCTCAATAAATTTAAGAAGACTGACATATAAAGCATCTTTTCCTACCACAACAGTATGAAACTAGAAATCAATTACAAGAAAAAAACTAGAAAAAACACAAACACACAGAAGCCAAACATGCTACTAAACAACCAATGGGTCAACGAAGAAATCAGAGAAAATAAAAAAATACATGAAGACAAATAAAAACAAAAACACAACAGTACAAAATCTTTGGGATGCAGCAAAAGCAGTTCTAAAACGGAAGTTCTTAATGATACAAACCTACCTCAAGAAACATGAAAAATCTCAAATAAACAATCTAATCTTACACCTAAAGGAATCAGAAAAAGAACAAACAAAACCCAATGTCAGAAGGAAGGAAATGATAAAGATGAAGGTGGAAATAAATAAAATAGAGACTATAAAAAAAATAAGAAAAGGTCAAAGAAACAAAGAGCTGATTCTTTAAAAAGATAAACAAAATTGATAAACCTTTAGCTGGACTAATCAACAAAAAAAGGGAACTCAAATAAATAAAATCAGAAAGGATAAAGGAGGACAACTGACACCACAGAAATATGAAGAATTAGGGGGCGCCTGGGTGGCTCAGATGGTTAAGCATCTGCCTTCGGCTCAGGTCATGATCCCAGGGTCCTGGGGTGGAGCCAAGCATCAGGCTCCTGGCTCAGCAGGGAGCCTGCTTCTCCCTCTCCCTCTGCCTCTCTCCCTGCTCATGCTCTCTCTCTCTCTGTATCTCTGTCTCAAATGAATAAATTAAAAAATATATATATGAAGAATTAGAGGAGATAATGCTATAAATAATTATATGCCAACAAATTAAACAACCTAGATGAAATGGATCAACTCCTAGAAACAAACAATTTTCTAAAACTGCATCAGGAAGAAATAGAAAATTTGGACATACTGATTACTAGTAACAAAACTGAATTGGTAATCAAAAAACTCCCAAACAAACAAAAGTCCAGGACAAGATGGCTTCGCAGATAAATTCAACCAAATATCTAAAGAGTTAATACACATTCCTATCAAACTATTCTGAAAAATAGAAGAGGAAGGGAAACTTCCAAATTCATTCTGTAAGGCCAACATTATCCTGATACCAAAACCAGATAAAGATAATACAGAAAAAGAAAAATATAGGCCAATATACCTAAAGAACGTGGATGCAAACATCCTCAACAAAATATAAGCAAAGCACATTTAATAATACATGAAAAGGATTATTCACCATGACCAAGTAAGATTTATTCCAGGGATGAAAGGATGGTTTGATATTTGCAAATCAATCGATGTTATACCATGACATTAACAAGAGAAAGGATAAAAACTGCATGATTATGTCAATAGATGCAGAAAAAGCATCTGACAAAACACAACATCTGTTCATGATAAACATTATCAACAAAGTGGATTTAGAGGGAACATACCTCAACATAATAAAGGCCATATAAGAAAAACCCACAGCTAAAATCATACTCAATGGTGAAAAATGGAAAGCATTTCCTTTAAGATCAGGAACAAGACAAGGATGTCTACTCTCACCACTTTTGTTCAGCATAGTACTGGAAGTCAGCAATCAAACAGGAAAAAGAAATAAAAGACATCCAAACTGTTAAGAAAGAAGTAAAACTGTCATCATCTGAAGATGTCATATACAGAAAACTCTAAAGATGCCACCAAAAAACTATTTGAAGTAATAAATGAAATCAGTAAAGTTGTAAGATACAAATTAATATAAAGAAATAGGATGATTCTCTATACACTAATAACAACACAGAAGAAAGAGAAATTTAAAAAACAATCTTGTACATTGGCTTTAGCAACATACTTATGGATATGTCTTCTCAGGCCAGGGAAACAAGAGCAAAAATAAACTACTCAGACTATGCCAAAATAAAAAGCTTTTGCACAGCAAAGGAAACCATCAACAAAACAAAAAGGCAACCTAGGGGAAGCTATTTGCAAGGGATATATCCAATAAGGGGTTAATATCAAAAATATATAAAGAACTTCTATAACTCAACACCAAAAAAAAGTAGTATGATTAAAAACCAGGCAGAAGACCTGAACAGACTGAGCCACCCAGGCACCCCAGAAGCATGAATTTTTTTATCACAAACTTAATCACAAGCTGAATGTGTCTTCTGGAACTTAGCCTCAATGACATGTTCCTCCAGTGTCACTAGAGGAAAACCGAGCATGTTCATGAAGTTTGTAAGTCTCTAACCTCTAATTCTTACTTAAGCATTTTTCATGGATAATTCTATCAGTAATTTGTGCAGTACATTCCAACTTCAGAACCTCACCTCACCTAAGATTCAACTATACTAAACTCTATTCATTTGAAATATGAAGATCTCTGGATTGGTGTCAGCAATGATAGATTCTAGTCCCAGCTCTACTACTAACTAGCTGTATAATCCTGGGCAAGTAACTATAACCTGAGTCTCAATTCCCTCATCTACATAATAAGGCAGTTGGTTCAGATGGCCTCTAAGTTCACTAATCACATGTAACCATCTATGAATTATGCATACTTTTTCAGAATTTGTTAGCTGTATGTCTAGCTGGTATCATTTACCTAGAAAGTTTGTTATCCAATGGTGAATAATACAAATTAGCATTCAGCTCAGAGGATTAGGAAGGTTATTCAATACTAACACAACACACTGTCAGTTCTGCTAACTTTCCTTCCCAGAAAGTAAAAAAAAAATTTGAGGGCGCCTGGGTGGCTCAGTCGTTAAGCGTCTGCCTTCGGCTCGGGTCATGATCCCAGGGTCCCGGGGTCGAGTCCCACATCGGGCTCCCTGCTCTGCGGGAGGCCTGCTTCTCCCTCTCCCACTCCCCCTGCTTGTGTTCCCTCTCTCACTGTCTCTCCCTCTGTTGAAAAATAAATAAAATCTTTAAAAAAAAAAAAAAAATTTTGAAAATTCTCACTTGAAGACCTCTATTTCCCCAATACAGAAAAAAACAATCAGCAAGAGAATCATTAAATTACAGGCCAATATTGGAAGCAGGTATGATTTAAAGTCAGTGGTTCTAAAATACAGTTTTAACCCTATACTCTGCAAGGTGGTTTAAAACGAAATAATCCATTTTATCAATAATGCAAATACAGGAAGAATACAAAGAACTGTTCGACTAAAATGTTTAAAACTCATTATCTGGAGCTCAAGAGCATTAAATAAGAGAGAATTTTGTTCCAAAACCACCTCTATATTTTACAAACAAAAGGTCTGTCCTCATTCGCATTCTTTATTATAGCGGATTGCAAATCTGACTGCAAATAAGAATTATCTGGGAAGCTTAAAGGATTATAAAGGATTTTTTTTAAGATTTTATTCACTTATTAGAGAGAGAGAGAGCGAGAACATGAGCGGGAGGGGGGGGGGAGATGGCCAGAGGGAGAAAGAGAAAGAGAATCCCAAGCAGACTCCACACTGAGCATGGAGTCCGACACAGGGCTTGATCCCAGGACCCCAAGATTATGACCCAAGCCAAAATCAACAGTCGGACGTTTAACCAACTGAGGCACCCAGAAGCCCAAAGGATGTATTTTTTAAAGATTTTAAGTAATCTCTACACCCAGTGTGGGGCTCGAACTCACAACCCCAAGATTAAGAGTTATATGCTCCACCAACTGAGCCAGCCAGGCACCCCATTAAAAGATTTTTTTAAAAAAACATCTGATGAGCAGACCTCCCAAGAACAACTCGATCAGAATCTCTGGAGAGCATTAGAATTTTGAAAAAAAAAAATCTCCAGATGATTCTAACATGCAGTAAGACTTCAGCCTCCAAATATCACATATGGAAGAGGAAATTGGGGAGGGAGCTTATTTTTGTTGTTGAAGTGATGGGGAGGCTCAAGCAAAAAGAAAAGTTTGTTTTGTCTTCACCCAAGAAATACAAAATCCAAGGATCTTCAATCAAAACATAAACATTTTTTGCATTTTTTAAAATAAAAATGTTTTGAATTCCTAATAGCCTTTACTCAGTATATTAAAACCTACAGGTTTATATCTATATAGTGAAATAGTTATTTAAATAAAAGACGCTTTCTACTAAATTCCCTTCTCTGTGTTTTCTCAAGTTGCATGGTACAGAGATGCTCAGTCTTTGTGTTCCTTAAAGGTTGACAGTGCATACATTTTGGAAATCTGTATCACATTATCCAGTGCATTAAGAGCATATAATAATTCTTTCATCTGCTGTTGTATCAGAAATGATTGATTCTAGTGTTTTTAATTATAATTTCACTAATAAAAGCAGGTGACACAGCAACATACACCTTAATAACAGGAAACATTAGTAAGTGAATGACAACGTATCAAGATTTTTAAAAAGACACCTTTAGAGTCACCTTGGAATGCTGAGTAGGTAGTCTAAGGTAACACTCAGCTCATCCATATTTGTCTGTTCCAGGCATAATGGAATTGTCAGAATGAGGCCACTCCGTCTGTCCTTTCCTCCTATTAGGAAAAAAAGATATAAATACAACATGTAATAGATATTAAAGCACTAAATAAATATGTTTGGGTCCAATGTTATTAAAACAAACAGTACTTAAGATATAAGTAAAAAGACTATCTAATAGCTGCTTATTTTATATAAATGTTTATAGTAGTATAGCAAAATTATACCAAATTTAGAAAGAATAAGAGAAAAAAATTCACCCATGAAATCTTCACTTAAACACAGCAATTATCATTCTGTTTAATTTTCTTCCATTTAGGCTGCTTCTTAATGTAATCAATTCATCAAGTACCTACTATACACCTAGCACTATAAGCATTTACAAGTAAAGTAAATTTCCAATCAACCCAGGAAGAAAGGCTTTACATCCTAAGAAATAACAGTTATGAAATATGAGTTTATCTGCTAGGGTGTGTTGTATATATATAAAGTATTACAAAAAAGGATTTAGAAAAATTAGAAAATGATAAGAGCTGTGATAAAGGTGAAAAGCTTTGTAGAAAAGTTAAGACTTAAAAAAATAGGTAGAATTTATAAACCAAGTTAAAAGAGTATTAGAGTATTCTGTGATGAGGAATGATCTGAGTGAACTCACAGAGGTCAGACAGGACTTCTATTCACAAGGCAAGAAAAAGACCTGCCCAGCTAAGAAGAGCACATGGGACCTGGCTGTAGAAGCCTGAAAGCCGGGCGGTGGAACATACTCGCATTTCATGGATGCTCAAGCCCTCTTCAATCTCCCATAAGCATTAAAATCTAACTAATACTTTTATACACACATATGTTCTTTGAAAGTTCCCCATGTGACTGACTTTGACACTGAAGTCCATTCTCCGACACAACTGACATTTACGGCAATTTTAGAAGCTTAAAAAACAGCAAATATTAAAGGTAAAAATTCTATATGATCTCTAGAAATCTATCACTAAAAACTGAAAGCTGTGAAGTGAAAAATACAACTACTATGAATGACATGAGGGCAATTCATGATGGACCAACCACAAATGATTTTCTTTTATTAGGTTAACCATATAAATTAATAATATTCAACCAGTTTGTTTAATCTGAATAAATATAATTTCAAATGGTTGAACTTAAGAGATAATAGTGACTTCAACTACTCATGGTTTTTGTTCAGGTTTTATTTTTTTTAAATGAATTGCACCCATGGTTTTCAAGCTGAACCCCCCAAGTGATTTTGGTTTGAAAAGTTTTTCTCTATTACTAAAAAAAGGTGAAAACTATTGGTTGAAATAATTAATAGTCAATAGAGAAAGTCAAGAAGGGTGGGCTAAGGGAAATTTCATTTGCTCCTCAAAAATTGCTAAGCTTTACGCCTGCATTAAACCAAATGTGCAAAAAGGTTCATATCGAACTGTAGCATTCTGACCCACTGTGGACTTGTCTTCGGAGGACAGTTCCAACATTCAGGACTACATTTAACCTCATGTCCTCAGCTTTCACCAAGGAACAATAAAATAATTACTAGAGTAAATGAAAAAGAGGGCATAGTTTAATTCCAGAAAAAAAAACCTTCAAGATAGATATGGCTGGGGCGCCTGGGTGGCTCAGTCGGTTAAGCAACAGACTCTTGGTTTCAGCTCACGTCATGAACTCAGGGTCTTGAGATCAAGCCTCAAGACTGGCTCCATGCTCAACGGGGGGTGTGCTCAAGGATTCTCTCCCCCCGCCCTTGCACACGCCCACACCCTCTCTGTAAATAAATAAAATCTTTTTTAAAAAAGTAAATATGGCCAACAGAGTGAAATGCTGCACATAGATAAGTGTCATAAAGATGCAAAAATGTCACTGATAAAGATTACAGAAGAAGAATAATATCCACTCTTGGCAACAGTGTGGGCAAACAGATATTTTCTTACACTGGTGGGAGAAACAGAAATTGAAACAATATTCTTAGAGGGTAATCCAACAAAACCTAACACAAATTTAAATGTAAATTCTCTTTAACAGCTCCACTTATGGGAATTTATACTGCTGAACTTGTACAAAGTACACGAACAATGAATAAGAATGTTTCCTGTAACACCATTAATATCAGAAAAGAATGGAGAAAACATAAGCGTCAACTGGTAAGAAAAGAAGCTGTATTTTAGAAAAGGAAATAGGGGCGCCTGGGTGGCTCAGTTGGTTAAGCAACTGCCTTCGGCTCAGGTCATGATCCCAGGGTCCTGAGATCAAGCCCCACATCGGGCTCCCTGCTCGGTGGGAAGCCTGCTTCTCCCTCTCCCACTCCCCCTGCTTGTGTTCCCTCTCTCACTGTCTCTGTCAAATAAATAAAATCTTTAAAATAAATAAATAAATAAATAAATAAATAAATAAATAAATAAATAAATAAATAAGGAAATACATTAAATAAGGAAACAAGAATACTAGTGGAATTCAATATCTTATTTTGTCCTTTATAATCCACACTAGAAAAACATACCAATTCAAAGAGAGATACAAGGGCACCTGGGTGGTTCCGTTGATTAAGCAACTGCCTTTGGCTCAGGTCATGATCCTGGAGTCCCAGGATAGAGTCATGCATCGGGCTCCCTGCTCAGCAGGGAGTCTGCTACTCCCTCTGACCCTTCCCCCTCTCACGCTCTCTATCATTCTCTCAAATAAATAAATAAAAATCTTTAAAATAAAATAAAATAAAAACAAAGAGAGATACAATATACTTTTTAAAAAGGATGTTGGTAGCTTAATGATCAAGACAATTATGATAGGATCTAAAGAAAAAAAGAAATAAAAAGCAAGATAAAAAAAGTCCAAGTAACCCTAAACAGGCAGGCCATAGTACCTATTCCAAAGCATGTGCAAATTTACTCAATGATCCTTAATTCCAGAAAATCGCTATACCCAATGTACCATGTCCCTGCTCTCACACTAATAAAGTATCTTGCAGCTTCTCTTTGATTCTTAGCTGATACATACTTTAGGTTAATAACCAGATAAATTCAAGCCTGTATAACCCAGTTTGAACAGTAAAAAGTGAAAACCATGTAACTGATACTTCTTAATTCCTGCAAGTGCACTGAAACTATCTCACAGGAAGATGGAAGACAAAAGCTAGGATGCAGGATATCATAAAAACTAATTCTATATTTCAAAAACAATTATTTAGGTGGGGGTTAGTCAATTATTCTTGGCCCATATTATTTCATTTTTATATAAAAAGATATGACATCTACCTTGTACAGGTCATTTTAATCAATTACAGAATAAATATTGGCCTGCCAAGTACCAACAGTGAGAGGTGGCTCGCACAGCTATCCATTCTGACTAAAAGAGGTCTCAGAAATAAAAGAGGTCTCTGAAATGAAACCTTCCCAGAAAAATGCATTTCTGTCAAACTTATCAAAGAAAAAAGTTTAAACAAAACTATACATCAAACACTTCCAATTTTAAGAAGAAAGCATACCTGAAAGGAACGCAAGTTTTTTCTTCAGGATGGGTAATATTACTGAGGCCTCCATTTTACTCTAGTAAACTTTCTCACTTCTGAAAACAAAGAAAGTTAAATGTTAACTACAAGATAATAATTATTCTGTGAAATACATACTTATGATGGCTTATCCCAGGGGGTCTCAATTTCAGCATTACTGACATTTTGAGTCAGATTATTTATTTTTTTAAGAATTATTCTGTGCATTGCATTAGAATACAAATAGCACTCCCCCTTTCAAGCTGTGACAACCAAAATGTCTCTGAACATTGCCAAATATTCTCTGGTAGGCAAAAATCACAGCTGGTTGAGAATCACTAGCTTAACTGTTTTTGTTTGTTATTGTTTTGTTTTGTTTTTTTAAGTAGGCTCCACGCCCAGCATGGCACTCTAACTCAGGACCCTCAGATCAAGAGGCACATGCTCTACCGACTGAGCCAGCCAGGCGCCCCACTGGCTTAACTCTTTTCCGGAGCAGTACTCTTGGGGTAGAACAGTGTCTGGTACATAGCAGTAAGTAATTCAATAAATTCTTGTTAAATAAAGGATTGAATCAATTACTCAAAGAGGCAATCTTTTCTCTAGTGCTCTCCTTATTAATTATACAGCTTAATTCCAAATATCTCACTCTTTCGGTTCCACTATTATTAAATGGCTATCTCTAATTTCTCATATTTTTGCTTCTCCATATCACATGGTAACACATCTTATCATGTTTACCTCAATATATTTCCTAATACACTGTTTCAATTATTGTCCCCACTGTTACTGTCTCCATCTCTCCACATTCTGAATTTTTTTTAAATCTCCAGGGAAAAATTTGATTAACCCAGCTGATGATCTCTTCCTATCAAGCTATAATTAACTGTTCTTGGTTTAGTTTTCTAGTGTTCACTTGGACACAGCCAGGGGTTATGCCTAAATACAAAATACAATAAATATCCATACAGCAAGGCCTAAGGACAAGACAGTTTCTTGTCTTGTGCAGGCATCTGGAGGCTTAGCCAGCCCGGTATACTAATAAAACAGGATTTTGAGGAGAGCAGGACATTTAAAACAAAACAAAACAAAAAAATCAAAGGTTCAATTATATTATCCACCTATACTTAGCTGCATGTCTGAGAGTATTCTCCAGCACATTTTATCCTTCCCTTCCCCATCCCACCTCACAGTGACCCACCATCGCAATATACTGTGACAGCTCCTTGCAATACCCCACGAATTTGCATTGTATTTAGTGAAGCCATACTCATTTTTTTAACAGCCTCCTTTTTTAATTGAGATATAACTGACATGTGTACAATATGATTCATTATTTGCATATATTGCAAAGTGATCACAGTAAGACTAGTTAACATCCCTCACCATAGTTACAAAATTTTTTATGACAACTTTTAAGACCTACTCTCTTAGCAATTTCAAATATGCAGTAAAGTATTATAAACTATAGTCACCACAAAGCATACTCTTTTGAAAATAATTTTCAAGCAGAGTAGAAAATGTGACTCCATATGAAAATATATTACTTACTCAGCAAAAATTAGCTATGAACGTATCCCATTTCAGATACTGCTATCAGCTGGAACTAAAAACTCAAGTCATAGCCCTGCCCTAAAAAAAAAAGTCTTTTAAGGAAAAAAACTCAGGTATTAACGAAAAAAGATGTGGTCTTAATATTTGTCAAATAATGACTAAACAAAATTACTTAAAGAAATATATTATTTTACAGCTTCTGTGTATACAAAAAAAATTACCATTATTTGTACCTGTCTACAAAGAAAAAATCACTATCAAACTAAATAGGATATATTTTTCAAGTTTTATTCTTGAATATTTGTTTGCAATTTGTTCATTTTTGTTCTACATTGGCCCCAGCTGACATACAACTAGTAGGAAACATGATGGAAAAGCTCACATTATACATTTTAAATCTAAAACCAGTAGCAAGAGCGCCTGGATGGCTCAGTCGGCTGACTGTCTGCCTTTGGCTCAGGTCATGATCTCGGGATCCTGGGATGGAGCCCCACAGCAGGCTCCCTGCTCAGTGGAGAGCCTGCTTCTCCCTCTCCCTCTGCCCCTCCCCCCAACTTGTGCTCTCTCACTCTTTCTCACTCTATCTCAGGTATATAAAATCTTAAAAAATAATAATAGGGGCGCCTGGGTGGCTCAGTCGTTAAGCGTCTGCCTTTGGCTCAGGTCATGATCCCAGGGTCCTGGGATCGAGCCCCGCATCGGGCTCCCTGATCAACAGGTAGCCTGCTTCTCCCTCTCCTACTCCCCCTGCTGTGTTCCCTTCCCTCTCTTGCTGTCTCTCTCTCCGTCAAATAAATAAATAAAATCTTAATAAACAAATAATAATAATAATAAATAAAATAAAACCAGCAGTTCATACTTCCAGATCAGTATCTTAACCTGATGAATCAGTTACCCAGCTCTACAAAAACCAAACAGCTCAGATTCATATCTATGGTCCCTTCTCTTGTGACCACCTTGTCAGAGACCAGATTTGAAAACTTGATAATGTGGGGGTTCAGAGTGAATTAGTTGTCCCCAGATATGCCACTTGAACATTCAGATTATTTTGAGCTAAAAACAAAAATAATCAAGGCCCAAAAGACACAGAAACTCTGACCTTCCCCCTAAATGCCTAAAAGAACTTAAAGGGCCTGCTCCAGGAAGAGAGCTATCACTATAGAAAACCACGTTATAATATGAACTCAGAGCAGTAGACAGGGAGGAACTTAAGCAAACTTTGATCTTTGATTAAAGTCCTCTCTATAACTTATTGTTCCTATTGTTTCTATAGGGCCCAACATTTGTTTACCAAACATTTACTCTTTTTCATCTTCCTGTGAATTGCTTTCCTACCCCTTTCTCCTAAGTTCAGGATGACATATATACCTCATTTTGCCCGGCTGTCTTTAGAATCTCATAATTATGTGGATTCCCTATAGGTAATTAATTTGATTTTCTCTTGTCAATCTGTCTCATGTCAATTTAATTCTCAGACCAGCTCCGGGGCGCTTGGGTGGCTCAGTCAGTTAAGCATCTGCCTTTGTTCAGGTCATGATACCAGGGTCCTGGGATCAAGCCCCAATTCCGGCTCCCTTCTCATTGGGGAGCCTGCTTCTCCGTCTTTCTCTGCCACTCCCCCTGCTTGCGCTCTCTTTCTCTTTCTCTCAAATAAATAAATAAAAGCTTTAAAAAAAAAAATTCTTAGACTAAAGAATCTTCAAAGGCAGAGAAAAATTTTTCCTCCCCAAAAATAATTATGATAATAATGAAAATAAACATTTACTAAATATTTATTATAAGCCATACATTGTTCTAAATTATTTATTTGTATTAACTTATTTAATCCTCCTCTGGAGCTTAGACAGGTTAAACATTGCCCAGCATCTCACAACTAGTTAAGTGGGGAAGTTAGGATTCATACCCAAGCAATATATTCCAGTAATGATATTCTCACACTACATTATCAACTTACTGATAAAACAGCTCTGAAAATATCCAGTGACATCTGGCCAAATGAACAAGATGGAGCTCTAAACTATATACAAAATTAATATATATACATATATTTATATAACATATATACACACACAAATATATATATATATGAGATATACATATGTGCTATTGCCTTAATCCATGCTAAGGCACCATAACTTTTGCCTACCATTGCTTCTACAATCAACAGTGCAAATGGCAAGTGATATAAGAATCGTTATAAACAGTTTTGACCTAAGAGACCGCCCTATAAGCTGGAAACAAGAGAACTGCTGCTCTAGGTTGTCAAGAGGATACTGCCACAAAGGAATTTCAACCTTGAAGGGGTAATACAGATACAGGAACAACATAATCATAGAAACAGAACTGGCTTCCTAATTAAACTTTTCCTTTGGCATGAGCACAGACCAATTCTCAATTGCCTTTGGTTCCTTCCTATTTTCTGAGCCTATTTCTCCATCCTTATTATCAATTCTGTGAGCTATATAACATCCTTCCAATAAATCCCTTTTCTGCTTAAGTTAGCTAGAATATCCTTCCCATTTAGTCAACAGAGAAACGTGCTTGGTATAGGAAACAAAACCATAATTCAGAGTTTAGTAGATGGTATCTGCAATCATTTAATGTTTTTTTTTTTAATTTTTTGTCATTTATTCTGAATGAAAATGTCCAGCAATACTAAGGTTTAAACCACTGCCACACTAAAACCCAATTAACCAGTACCCAAGAGAAAAGACCATCTGGAATTCCAAAGATCCCACAAGGCATAAGAAATGATGACTGCAGCTGACCCTTAAAGTAGTATCTGTGTTATCCAAGCTTTGCAAGTCATGTTATTGATTGTATACCAACAATGCCAAACTTTTCACCATTGTATTATTCTCCATATACTTAAAGTGAAAAAGATAGATGGTCTGAGTCTCCAGTCTAGATTTACCTTGACACACTATGATATCTAGAAGCAGTCTTACTTTTTTGTCACTGATTCCTGAGAGATGGATGTTTTATCCAAACTTTCCATTACTTTACAGAACCATCCAAGCATGACAAAATACTAAGACTTTTTTTTTAATCAAACAGCTTTTTTTTAAGAATATGCTGAAAGTGATGAAAAAGTAGCTTAATGAGAAATATAGGCCATTTCAAATGACCTCATGGATAAAATGTAAAGTAGCCAAGAAATGAAAGCTGCTGGGGCACCTACCTGGGTGGCTCAGTCAGTTAAGTGTCTGACTCTTGATTTCGGCTCAGGTCATGAGATCATGCCCCGCATCAGGCTCCACACTGGGTGTGGAGCCTGCTTAAGATTCTCTCTCTCTCTTATGGCTAACAGACACATGAAAAAATGCTCAACATCACTCAGCATCAGGGAAATACAAATCAAAACCAAAATAAGATACTGCCTCACTCCAGTCAGAATAGCTAAAATTAGTCAGGAAACAATAGATGTTGGTGAGGATGCAGAATAAGGGGAACCCTCTTACACTGTTAATGGGAATGCAAACTGGTGCAGCCACTCTGGAAAACAGTATGGAGTTTCCTCCAAAAGTTAAAAATAGAACTACCATATGACCCAGCAATTGAACTGCTAGGTATTTATCCAAAGGATACAAACACAGTGATTCTAAGGGGCACATGCACCCCAATGCTTATAGCAGCAATGTTCACAATACCAAACTACGGAAAGAGCCCAGATGTCCACTGACACACGAATGGATAAATAAGACGTGGTATGTACGTGTGTATATATATATATATATATATATATGTATATTTATACATACACACACATATACATACAATGGAATATTACGCAGTCATCAAAAAGAATGAAATCTTGCCATTTGCAATGACATGGATAGAACTAGAGGGTATTGTGCTAAGTGAAGTCAATCAAAGAAAGACAAATACCATATGATTTCACTCATATGTGGAATTTAAGAAACAAAACAGATCAACAGAGGGTAAGGGAAGGAAAATAAATAAATAAAATAAAATAAACAGGGAGGAAAACCATAAGAAACTCTTAACTGTAGTTAACAAACTGAGGGTTGCTGGAGGGAAGGTGGGTGGGGGATGGGGTAATTGAGCAATGAGCATTAAAGAGGGCACTTGAGGTGGTGAGCACTGGGAGTTGTATGCAACTGATGAATCATTAAGGTTTACCCCTGAAACTAATAATACAGTATATATTACCTAAATTGAATTTAAATAAAAAAATTTTTTAAAAGATTCCCTCACTCCCTCTTCCTCTCCCCCCACTTGCACTCACTCTAAAAAAAAAAACTTTAAAAAATTAAAAAATTAAAAAAAAGAAAGCTGTGATGTTTACCCTTCTAGAGTCTCCTTTCCACGAATCTTTCATTGCCATCACAAAACAGATGGGTAATGAAAAATGATTACTGTACTACTAGTTCCAATTAAATAGTTTTTCCAAAGTTATTTGCTTTAGATTTTTCAACTCATTAGCACAGCCATAAAAAAAATTTGCCTATCTCTGGTTATCTCCTATATCTCACAGAATAGTTAAAATAATGTACAAAACACAAAAATAAAGGAAAATCTTGCAAAATACAACCATCCACTACATCACCACAATAAAATGTTACATAATACAAAGGTCATGCTCTTCTCCAGTAAGATAGAGACAAACATTATTATTCACAAGAAGCTTATTCAACCTAAATATATTTGAGTGGATCATATTCTCAAACAAGAAAAGAAGGCAATGATGAACATGTACCTGATATTAATTAATTAATAAAGCAAGGAAAATAATTTTCTTAAAAACTTGCTACATGAAGCAAGTTAAGAAATGGAAGAATTAGGGGCGCCTGGGTGGCTCAGTCATTAAGCATCTGCCTTCGGCTCAGGTCATGATCCTGGGGTCCTGGGATTGAGCCCCGCCCGCATCAGGCTCCCTGCTCAGCAGGAAGCCTGATTCTCCCTCTCCCACTCCCTCCACTTGTGTTCTCTCTCTCGCTGTGTCTCTCTCTCTGTCAAATAAATAAATAAAATCTTAAAAAAAAAAAAAAAGAAATGGAAGAATTAAACAATTCACAACATGCTTAACAAAAACATGTCATATTTCACATACGGTCATTTAAAATGACCCATTTTGTTACATTTTATTAAATATAAAAGAGGCAGAAAGTCAGAGTTTATAGCAGATGAGATGCCTTGGGAGTCAAGTGAATATAAAGAAAAATGTGCAACCATGACTGCATGTTATCTTCAACCAAAAGCAAGAAACACTGAAGTCAATTATTACCACTCCTGGCCACAAAATAATCCTACCTAAAACAGAGCCCTTATAAAGTACATTCACACTGTTGTGCAATCATCACCCCATCCAACTCCAGAACTTTTTTCACCTTGCAAAACTGAAACTCTGTTCCCATTAAACAACTCTTCATTTTCCCATGCCCCAACCCATCACCCCGCAACCATTCTCTTCTCTGTCTCTATGAATTTCACTACTCTAAGTACATCATACAAGTGGGAAAATAAATAAATAACAGATCTTTACAATTAGAGATGACAAATTCTAAGAACTAGATATGTAAAGGAGACTAAGTTTCAACTAATATTTGTATCCATCTTCTACTTTGAACATCTCTCCCAAGATCTTGGAGCATTAAAAGAGGAAAATTTGGACAGCCAAATAGGTAAATTGGTATCTTGTCTCCCCAAGGCCAGAGATCATCTCTGATTTATCTTTGTATTTACTCATTCATTCATTCCTCATTTAACAAAACTATAATAAGCACCTAACAAATCTAGGCAACGTTAGGTGCTAGACAGACTTGGCATTCAAAAAAATCTAATAAATGAATGTATAAACAAATGAAGAAATATATGAAACAAACACCCTATAAATCCTAACATTATTCCAAGTGTGGGGCAATCATAGGATCATATGTGCATGCTTTTCCTTCAAAGCAGCTCCTCCCAGTTTCTTTCTACTGGGACAGTCTCCCACAGATCCAGCAGGTACATGAACTGCTGGATGCTAGAGAAAGGCAGGTCCGGGATGGTGGTTAGATGGACATCAATGGTACTACCTATGGGCAGCCTTTAGAGGGCAGCAGAGGATGCACTGAGCATAAGGAAAAGAGAATGGCAAGCCTTTTAATCAAGACTGGGCAAATTACACTTCCTAACAGATTGTAATTGATGATATGAGTGGGTACACTGGAACTCCTCTCTCAGTAAGTATAAATCAACCAGTTTATTTGGAAAATTTAGTTAGATTCTTCAAAGAGCTTTAACAACCAGTGAAAACCCATTAGGATAGCCTAAAGCTAACTAAATCATCTCTAATAAGTCTACATCATGTAGACACATAATGGCAATGAACAAAATCAGAATGCTGGCTCCTTAGCCTGCATTTCCAGAAGAAATACTACAGCTGTCCTTAAATTCAGATTAGAAATACCTTCAACTGTTGTTATGAAGTAAAAGCAATCTTGGAGATGAAAACAAGCACACACATAGATACTACCTAACTAGGTTCATCACTCTACATAGCCATATATAAAATTATGCAGAAATAAACATTATCCAACTTTACAATAATACAACAGTGAAGCAGATCAAGAGTTGAAAATTTATGTAATTTTTCGTTATGCCAGTGTATGATTATTAATCTGGTTTTACAATAACATTGAGAATTCTAAATGAATGAACAATCCGTTTGAATAGATTTTAAATAAAAGTGATAAAATAATGGTTAACTTTGGTTAACCATAATACACATCTAGCTAAAACTATAATTTCTCTAAATAAAACTGAAAGCTAAAATATCATTGTATAGTATCATTTTTACAAATGCATCAGGACCTAGTTTATTCAATAAGGGAGGGAGAAAGGAAGAAAGGAAGGGAGAAAGGAAGAAAGGTTAGAAAGAGAAATATTTTGAGTTTGCTATGAAAATATCAATAATCTACCTCAAAAGACAGAAAAAAAATCTGTATTAAGTTCAGTGGGACATTAAAAGTCCTATACTATAACTAAACTTCAAAAATTCAAGTCTACTGTTAATAATAGGACACCACTTTACTCTCCTCAAAAACAATACAAGCAACTACTCCTACACCACCCTTCTTGCCCTGCCCCTTTTCCAAAGGAGCCAGTGACACTGTTATCTACAAGGTCAGAAACATAGGGAAGTCAGTTCCTTAAGGATTTCTCCACAACTCTAACTATTCTACCAAAGCCCTAGCAGATGCAAACCTCCATTGTTTGAAAGCCCAATATAAAAATTCCTTAACTGTATAAACTTTTCAAATCTTTGGTTCTTTTTGTCTGTGTAGTGATAAATTCTCAGGAGTTTGGCTGCTTCTTCACCAAAAGTGGGGAAGAGCAAGAAAAGGGAATATTGTTTTAGCAAAGTGAATCAGGCTTGAAGAATTCCAGGAAGGTAAAGGTATTTCTGGCATCCCTAGCTATAGAGAATCCCAGGGCTAAAGCCTCTTTATAGGTTTCCAAAGCTCTCAGATGAGCTCTCTACCTGCATGGTTTCTGCATCTCAGTCTTCCTGAGCTCCAAGAAGCCTGGACCACTTCCTTCTCCAGGGCAATGAATATGCCCATCGAGTTCACCTGGCTGGGTAGGTCTCCCTCTATCACCAGAGGAAGAAGCACGTCCAGCCATAATAACTTTACAAACTCTCATTTCTAGATTCCAATCCCTCTTCACCTGCTATAGATCTCCTGCCCTTCTCTTCATCTCAGAATTTCTCTGGGTAATCACCAAACCTCTTCTCTCCTAACCTTTACCCTAGAAAGACGCGTTCTTCCTCTATTCTTGGCAAAGACATACATGCCTTTCACTGAGCTGATCTCAGACAAAATCCAGTATCTATCCCAGATATTAACAGTCTAATGGATTTGAACAAAGGTTCAATGTATCATCAGATTCCTAATTCCAAAGAATTGGCATAAAAATTAATTTTTAGTATCCAATTGTTTATATGTTGGATACCACACATTCACAAGAGAACTTTTGTTCAACTGAAATATACATATAACACGAACTGAGATTTTGGCACTATCACATTTTTTTGTTTATATAATATCAATATAAGGCACATACCAAACACCACACTGGAAAAAAAGTAAAAAATCATACTAAAAAATGTTTAAAAGTATTTAAGTTAACTACTCAAGTATTTAAGTTAACTACTCAAAAATGGAATTACAGTATTACCCGGCAGAAAGAAGCCAGTGGAACATGTAAAAGAGTTATTTTCCATCATACTAAAAATCTCATTTAAAAAAACAATGTACACTGTAATGTATTGTTTTTTTAAACTACAAAACCACAAAAGCAATATTGAACATACTGCAAATCCTTTAACTTGTTCACTAAAATGTCACTTCACCATCAATGGAACAAAGTAATATAAGACACATGAAAAACTATTCATAAAATGATCACCTCTTTTATACCTCATAAGGACTGTTAATAATACTAGCTACCTTTCCCCAAGCAAAGACCTCCCCCGCTGAAAACTTCTCTGCCATGGGATTCTGTTCCAAAGAGCTGTTCTTTCTAAAAGGCAGTTTAGTGCAGTGGTAAATAAAGATCATGGCCTTGGAGACAAGGTGTGACTCCAAAGCAGTCATTTACTAACTAGGTGGCTTAGGCAATTACTTTAATTTCACTTACAAGCATAATCCTTGAACTAACTCACAGGACTGAGAATTCAGTGAGCTAATATATGTATAGTATTTAATATACTCCAGGATGGTAGGCACTCAATAAATCTATTATTAGCAGGTAAATTTTCCTTCCTCCACTAATCACTGATTTACTACCACTGATTCTCCAAGGCATTCCCTCCTAAGGCTTTCTTGGCCCAACACACTAAAATGGCCACAACTTTAAGTAACTCAATACATCTTGGCATTTTTTTATGCTCAAGAATATTATTTCATCCTCACAACAACATACTATTTTGTTAGTAACCCCATTTTTTCTGATGAGAAAAGGGAGGCAAAGAGAATTTCCCCAAGATCATACAGAAATTAACAGATTTATAAATCACAGACTAAGAATCATAGACAGCATCTACTCCAACTTTTTCATTATATTGATAAGGAAACTGTCTTAGTCTGTTTGGGCTGCTATAACAAAAATACCAAAAGAAATTTATTTCTCATGGTTCTGGTCAGGCTGCTATAACAAAATACCATAAAGTGGGTATCTTATAAATAACAGAAATTTATTTCTTACATTTCTGGAGGTTGAGAAGTCCAAGATCAATACAGAGGTGTCTGGTGAAGGCCCACTTCCTGACCCACAAGAGGTCCATCCTCTACATGTGTCCTTGCATGGTGGGAAGGGCAAGGGAGCATTCTGGGGTCTCTTTTATAAGAGCACACTAATCACCTCCCAAGGCCCACCTCCAAATACCATCACAATGGGGATTAGTTTTCAACATATGAATTTGGGGGGGGGGGACAAAAACATCCAATCTAGAGCAGAAATGGAGATCTAGAGGACATAGATTTACCCTCCTAAGGCTGCACAGCAAATAACATTAACCCCAATTTCATGAAACCCTAAAACCCTGCACAGTGCTTCTCTCCACTATATTATCACAAAATAAAATCTAAATTAAAAACACACAAATAGGGGCACTTGGATGGCTCAGTTGGTTAAGTGTCTGCCTTCGGCTCCAGTAATGATCCCAGGGTCCTGGTTTCGAGCCCCACATCAGGTTCCCTGCTCAGCAGGAAGCCTGTTTCTCCCTCTCCCTCTGCCCCTCCCTGCTGCTCTCAAATAAATAAATCTTAAATTTATTTATTTAAGATTAAATAAAAATCTCTCTCTCTCAAATAAATTTTTAAAAAATAAATAAATAAAGGGATGCCTGGGTGGCTCAGTCGGTTAAGCGTCTGCCTTTGGCTCAGGTCGTGATCCCAGGGTCCTGGGATAGAGTCCCGCATCGGGCTCCCTGCTTAGCGGGGAGCCTGCTTCTCTCGCTCCCACTCCCCCTGCTTGTGTTCCCTTTCTCGCTGTGTCTCGCTCTGTCAAATAAATAAATAAAATCTTTTAATAAAAAAAATAATAAATAAATAAATAAAAACACAAATAGCAGAGAACCATTATTTCATAAATGTTAATAATTTTTTAAATAAATAAATACATCCCCACAAAAACACATAAATGTTCATAGCAGTACTATTCATAACACTCAAGACATGGAAACACACATCTATTCTGAATGGATAAACAAAATGTGGTACATCCATATAATGGATAATTGGCAAGAAAAAGGAATGAAGTAATGATACATGGTATAACATAAATGAACCTTAAAAACATACTAAGTGAAAGAAGCCAAACACAAAAGGTCATATATTACATGATTCCATTTATATGAAATATCCAAAGTTGGCAAATTCATAGAGACAGAAAGTAAGTTAGTGGTTGCCTAGGGCTGGAGTAGGTTTGGGGAATTACTGGTAATGGGCATGAGGATTCTTTCTTCATGGATGAAAGTGTAAAATCAAATTGTAGTGATAATTCCACAAATCTACTAAAAAAAAAAAATCACTGAATTGTACACTTAAAATGGATGAATTCTATGGCATGTAAATTTTATCTCAAAGTTGTCAAAAAATAACTTAAAACATAAACAGAATTGCCCATTTTGTAGATTAGGGAAATCTGGATGAAAATAATATACAGTTTAAGTATTAAAAAGTAAATACTAAAAATAGGTAAGCAGTATGTTCCAGGAAGTCTGTAAAATGAATTGAATATGCTGAGCAATTTATCCCCAACTTCCACTATAAATAAAACACATTGCTATGAAAGAACTTTAGCTGCAGAGACAAATTTTGTTCAATACTGTATATTCTGGCTGGGTCAAACAGTAAGAATAAAGATTAAGTGGATTAACCAGAGAGAAGAAAGAAGAGTATAAGCAATAATGTTGATACAACTTTTATGTTCATAGATACCCAAACTTCTTACTACCCTAAATAAATTGGTACTAAAAAGGGGACTAAGATTTGCTTTTTACTTTTAACCTACAAGGAGAGATTTATAAATTAATGTCTTACCTCTTAGGGTATCTCAAAGTTTTCATACCAACACACATAAAGACATCCAAGGTTTGATTAAAGGTTAAATAATTATTCCTTTCAATGGTATCATGTTTTAAAACAAATCAAGACTGCTTTTGAGAAAAGTATAAAATGTGCCTTTGAACAAAACCAATACTAAGACTGTTCTGTAGGCCCTAAATATCAAAGGCTTAAAATTGAATGCAAGTCACTTTAAAATAACACCTATCCTGAAAAGGTAGAATCTTAAATTAGTTGCCTATGTATTTCCTTATACCTCCAAATAAAAATAACAATGAGTAACATTACTAGAATGTTCTGTAAAGCAGTATCCTAATTACTTTGCATTCATTGCTTCATTTCTAACTCACAACAATCCTGTTAGAAGTAGTGTTTTCACCATTTAACAGTTGAGGAAACTAGGCTTAGTGAGATGAAGAGAGAGGTTACCCTGCCCAAAGTCATGTAGCTCACAAATAGCAAAATTAGCATTTAAACCTAAGGCTGGGTCCAAGGTCTAAATACATTACTTCTCATGCTCTTGTTTAATGTAGTAACCTTTATTATAATATGAATAAAGGTCTTTAACAGCTCTCAAACAGAATTGCTCATATTTTAAATATAATGACATGAAGGTTATATTTGCTAAGAATCTCTTCTAAGTGCGCCTGGGTGGCTCAGTTGGTTAAGCGACTGCCTTTGGCTCAGGTCATGATCCTGGAGTCCCGGGATCAAGTCCCGCATCAGGGTCCCTGCTCAGTGGGGAGTCTGCTTCTCCCTCTGACCTTCCTTCCTCTTGTGCTCTCTGTCTCTCATTCTCTCTCTCAAATAAATAAATAAAATCTGGGCGCCTGGGTGACTCAGTTGATTAAGCGTCTGCCTTCAGCTCGGGTCGTGGTCCCGGGGTCCTGGGATCGAGTCCCGCATCGGGCTCCCTGCTCTGTGGGGAGCCTGCTTCTCCCTCTCCTCCCCACTTGTGCTCTCTCTCTCTCTCACTATCTCTGTCTCTCTCAGATAAATAAAATCTAAAAAAAATTAAAAATAAATAAATAAATAAAATCTTTAAAAAAAAGAAAAAAGAATCTCTTCTAATAACATACTTCAATATCTGCAAATGAAATATGTCTGGGATTTACGTCGATAATGGGGGGGCATACATGGAACAAAATTGGCCATGTGTTGATAACTGTTGAAAGCAGAGGATACATAAACAGTGGTTCCCTTTACTATTCTCTGTTTTTGTATGCTTGAAAATGCCTACAATAAAATTAAGAAGACTCAATTTAACATGCCAATACCATAAAAAGAGGAAGCTACAATCCTTTAAAAATTTTTTGCATTCAGCAATATTTCATTTCAAAATCAAGAAGACACAGAAAATAGACTACACATAATCTTAAAATATTCACATATTCATCATCATATTCTAAAAACCTTTTATGGATAAAGATCTGAGTATTTGATCCTCATGTAAAACTGCTGAGGAGGAGGAGACCAATTCTGCCAGAGGCAAAACCAGAAGATAAAAGAAGCAGGCAGGAAGGCAGAATCCTTGCTTCTGCTGCTTTGTTGGCACTGGAGAACTTTTGTTCCCGGTCTCTTCAGGTCTTTCTTACTTTGTGACTGGGGTCATTTCCTCAGCAGTCTCCCCCTCCCTCTACCACCATCACCATATCATACTCTTTTTGAAGTGAATAAATTACTAAGAAAAGCGTATGTCCACAATAGGCATTCACTGTAATGCGTGAAGAGCAGTGGCTGGTCAAAGACAGGCAGATCTCTTAGGTGAAGAATCAATTAAATATCATATTGTTTAACCCTAAAACAGAGTCCAAAGGTTTCGCATGTAACACATTTCAACAGTCAAAAGTACAGTTCCAAATTTAATAACAATTTATTTTAGCTACATAGTCAAAAGAACCAAAAAGGTTATTTCTGAAATCTAAAGTATGTGTTGGATTTGACCAATGCACAATATTTGCTGAATTAACTCCCTTCTCCTGATCCCACCATGGCTTTCTCATTTAGGAGTCACTGGGCAGAATAATTAGGAAACAGGAGAAAGAGTAAGAAAACAATCTTACATAATCTTAAACTTAACAAAGCACTATGAATAGAGCATGCATTTACTTTGAACAGAATATTAAATTACATAGTTCAGGAACCTTTACTGAAACATCTTGGGACCTGGCCCATCAGGATCATGAATGGAGAGAGGCACTTTTATAAAGCCATCTTTATGCTACAACCCATTCTAACTTCTGGCTTTTAGAACCGACTTATTTAACTTTACTACCTTTAGATCCTAAGTGAGTTTTCATTATCTATATTTCAACACTTGGAAAAAAATCACTAAATATAACATGAACATTTTTCCATTTTCTGAATTATATCTTCACTTTTATTATAATATTCACCATCATCCCCTCCTCCAACTCACTCACTTTCTCACTTTAAGATATCTATAAATACTTTCCAGCTCCTAGCTCTTTCTTGCAATATTTAGATGGCTACTGATTCTAGCACCCACATCTCACTGAGCAGATTATCTGATTTGTAAAATTCACGAAAGAACCATAGAGGAAACTCTCGGATTCCTCTAGACAGTCAAAAAGAAGTTTTTGCTAGCAAATATTTCTTTCTTTCTTTCTTTTTTTAAGATTTCATTTATTTATTTTAGAGAGAAAGAGAGAGAGCGCAAGCAGCGGGGAGGAGCAGAGGGAAAGAATCTCAAACAGGCTCCACACTGAGTGCAGAGCCCTATATGGGGCTCAATTCCACAACCTGAGCTGAAACCAAAAGTCGGACGCTTAACTGACTGAGCCACCGAGGCGCCTCTACTAGCAAATATTCCTAATAATTGAGGCAATGTAATTTCTGCCATCATCTAATATTATACTCTAGATATGAGATTGTGGGCGCCTGGGTGGCTCAGTTGGTTAAGCGACTGCCTTCGGCTCAGGTCATGATCCTGGAGTCTCAGGATCGAGTACCGCATCGGGCTCCCTGCTCGGCAGGGAGTCTGCTTCTCCCTCTGACCCTCCTCCCTCTCATGCTCTGTCTCTCATTCTCTCTCTCTCAAATAAATAAATAAAATCTTAAAAAAAAAAAAATAGATATGAGATTGTGACAACAGCAACTAAACAAATCAAAATTTTTAAAATGAGAAAGAATGGCGATTGTTTAAAAAGTGACTGAAGTTTAAAAGGGCTTTCGTAAACTGACCAGTGCTTCTAGTACAAAGCATACCACTTAGGTAGGAGGCACAAAGCAGCACTTCTCATTTTTAATGACTTCAATACTGTTTATGAAGCTCCTGAAAACAAGCAGAGGAAGCAGGGTGTCATGATTAAGACTAAAGTCAAATTGACAAGGGGTTAAATCCTGACTCTGTCCCTTATTATCTGTGACAAGTTGCTTTACCTCTCACCACGGTTTCAGTACCTCAAGAGGGCCCAGCTGCAGTTCTATGTCCGGTGATATGCCAGAATTCTTTCTTTAAATCCCCCTTTTAACTTAAGCTCATTACACAGGCTTCAACACTTAAAATTAAAGGGACCACACCTATCACCCTTCCAGAGCCCTTTCCTAGGATTGATTCTTACACCTCCCAGCAATCTACCACTAAGGCAAACTGAGAGACACACAATCCTTTCCCCTACAAGAAGAAATAAAGATGTATAACAAACTATATTTTGCTACAGTGACAGAGAGGGTACTCTTGATTTAGCATTCTTTTTATAAGATCCCCCTAAAACATGAGCCTTGCTCACAGAAATGCAGAGGCATAAGCAATCTTAATCTAAACAAAACTACTATAAAAAATGAAATCGGGGTGCCTGGGTGGCTCAGTTGTTAAGCGTCTACCTTGGGCTCAGGTCATGATCCCAGGGTCCTAAGATCGAGCCCCGCATCGGGCTCCCTACTCAGAGGGAGCCTGCTTCTCCCTTTCCCACTCCCCCTACTTGTGTTCCTGCTCTCATTCTTGCTCTGTCAAATAAATAAAATCTTTAAAAAAAAAAAATGAAATCAGAAAAACTAAGCTGATGAAAAGTACCCCCCAAACAACAACAACAAAGCAGAAAACTTTAATAAACATCCCAAACTGAATTATATCTCTTTAAATGGGCATTTGGAATATGAAAAAACACTCTGAATCAGAAATTTTTAAAGACCTAAAAAAAAAAAAAAATGACAAAAGCAAAAAGATATGAAAAAAGAGATGACTAAACTCAGTTAAGAAACAAAAGAGAAAGGGGTGCCTGGGTGGCTTAGTCAGTTAAGCGTCTACCTCCGGCTCAGCCCATGATCCCAGGGTCCTGAGATGGAGTCCTACATCAGGCTCCCTACTCAGCAGGGAGTCTGCTTCTCCCTCTACCCCTCCCCTCCCCCTGCTCATGCACACACACTTGCTTTCTCTCTCTCTCTCCCCACAAAGAAATAAAATCTTAAAAAAAAAAAGAAAGAAAAGAAAAAGAAAATCACATCAGGATTGAACACAAAATTATATGGTGCTTCACAATAAATTCAAATAAAAATTTAATAAAACACACTAGAGCAAATAGTAAAAGAAACAAGAGAATGAAAATAAGATAATAAAGTAAAAATAGAAAGTTTCTGATATGGAAGATAGACAATGAAGATATAATTATGCATAACTGAAGCCCCTAAAGAAGAAAAACAAAACACTGGAATGGAACTAATATTTAAAACTATAATCCAAAATACTTCAGAAACAAAAGACCCACTAGATGGCAGGGAGAAATGACTTGCTACAATAAACTCTAAGATAAATTCCAGTAAAACTATTAGACTTTAAAAATAAAACGAAAGGGACACATGAGTGGCTCAATCAGCTGAGCGTCCAACACTTGATGCTGGCTCAGGTCATAATCTCAAAGTCCTGAGACAGAGCCCCGTATTGGACTCTGCGCTAAGTGTGGAGCTGCTGGGGATTCTCTCTACTCTTCTCCCTCTGCCCCTCCCCCCATTCATGCTCTTGTAAGTGTGCATGCTCTCTCAATAAATAAATAAATAAATACATACATACATACATACATATATACATAAATAAGACTTAAAAAAATAAAAGGAAAAATAAGACCAGGTATTCCAAGCAAAGAGGTGAAATAACTTACAAGGACAAGAAAATTAAGACTGGTAGGAGCCCCTGGGGTGGCTCAGTTGGTTAAGCGTCTGACTCTTGATCTCAGCCCCAGTCTTGATCTCAGTTGGACTCCACACTGAGTGTGAAGCCTACTTAAAAAAAAAAAAAAAAAAAGTAAAAAAGAAAATTAAGGCTGGCAACAGACTTCTCAAAAACAATATACACTGCAAGACCACATTGTAAACGTAAGTGTGAACCAAGGATTTTATTTCTGGCCAAGCTGTCCTTCTAGTATCAAGGCTACTAAAAAACTTTAAATATGCAAGAACTAGGGAAAACTGTGCCCATGAGCTCTTCTTAAGAAATCTACTAGAAACTGAGCTATATAAACCAGTGGGTGACTGGGAAACTTGAGCAAAGAACTGATGGTGAAGACTTAATATATTTATTTGTAAAACTAAAAGCAAAACAAAGCTGCAGTTACAGTTTGAAGGCAAAGTAGATAAAATGCAACTAAAAATGGAAGAGAAAAAAAAGTAAAACTCACTGATGAAATAAGAGTAAGAATCAAAACATGCCATTAAAAACTAACAAAGAATAGTAGAAAAAACAAGGAAATAAACAAAATACACAAGTAGCTGCTGTACCAATAACAAAAACAAATCCAAAATATCCAAAAATTTCCTTAAATGAAAGCACATCATAAAGAAACAAAGAAAAACATAACATAATGTACAGTTTTTATAACATAAAATAATTTGACAACTGAGATCATATTCATCATTAAAA
>NC_138371.1:49009295-49079673 GCF_054177405.1 Leptonychotes weddellii | reverse complement strand
GGTGATGGGTATTAAGGAGGGCACGTATTGAATGGAGCACTGGGTGTTATACGCAAACACTGAATCATGGAACACTGTATCAAAAACTAATGATGTAATGTATGGTGATTAACATAACATAATAAAAAAAAAAAAAACTTCCCTTGGCACCTGGGTGGCTCAGTCGTTAAACATCTGCCTTCAGCTCAGTCATGATCCCAGAGTCCTGGGATCAAGTCCCGCAGCAGGCTCCCTGCTCAGTGGGAAGCCTGCTTCTCCCTCTCCCACTCCCCCTGCTTGTGGTCCTATGCCAGGAAAAAAAAAAGTTTCTTATTTACTCAAAAGGATGTTATAAAATACAGCAAAATTTGAATAAAACCAGTAGACTGTTGTATCAATGTTAATTTCCTGATCTTGATTACAGTACTGTGGTTATATAAGAAAATATCCTTGGTTTTTGGGAATGCACCCTGAAGTATTTAGGGGCAAAAGGATATAATGTCTGCAATTGCTCCCAAATGGCTCAGAAAAAATAACATATATTCACTGCTTTATAAAAAGCAAATGTGATAAAAAAGTCAACATTTGGTGAATTTGGGCTAAAGAGTATATAGAATTCTTTGAATTACTTTTGCAATTTTTCTGTATGTCTGAAGTTACTTCAAAATTTATTTATTTTTAAAGATTTTATTTATTTATTTGACAGATAGACATAGCGAGAGAGGGAACACAAGCAGGGGGAGTGGGAGAGGGAGAAGCCAGGCCTCCCACCGAGCAGGGAGCCCAATGTGGGGCTCGATCCCAGGACCCTGGGACCATGACTCAAGCCGAAGGCAGACGCTTAACAACTGAGCCACCCAAGCGCCCCTGAAGTTATTTCAAAATTTAAAAACTGGGTAAAATTAAGTATTTGATAATAAGCCTTCCTACATCATTCTCCAACATGCGTGCACCCACACACACATTATTATAAAAACCAAAACCAAAAACCAAAGAGAGACGTTTAAGTTATTTTTTTCCTATACCCTCTATACAAATGGCCACATAATCTGCCAACTCTACCCTCTTCTCTTCAACAGCACTATTGGTTCAATTACTGTATAACTTCTGAAAGATTTCCCTACTTCAGAATCTCGTCTTTCGCAACTTGCAAAATTAACCACCTCATTACTCTACTAGAAAATCTTGAACAGTCCTCCATGGCCAACTCTTCTGCCAGCCTTAAGTCTTTGCAGATCATGGCCCTGACTCTCTCCACCTAATGTCCTTTTCATCAGCAAGAAACCAAGTGCAGTTCTCTGAACTTGCAATGCTGTTTCATTGTTTGTGCTCTAGCATATGGGGCTCTCTCTGATGAAATACCCTTCTCTATCTAGTCAAAGAAATGCCCTAATTTATTCTTTAAATCTTACCTTAGCTTCACCTAATCTGTGAAAGTTTCCCTGACACAACACTCAATGTGATGATAAGTAACCATTCTCTCCCTTCTTAGTATTACTATTTTATCTTCCTCCATCTCTATTATCTTATCACACAATACAACTATCTCCCATTCTAGGGTGAATGGGGACTCAGTGAAGGACGGGATTAAGTTATGCTCATTTGCTGAATTAACTTAGAATACAATAGGTCCTCAAACAGTGTTTATTAACAGGAGTAATTACATATACAAATACACACAATATGAGAATACAGGGTTAAAAAAAAAGTTAAAAAAGGCTCAATCTATATGTTGTGAAGTAAAAGCTAAGAAAATTAAAAAAATAATCACAAAACTAATAAATATTTCACAGGGGAGATGACATGTGCTTTTGCTTGCTATTTAATATAAATTAGAACAAGCCCTAGATGTAAGGTTTTTTTTGCATTTATTTCTGGAAAACTAATACCTGATGTAGTTTTTTAAATTTTTGTTTTCTATAGTTTGATGATTAAGAACACTTTGTTGTTCATAGGTCTTTAAATCATGAACTGAAACTAAAGTAAATTTATGTAAATGAAATAATAGGAAACCCAAAGTAATTTTACTTCCTAATAATTAAAGAATCACCCTTTTGGACAAAGTACTTTAAAAGCAGTAACTCCTGATTTAAATTCAACCCCATAAAAAATCTAAAAACTTCTTAGATTATATAATCTATCACAAAGAAGTTTTAAAAAAAATACTACAAATGTTACACTTGCACTCCTTTACAGTATACACATTATAGGGATAAATGAAACCGCTTTCTAATTTTAAGAGAGAGATGCTCAAATTATTAATGACATAACAGTCCATGTTAAAGCTTCCATGAAAAAAATGCTGTCACATACAAATATGCAAAGTCATAACTATAGAAATTAGTACTGTTGATGACATCCTTGATGTCTCCTTCTGGTCTTGATAAAAACCTCTGGTTTTTCTAATAGTCACTCTCTGTCTTAGCATTATGAGGACCAAGCATGATCTGACCTTTGCTTACCTGGCCCTTCCTACATGTTTCTTCCATAGCCTATATTTCCAAGCACAAAATTTAGCATCTGTTATTAAAAGTATATGCTCCAGAAGTTCAGGGACTGGGCCAATTTTACTTTCCTTTGACGTTTACCCTTTCCGTACAAACAACAAGCACAGTGTGTGGAGCATAGAAGGAACTCAATAAGTATAAGAGAAATGGCTGAATTAGTTTGAAGATATTTTAAGTGGTAATTTTCATAAAGATTTAGTTTATTTTCTTTAGTAATAAGGAAGGCGATTATTTTCCAGAATAAGCACTGATAATCAGACATGTGTGCCAAATATGGCAAAAGGCCTACTTTCAGTAGTAATAAAGGGTACTTCAAAATCTCCCCTCAATGTCTGTAGAGACTTCCTCTACAACTGTTCACCAAAGACAAGAGTCCACGCGGGTTGCTACCTCTATTGCCTACTAGAAGGACAGATACAACCATGGCAACAAATTTTGAAATGATTCTGTAAGTATAATGACACTAATACACCCATAGGAAAGTGTTGGCATACTGAAAACGAATGCCTTCTCCTGACCTTCCCTCAAGAGTCCTATGATCATGAGGCGCCTAGGCGGCTCAGTGGGTTGGGCATCCGACTCTTGATTTCAGCTCAGGTCATGATCTCAAGGTAGTGGGATCGAGCCCCTCATCATGCTCCACGTTGAGCGCAGAGTCTGCTTATCCCTCTCTGCTTCTACCCTTGCTCATGTGCATGTGCATTCTCTCTAATAAGTGAAAAAATCTTAAAAAAAAAAAAAAAGTCCTATGATCATGAATTAAATTCCTTCAAAATTCTTATATTCCATAAAAATATATATTAAATAAAACATTATACCTACACCATACACTATATTTAGAAAAACAGAAAATCTAACAAGTAATTTAACAATAATCCAATAACACTCTCACCATAATGCATTAAAATTTTCTTAATATAAACTACAGCTCTTGAAATAGTCCCCTCACAGTCATGCAAGTTTCTATACAAAACTAGAAATTTATTAGCAAATTACTAACTGTAGAACAAAGTCAGTGTCATCTTATAATTCTTTGTGTATCTTGCTTATAAAGGTCATATATAACAAAGCAAACTGAGTAAGTGTCCCGAAAATAAAGAACAAACTGGAGCACCTAATTTCTTCTTCCTCAGAGGAAAGGCTTTGTTGTCATAAAAGTTAATTGAATTATTGTCTTTGATCCTATTTTTTTCTCTAGTGTTCTCTATTAACTGACCTCTTTTTTCTTTCTTCCTCTAACTTGTGTTTTTTCCTTAGCCCTAACTGCTTTTATTATTGAAACTTAAAGTCCTGTCAACCTCTCAAGTTAAATACACTAACCACTTAGATGCTACATGTCTACCAAATTTATCATAAGACATTTAAGAGTGCCACATTTACTAATCACTGCCAATGTCTGATTGCTCTAGTAACACATTCCTTTTTTACAACTAGTTAAGGTACTATATTTTTACTGTGAATCTCAGTGCTTGACAAAAAAATAAATACTCAGGGGCGCCTGGGTGGTTCAGTCGTTAAGCGTCTGCCTTCGGCTCAGGTCATGATCCCAGGGTCCTGGGATCGAGCCCCGCACTGGGCTCCCTGCTCGGCGGGAAGCCTGCTTCTCCCTCTCCCACACCCCTGCTTGTGTTCCCTCTCTCACTGTGTCTCTCTCTGTCAAATAAATAAATAAAATCTTTAAAATAAATAAATAATACTCAAAGTCAGATTAGTACTATAAATTAACAATCTATTTAAATAGACTATATAATAGAATGTTGTATTATCTGCAGTGTCCCTACCTCTTGTAAAAAAAAAAAAAATCAATCAATTTTTTAGTAATTTTAAGTTACCTAAATACTTTTTTCATAAAATGTCTTCTCTTTGCAAATCAGATCATATTTCATGCAATGCTTTATACTACAATCACAAGGGTGAGTCATTTGTAGCATGTACAAGAGGGTTTTTAAAAATCTGCTAAGGTAAAAACACTGAAAGACAAAGTTCAAAACTGCACAGCTGGACGCATTCCAGAATAGAACCTTAAAAGTGACTGAAACCACTGATGCTCACTTGTATTTTTTGATAGTATCATTCTAGATCTGTGGTTCTCAATCTGGCTACATATTAGAATCACTTGGGGAACTTTTAAAAAAATATCCACTCCAGGTCAATTGAATCAGAATCTCTAGGGTTTGAACCTAGGCATAGGAACTGTTTCAAAGCTGCCCAGCTGACTATAATGTACAATTAGAATTCAAAACCATTAGTCAGGACTCCATAATTATTAACAGAATAAAATATTAAGGTATCATTTAGGACTAACAACATTTTATTCTTAAAGAACTATCATTCAACAAATTTAAGTCTTTAAATTAATCTAGCAGTATGACAACGCTTAAGTCCATTACTCAACAAAAAGGAGGTCCTCCACTATCATTTGCTGTGATGCAGATATTTTAACAATTAAAACGATGATGATTATTTTAGAAGAAATATGGGGCTACTATAATACAAATATATTATTTCAGTATTTTACAGTAATTCTAGGTCCAAATTCTCCGGAATAGTTGATGAGTCAAATACCTAATAGCCTGCAAGTTACAAGGTTATAGGAAATACCTTGAGAGGAAGAACTGGGGCATTTCAGGCAGAATAAACTGATCAAGGCCACGATACAAAGACAGTACAAGTGTAGAATCTGTACAGAACAGAGGAGGAAGTTCAGTGTGATGGAGACTAATAGGAATAGTTACATATGGAAGAAAAGCTAAAACTGTGTACAGACTGAGAAGTCTCTGAATGACAGACTGATTTGTCTGTCCCTGTTGGACTAACTAAAAAAGAATGACAGGGTGTTCCACTTCTGACAAGATGGAGTACTTTTCTCATTCCTCCCACTAGGTACAATTGAAAACCCTTATACATAAAACAAACCTAAGAAGTCTGTGAAAGGTGGAAAGAGGAAGGCAGACTGGCTAGAGACCTCAGGACCTGAGGAACAACTCAGTGGTGAATTCCCTGGGTTTTCTTTTGTCTTCATGTATCTCACGGCTGGAGCTAAAATGCTGGCTACCTGCAAACACCAACAGATCAAAATTAAAAAGGCCCCAACAAAGGCTTGCTCTTTTCAGTCAAAAAGACCAGGAAAGGGCAGTCTAGCAAGATACAAAACTTTTAGATAATAACTGCACTACTCTAGCTAAACACCACACAAAAAAGTGACCCCACTCTTACCCATGTCAGCAAAGCCTGAGTAAGGAGGCTAGACGTCCACCCTCAGGAGTATGTAACGAAGTGGACCTAAACCCCCAAGCAGGGTGGTGTCACAGATAGCCAAGAAGGGATCCCAGACTTTCATCTGAGAACAAGCCCTCACCCTCCAGTACCTGCCATCCCCGTATGTAAGGGAAAACCACATAGAAAGCTGTTAGAATTAATTATCTGATAAAGATTTTAAAGCAGCCATAATAAAAATATTTTGATGAGCAATTATGAACATGCTTGAAACAAATGAAAAACTAGCATCAACAAACAAAATCTCAGCAAACAAATAGAAGATGTAAGAACCAGATGGAAACTTTTGAACTAAAAGATACAGTAACTGAATGAAAAAGCTCTTTAGATGGACTCAAAGCAGAATGGTGGGGACAGAGGAAATAATCTCTGAACCAGAAAAGAAAGAATATAAATTACGCAATATTAACAACAGAAAGAAAACAGACTGAAAAATAAATGAAGAAATCCTCAGGGAGCCATGAGACAACAAAAGACCTATCATTTACATCACTGGAGGGGGTGGGAGGGTGAGGAACAACTGAAAAAGTACTTAAATATGGCAAGAGACATAAACCTATAGGTTCAAGAAGTTTAGTGAACGTGAAATTGGATAAACCCAAAGAAATCTATGCCAAGTTACAACATAATTAAACTTCTGAAGACTAAGGACAAAGAAACCACTCAGAAAAAAACCAAAACCTTACCCACGGGAGAAAAACAACTCAAATGAGAGCAATTTTTCATCAGAAACAATGAAGGCCAGAAGGAAGTAGCCCAATATTATTCAAGTGCTAAAAGAAAAGAGTGTCAACCCAGAATCCCATACTCAGCAAAAATATCCTTCAATCAGGGAGAAATCAAGACCTTCTCAAATGAAGAAAAACTGAGTCAATGTTACCCGTAGACATACTTTAAATTAATGACCAAAATAAGTCCTCCAAACAGAAAAATAATGAGAACTTTACAGTATCAGGAAAGAAGAAAACAGTAAACAAAAATATGGGTAAACACACTTTCCTTTTCCTCTTGGGTTTTCTAAATTATGTTTGACAGTTGAAGCAAAAGTTGTAACTGATATGGTTCTAAATGTATGTACAGGAAACATTTTTAGACAATTATAAACAGGAAAGAATAAAGGACCATAAAAGGAGGGAAGATTTCTACAGTTCACTCAAACTGGTAACATGATGAAAACAATAGACTGTAATAAGTCATGTGTATACAATGTAATACCTAGAGCAAACACCAAAAATGATACACAAAGAGGTATGTCCAAAACACAACATATAAATCAAAATGGATTTCTAAAATATTCTCAAGTAATCCAGAGAAAGAAAACAGAAAAATGAAAAACAGAGAAACAGAAAACAAAAATTAAATGGCACACTTTAGCCCTAACACATCTATAACTACATTAAATATAAAATCTAAACACCTTCAGACATATTAGCATAGTGAATTAAAAAACATGACCCAACTATATGATGTCTATAAGAAATTCACTTCAAGGGGTACCTGGGTGGCTCAGTCAGTTAAGTGTCTGCCTTAGGCTCAGGTCATGATCCCAGGTCCTGGGATAGAGCCCCACAACAGGCTCCCTGCTCAGTGGGGAGTCTGCTTCTCCCTCTGTCCCTCCCCCTCAACTTGTGCTCACTCTCTCTCTGTCTGAATAAAATCTTAAAAAAAAAAAAGAAATTCACTTCAAATATTATAAAGGCAAGTTGAAAGTAAAAGAATGGAAAAAGATAAATTCTGTAAACATAGCCAAAGGAAAGGAGTGACTATATTAATATCATATAAAGTAGACTTCAGAACAAAAAAATTTACCAGAGACAGAGAAGTATATTATAGAATGACAAAACGGTCAATCCATCAAAAAGACATAGTAATCCTAAATGTTCAGGGGCCAACTCCACAGAAATTAGAAGGATATAGAACTCAAGAACACTATCAACCAACAGAATCTAGTCAACATTTATAGAACACTCCACCAATCAACATCAGAATACTTATTTTTCTCCAAATGCTCAGGGAACATATACTAACATAGATCACATATCAAAAAAGACCCTGGACCATAAAGCAAAACTCAACAAATTTAAAATAATTGAAATTATACAAAGTACACAACAGAACAACAGAAACAAACTCAATAAGGGAAAGATAAGGGGCGCCTAGGTGGCTCAGTCATTGAGCATCTGCCTTCAGCTCAGGTCATGGTCCCGGGGTCCTGGGATCGGGCCCCACATCGGGCTCCTCGCTCAGAGGGGAGCCTGCTTCTCCCTCTCCCAATCCCCCTGCTTGTGTTCCCTCTCTCGCTGGGTCTCTCTCTGTCAAATAAATAAATAAAACCTTAAAAAATAAATAAATAAATATATAAGGGAAAGATAAAAGGAAAATCTTCAACCACTTGGCAACTAACACACTTCTTATCTGACCCAGGGCTTATTTAAAAGTCTCTAGGGAGAGAGGGGCGCCTGGGTGGCTCAGTTGTTAGGCGTCTGCCTTCGGCTCAGGTCATGATCCCAGGGTCCTGGGATGGAGACCCACATCAGGCTCCTGGGTCAGCGGGGAGCCTGCTTCTCCCTCTGCCTCTCTCCCTGCACATGCTCTCTCTCTCTCTCTCTCTGTCTCAAATGAATAAATAAAATCTTTTAAAAAAAAAAAAAGTCTCCAGGGAAATTTAAAAATACACTTAACTAAAAATAGTAATAATAAAATAAAAACACATTCAACTGAATGTACAGTTGAAATATACAGTACAAAGAAATATACAGTACAGTTGTCCCTTGAACAATGTTAGGGTTATGGGCACCAACCCCCTACACAGCAGAAAATCCACCCGTAACTTTGGACTCTCCAAAAACTTTACGAACAGACTACTGTTGACCAAAAACCTTACAGATAACATAAAGTCAATGAACACAGGTTTTATATGTTATATGTGTCATATGTTTTATTCTTAGCATAAAGTAAGCTAGAGAAAAGATTAAAATCCTAAGGAAAATACATTTACAGTTCTGAACTGCATTTACTGATAAGATTATATTGTCTGTCTTTACAAGATAAATTGTACTGACAAATCTACATCAATATTGTCTTATAGGATACATAACTGTAGATGCTATGCAGATTACTAACACTAGACATCAGAAATTAAGATAATGTGAAACAAAGTGGCTTCAAAATTATTACAGTAGCACAGTATATACTACCATTAATGCAGTTATGATTTAATACTGCATCTTTCAATTTGCTTACATTTCTCACAACTGCAAATGGTGCCACCAATGGTGCCCTGTACGGTCTGTAAATCTTTGTGTGTGTAAATTTAATAAATTTTAACTTTTTATAAAAGATTTGTGTTCATTTTATGATAGTAAGTGATAAAACAGGCTCGTATCAACAAATTATTTTATGCATTCATTACATACCTCTTTAATTTTTTTGATATTCCTAGGCTACACAGGTTGTCCACAAGTTTTTTCACTGTCACAAATCTCCAAAAAATTTTCCAATATATTTACTAAAAAAAACCCCATATATAAGTGGACCCATACAGTTCAAACCCAAGTTGTTCAAGGGTTAACTGTATATCAAAAAATATCAAAAAACTGTATATCAAAACTAAAGCAGTGCTTAAGGGAAATTTTAACACTAAATACATAAATACATACACTAAATACATTAAAAGAAGAAAAATCTCAAATCAATAATATAAGCTCCTAACTCAAGAGAACAAAATACACCCAAAACAAGGAGAAAAGAGGAGTAAAGAAAAAAAAAAGAGCAAGAAGACACAAATTACCAATATCAGGAACAAAACAGGAATATCATTATAGGCTACAGACAGCAAAAGGATAAGGAAACACTATGAACACCTCTACCCACTCTGATTTGACAACTCAGACTAAATGGGCCACTCCCTCAAATATAAACTACCACAAGTCACTTAATGTAAAACAGATAATATGAATAGCTCTTTAAACATTATCAAGGGAAATGAATTTGTAATTTACAAAACTAAAAAAAAAAAAAAATCTCAGCCCAGATGATTTACACCAGAGAAGTCTATCAAATGTTTATATGGGAATTAATAACAATTCTAAACAACTGCTCCAGAAAATAGAGACCAGGAAACACTTTGCAATTCATTTTATGAAGACACTATTACACAATGATACCAAAATCAGACAAAGACATGAATGTAAATGTAAGAATTGTTAACAAAATAATAAATAGTATTCAACAATATATATAAAGATGACACAAAATAACAAAGTGGGGTTTATGCCATGTGAAGTAGGTTGAATATTTCAAAATCAATCAGTGTAATCTACCATATTACCATGGTAAAAGAGAAAAATCACATAATCGTATCAGTTGTTGCAGAAACACAACTCACAAAATTCAACACCCATTCATAATAGAAAAATATCTCAATAGAGGGGAACTCTCTCAAACTGATAAAGACCTTGTGCAAAAAAAGTGCAGTTAACATCATCCTTAATGGTGAAAGACTAAATGCTTTTCCCTAAGAAAAGGAACAAGGCAAGTATGTCCATTTCACCAATCTTATTCAACACAGTGCTGAGAGTTCTAATCATTGCAGTCAGAAAAGAAAAGAAAGAGGGGCGCCTGCGTGGCTCAGTTGCTGAGTGACTGCCTTCAGCTCAGGTCATGATCCCAGGGTCCTGGGATCGAGCCCCGCTTCGGCCTCCCTGCTCAGAGGGAAGCCTGCTTCTCCCTCTCTCACTCCCCCTTGCTTGTGTTCCCTCTCTCACTGTGTCTCTCTCTGTCAAATAAATAAATAAAATCTTTAAAAAAGAAAAAGGAAAGAAAAAGGCATACAGACCAATAAACAAGAAATGAGATTCGCCCCTCTTTCAGATGACTCATTTGTCTATGTAGGAAATCTTAAGGAATCTATCAAAAAACTTTTAGAATAAATGAGTTCAGCAAGGTTGCAGGATAAAAGATATCATACAAAAATCAACTGTATTTCTATATACTAATAAGTCTGTGAACACAAAATACATCACCATTTATAATCACTCTAAATAACAGATTGCTTAGGTATTAATCTAATAAAATATATACAATACTTCCACACTAAAAACTACAAAATTGCTGATGAGAGTAATCAAAGAAACATGGAGAAAGATACCATGTTTATAGATTGGAAGACGCAATATAATAAAGATGTCAATTCTCCTCAAATTGATACATGGGTTTCATGCAACTCCTAGCAAAATCCCTCTCATCGAGATTCTTTGTAGATACAGAGAAGATTATTCTAAAATTTATATAAAAAGACAAAGGAACTAGAATAGCTAGAATTTGGAAAAGAATAAAGTAGGAGGACCCAGAAATAAAATTATAAATACGTCCAATTGTTTTTTGACAAAGGTACAAAATCAATTCAAAGCAGAAAGACTGCCTTTCTCACAAATGGTACTAAAGCAACTGGATATACATGGGGAGAAAAAAAAAGAAACACAAAAATTAACTCAAAATGGATCATGGTCTTAAATGTAAAAGAAAACTCTAAAACTTTCACAAAAAGTTTTCTAAAATCCTAGGAGTCAATTTTCAGGATCTATAGTTAGGCTAGATTTCACACCAAATGCACAATCCATTAAAAAAAATTAAAAACTAGACTTCATCAAAATTAAAAACTTTTGCTCTGTGAAAGACTATGTTGAGAGTGAAAAAAAAAGGTACAGAGTGGGAAAAAATATTTTCAAACTACCTGACAAAGAATTAGTATGTAGAATGTATAAAACAATACTTGAAACTCCCAACAGTTAAAAAAAAATCCAAACAGAAAATGGGCAAAAAACATGAAGAGTTTCACCAAAGAGGATGTACAGATGACAAATAAGCGCATGAAAAGATGTTCAATATCATCCAGCCACCAAGAAAATACAAATTACACCAACAGTGAGACCTCACAATGCACCTATCAGAATGGCTAAAATTAAGTCAAAAACCAAATGTTGCCAAGAACGCAGAAAAATAAAGGATCACTCCCTGTATTAGTCTGCTAGGGCTGCTATAACAAAATACCACACAGACTGAGTGGCTTAAACAACAGAAATGTATTTTCTCACAGTTCCAGAGGATGGAAGTCCAAGATCAAGGTGTCAGCAGGTTTGGTTTCTTTGAAGGCCTAAGGCCTCTTTTTTTGGCTTGGAGATGGCCACCTTCTCACTGCATCCTGACATGGTCTTTCCTCTGTGAATCCATATCCCTCAAGGATGTGTGTCCACATTTCTTCTTATAAGGACATCACTCAGATTGGGTTAGGGCCCACTCTAAAGGCCTCATTTCAACATAAATTGCCTCTTTAAAGGCCCTACCTCCAAACACAATCACATTGTGAGATACTAGAGGTTAGGACTTCTACATATCAACTCTGGAGGGAACAAAATCCAGTCCATAATATTCATACACTGCTACTGGGAATTAAATGGTACAGCCACTGTGGAAAATAGTTTGGCAATTTCTAAAAAAAAAAAAAAAAAAATGAAACCAAAAACTAAACATGCAACCATACAACCCAGCCAAGTGCACTCCCGCCTGATCACTTACCACAGAAAAATGAAGACTCATGTTCACACAAAAACCTATACAAAAATGTTTGTAGCAGCATTAGTCATAATAGCCAATAACTTAAAACAACCTAAATGTCCTTCAATGGGTGAATGTTTAAATAAACTGTGGTACAACCATAGTGTGAAAAAGTACTCAGCAATTAAAAAGGAACAAACTATTTAAATACGAAGTAAGTTAAATGAATATCCAGAGGATTACACAGAATGAAAAAAATCCAATCCCAAAAGGTTTACATACTGAGGATTCCATTTACATAGCATTCTTGAAATGACAAAATTATAGAAAAAGAGAATAGATGAATAGTTGGCAGGTATTAAAGAGAAAGGGTAGGAAGTGGGAAAGAAGTAGGTATGGCTGAAAAAACAAAACAAAAACAAAAACACAAAACTCTTTGTATCTTAGTACAAATGGGTGGGAAATTTCACTGAAACCTTTTTCACTTTCTGATATTCAAATGACGTGCCCTAAAAGTAAATTATAAGAATAATAATGATCAAATAGCGGTGGATGGGGAGATACTAGTTACCGTACGTGGAATGATTAATGAGGGCCAGGCTCTATGCTAAGCCAGACTTATCCCAGCTCCAACACCTAATGCTTCCCTTCACCAGGCTACATTCAATTCTCCACTGTCATGGAAAGTTAAAAACCAGTGTCCAGCATGATCCTGAACAAAAGATGTAAATTATAAAATTACCTCTCCTCTTCTACCAACATTCTTATCTCCTTAGTACCTTATCTCAGCCAAGTATTAAGGAGAAAAGCAATAATTATCTGCTTAAATGATTCACACTAAGATATAAGTAACTGATAGGCTTAAATATTCTCACAATTTACAAAAGCAGGTTAATTCAAATGGCATTTAAACAGAAATTGTATTTTTAAGATAGAATTAACTGTATTCCAAGTGTTCTCATCTGTTTAATTCAGGTGCCCCAAAGCATCCATTCATTTCTGATCTTGGAGTTCTAGGTATTTTAAAGTAAATTGAATACAAAGGCCAATTACAAAGCAGCAGTAATAGTTTCCATCTCATTACAACTCAAGATGTCTTTCTGGTTAGCTGCCTGTCCTACAGAGAAGAAATATTTGGAATAGAGCTTTTATTTGTCTGAGTAAAGACAATCCAGAATCTGGTGAAAATTGTAAAAAATCCATATTTGTCTTCTTAGCTGCCTCTGTGCTTCCCTTTCCCCTGCATTCTGGGTTCTCTACCACCCCCAGGGCATCCTTTATGCTTCTAGCCCCCAGGTGGCAGCTGTCTTCCAGCTTACCCTATCAAAACAGAAAAGGACTTAAAAAGGACTGAACTCCCATCTTAACAGACTTGTTCCGTAATTTAAGGCATCTAGGAGAAATGTTCGCCTTTTGGTTTGATTTGGTTTAATTGAGGGAGTAGGAGCTGTTTGTTTTTATTTTGTGGAGTCCTTTAGAATTGCTTTCATACTGCTTCATGCCTGGGGGAACTGGGTCAAAAGAGTTCATAGGTTATATGACCTCTACTTTCCCCTCTCCACGCTTTTAACCTTATTCAGAAGCCAAGAATCTCAAATTCTAAGGACCCAGATTCCATTTCCATGGTGTTTACTTACTTCTCCTCGTTTGAAATCCCTTTCTTTTTTCCAGAATGGTGGTCATTTTGTACCTCCCCCTCCCCTCCAATCCCCCACAATCTGTTCTCATGCATCAGAGTTCTTGGAGCCTCCAGTGTGTAAGGGCGGACTATCTGGGGGAAAGAGTGTGTGTAGTTCATGAGGGGCTAGGTTAAGCTCATGAACTCGCAAACAAGAAACTTGACTAAGGAAAAGAGCAAAGGGCCATCAAGCCCACTACCGCGCCCATCCAGGTGATGTAAGTAAGATTCAGCACTTTTGTTTTTTACACCATAGCTGGGGGTGGGGGTGGGGGGATTAGAGGGGTACAGTTAACCATAACCACTGAACAGTACACAGTACATGGTATCAGAAAAAAAACTACCAACCGGCAATGATTATACATACTGGAGAATGCACTGGTAAAGAAAAACTCCTAAAACTGGATGTTAAAATTAATTACAAATATATATACAACTAATTACAATACATTTTAATTTCTACCTAATTATTATGCAACATAAAAATATGAGTATCATAAAAAATGTGTCAGGCTTGATTAACTTTCAGTTTTACTTTAATGCAACTGCAACCTTTCCTTCCAACCTGCACCCCTGCAGCTTCCTTGATTGCTGGCTGCAAATGTAGGATGGTGGCAACTCCTAAAACTTTTTTAAAAAACAGCGATGCTTGGATGGCTCAGTTGGTTAAGCGTCTGTCTTTGACTCAGGTCATGATCTCAGGGTCCTGGGATTGAGCCCCACATGGGGCTCCCTGTTCAGCAGGGAGGCTGCTTTTCCCTTTATGCTCTCCCCACCCCTCGAATAAATAAAAAAATCTTTAAAAAAAAAAAACTTTTAAAAAAACAATTACCAAGACACCACACTACCACACCAGAAGAGAGGCCAGAAACTTAGTGACCCACTTCTTGCAACCATAGTACTACAGTGTTAATCTTTCCCAGATCCAAACTATTCCTTATCTAGTTATTGTAATTATTTTCCCCAACATTTTTTATCACTTTCCAGCAGATGAAGTCCAGGTTACTTCACAAGCAGCATCAAAATCTAAACTCTTAAATGGCTCAAAAAAAGATGCTCAAATTAATTTATAATAAAAGTAGGCACCAATCAAATGGCAAAGATCAAATAATTTGGTAACATGGATACAGAAACACAGATGCTCTCATATATCTTTGATGAATATGCAAAATGCTACAACCCCTATGGAAGGCAAATTTGGCAGTATCTATCAAAATTACAAAGGCAAGTAACCATTTCTAGAAATTTATCTTATGGTATACCTACCTGCCCCACCACTATGTATGAAATAACATATACAAACTTATTCATTGCAGTATTATTGTAAGGACAAAAAAGTGAGTAATAGCAAACACTTATCTAGCACTTAATATAACGTCAGACACTGTTTTAAGCACTTACATATTTTCTCATTAAATCCTCCCAACAATCCTATAAGGTATGTGCTATTAACACCCCCATTTTACAGATGAAGAAACTGAGGAGCCAAGTAAAAGTAGCCCAAGATCACATAACTAATGTAGAGCCAAGATTTGAACCTAGGTAGTGTTAGCTCTGGAGCCTGTTTTCTTAACTGATATGTTAAATCATCTAAATATAGATTAATAAGAAAATAGCCGAATAAAATATATGGTACATCCATCTTAAGGAATACTACACTTTATTTTTTTTAAAAGATTTTATTTATTTATTTGTCAGGCGGGGGGAAGCACAAACAGGGGGAGCAGCAGCAGAGGGAGAAGCAGACTCCCTGCTGAGCAAGGAGCCCAACGCGGGACTTGATCCCAGGACCCTGGGATCATGACCTGAGCTGAAGGCAGACGCTTCACTGACTGAGCCACCCAGGTGTCCCAGGAGATTTACATTTTAATCTCTACACCCAACGTGGAGCTCGAATTCACCACCCTAAGATCAAGAGTCGTATGCTCTTCCCAGAGTCAGCCAGGCACCCCCCCAGGAGTATTACATTTTTAAAAAGAAAGTCCTTTAATTCTCCCTCCAATTTTGAAGGTAGACTGAACTCAGTGACTCACTTTGAAAAATGAAGTGCAGAAAGGGAAAAATAGTAACACTACATTGAAGAAAACTGGCAAACACTACCTTAACCAAGTGATCCAGGTTAACATAACCAGTGATGTTACGGAAATATCAAGTACTCCCTCACATGACATGATGAGAAGGGCAATTCAACTTTCTGTATTATTCCCAGAAAGCCAAAGCCCCATTCTAATCATGAGGAAAACATGAGACAAACCCAAGTTGAGAGATATTCTATAGAATATCTGCCCAGCACTCCTCCAAAAAAAGGACTGAGAAACTGTCAGAGGAGACTAGGGAGACAAGATAACTAAATGCAATGTGGTATTCTGGGTGAAATCCTGGAACAGAAAGAAGACATTAATGGAAAAACTGGGTGATATCCATATAAAGTCTACAGTGTAGTTAATAATGTACTGATGTTCAGTTTCCCATTTTGACAAATGCACCACAGTAAGACAATAACATTTGAGGAAACTGAAACTGGGTGAGGTATATACAGGAACTTTCTGTACTATTTTGTGCAACTTTCCTGTAAATCTAAAATTATTCCAAAGAAAAATATTTATTTATTTTTTTTAAGATTTATTTATTTTAGAGAAAGAGAGCTGGGGGGCGGGGGGGAGATGGGCAGGGGGAGGAGGGGCAGGAGAGGGAGAGAGAGTCCTAAGCAGACTCTGAGCTGAGCATGGAGCCTGACTCAGGGCTCGATCCCACAACCCTGAGATCACGACCTGAGCTGAAACTAAGAGTGGGAGGCTTAACCAACTGTGCCACCCATGTGCCCCAAAAGGTTTATTTTTTAAAAAGAATAAAATTCCTTGTGTATTGATATGAAAAAAATCTCTAAGAATGAAAAATGTAAGGTGCAGAATACTGTATATAGTATGGAAGAAGCAGTTACATACATAGGTAAGGAAATATTTGTGTAAAATGGACAGGAAAACACAAATGTATACATAAAATATTTCTGTAATGATACAAATCTGATGACACTGGTTGACTCTGTGGAGGAGAAAACTCAGTAGTTGAGAAACAGGAATAAAAGGGAGACTTTTTAATGTGTCTTTTGGTACCTTTTTAATTTTGAAATATATGAATGTATTAGCTACTCAAAAAATAATTTAACTTTTAAAATGAAAAGGATGACAAAGACCTGACCTGAAGCAAAACCACTGGAAATCATATAAGGAATTAATTAGAATTTTAGGAGATAAAAAAGTCTGATCACCTCCATCTATCTGTTAAGACTATCATATTCCCTTCCTCACTTTTTCCAACAACCTAATTTTTCCTTAATGCACTGAAGACATTTTATTCTAGATGAACAAATCTGACTGCCAACTTCAACAATTCACCAACTTGTTCCTCAAATCTACATCTCTCCCAGCCAAACCTAGCTCTAAACTTAAAAAGCCACCTAACCTATTGTGCTATTCAGCATCCTGTGTGTTTTTTTCTCTAAAAGGGATGGCAAATGCAGGCACCCATGCCATCACCACTCCCACACCCATGACAACACTGCTCAGTGATCACAGTGGTCTTTCCCACTAAATCTGCATGCTGCCTCCAACTACTCCTTAATGTAATGTTCCACAAAGCCACCATCAATCAAAGCTAGCCCATGAATAAAACCTATTTGCCACATCTGGTCTCTACCATATTAATCTGTTTACCTTGATATGTTCCTCCATTATTTCACGTATATTTATTTTTGTATACACCACTATTTTGTTCTGAAAATGATTAATGAGACTTACAAGAATACGTGAACTATAAAAAGTTAATAAATTTAAAAAATTAATAGGAAAAAGAATAAAGAAAACACCAAAAATCGTGCCAAGAGAAAGACCAAAATAAATGTACAGCATAAAATCACTATGCCTGCTCTGGAGTGGGCCACAAATCTGGCTTTGGCTTTCTAGTAGCCATCACAAAAAGGAAAACCCAGTCCACAGTCCAGCAGATAGAACAGAAAAGTACTCAGAAGAGGAACTATTCTGTGTACTCAGACCAAAGAGTAATTTTTATAAAACAGAACATTATAGAATGAACAAGATATACAAGATACACAACTACCAGTTTTCAAAGAATTTGGATGTTTGTGATAGTGCCTATCAGGAGATACCTATGGTATCTTACCAAAGCCCAATGGAGCAAAATTGATTTTACAAAGAGCAGGCACAAGCTTTAAGAACTCACTCTGTCCTTTTACTTTGTTTCTTCCTTCAGTGCCTCCCTAAGTATAAACTCTTTGAAGACAAGAACCATATTTTCTAACATTTACATATAGTTCATGACACTTTGTACTGGGTTCTGCCAAAAAGAAGCATTCAATATCAGTGAGATTTTACATAGCACAATTCAAACCTACTCTGATAAAAATTCTCTTAATAGGAATTTCCACTCCTACCAAATAGAATAAAAATGATAACTGAAGCTTCAATAGACAGAATTTCTATACTGTTATTCAATCACAATTTAATTTGTAATGTCCCAACAGCATTTTTTTTTTTTGCATATCCCTAGCACAAAGCTAACAAAAAAGCCAAATCAATATCACTGACTCTGATCAAATAAAATGAAACTCATAGCAAAAGCTTTGGCAACCCTATCAAAGGAAATACAATATTACTACCTTTCAAGAACATAATCAATAGCTCTTTATAAACCAGCTGACAAAGGCAGGTTCATTTTTTAAATGACTCTGCAAGTCTGCAAGTAGACAATGAATTATAATGCAGATTTTCTCTACTTCTTTCCAAGAATCTGTAGTTTCTGTAAATGCCAAACTGCCAGAGAACTGTATTTCCCAGCTCTTCCATACACACACACACACACACACACCACTATCAAACAGGCTTATAGTTCCTGTATGACCATTACCTACCCCTTCCCCCTTACCTGGTCAAACTGGAAATGCAATGAAACCTAATGAATTATTTAGGTAAAATGATTACGAACAACAGAAGTATTAAAAAACTTAAATTACTACTCTCAAGTATAGGCATTAGGATACATTAACCATCCTATATTTGTATTTTATTAATGGAAATCATTAATAAATAAGTAGTCTCATCCTATACTAGATGAAATTTTTTTTAATACATTTGGTATTTCAGTTTGCAGTATGCTCCTCATTTGGAATTTTCTGTACACAGGAGCACACCCTATCATCCCCAAGAGAGGACAGCTGTACCAAGTGAAAGAACATGGACAGGCGTGGAGGGTGGGGAGTAACTTCAAATGGATGTCAGAAAATCCAATTCCTGCACCTTCGTTTCATCTGTTAAGTTGGGAAACGACCATCATCTCTATTTGATAGAATTATTGGAAGGATTAAATGAGGTTAAGATTTGTAAACTCCCTACTAAATGCATATAAAATAGATGCTCAACAAGTGTTAGTTTTCCTGCTGTTTTTTTATAGGTAAGGAAACAGAAGCTGAGCAGACTTGTCCAAAGCCAATGGCTAGTAATTGTGAAACACAGGCTGAAACTCTAGGGCCTAATGTTTTTTCCGGTACACCAAGCAGCATTCAAATAGCAGAACCCAACACCTCATGTTTGTCACAGATGGTCATACAAAGAAAAAAATTAACAGTTTGAACACCTATTAGATGCTGAACGCTATACTAATCTCTTTCCTAATACCTACCTTATAAAGTGAGTGTATTTATCCCATTTTAATGAGAGAAATTATTAACTTGTCCAAAGTCACAAAGTTAGTAAGTGATAAGGCAGGATTAAATCAAGAGTGTTTACACCATTACTTTTCCCTACTAAGCTGCCTCAAAACCGTGCCAAGTATTTACAAATCCCGGTCTACCAAATCAAATTCTAAATGGCCTGGAAATTTTTACAGAGCCTTCTTTTTTTTTTCCCCAAGATTTATTTATTTATTTGAGGGGGGGTTAGAGGGAGAGGGAGAGAATCTCAAGCAGACTCCCTGCTGAGCTGTAGCCTGCCTGCCCCATGGCCCCAACGTGGGGCTCAATCCCAAGATCCTGAGATCATGACCTAAGCTGAACCCAAGAGTCAGATGCTTAACCGACTGAGCCACCCAGGTGCCCCTAGATCCTTCTAATTTATTAGTGGAAACCATGCTAGCTCCACCATTCCTTCTCCTTAAATTTGTTCTTCACTGGCTAAAACAATTTATGATAACTTCAGTGGCAAATTTACATTTGTATAGCATGTTACAGTTTAGTATTACAGATTTGTACATTTTTATTAGATACAGCTACTGAGGTTTTTCACATATTAGCTCACATCTCATTTAATACTTTCAAGACTCTAATGAGGTAGGGATTATTACATTTCACAGAAAAGAAAAAAAAGTTTGAAGAGGATAAGTAACTTGTCTAAGGTTATACAACTAGTAAGTGTAGGGCTTTACGCTGGATCATTCTAAGAGAAAAGTACATCTACTCCTGCATCCACTGATCCAGCTAATCATTTGCTTTTCTCAACTTACTCATCAGAGCTGGGGGAAGGGAAGTGTGTGTTTGTGTGTGTGGAAGGATTCTTTCACCAAAAAGGTAATAGAAAATAAGAACCAAAACTTGATAGAATAAATAAAAAAAGGAAAAATGTGAAAGGTTGCCTCAGATCTCATCCCTCCCCCAAGGTTATCAGGGAATTTCTAATAAATGCTTATAGGGCAGACATTTTTACACTATTCTAGAACACAGGGGGAAAAAAGGAGTATTTCCCAATTCATTCTTAGAGGCTGGCTTAATCCTGACATCAAAACCAGGCAACAATAATAAATATGACATTTATCATTTGTGACTATAAATGCTAAAGTCTTAATACATTTAAGTTAAAAACAAAGGAAATGTGTAGTATGATCCCATTTGTAAAAGAAAAACCATTGTGAATGTATGTATATAAGTATGGTCGGATATGTAAATGCATATTTATACATACGTACACATAAATCAAAGATACAGATGGAAATATAAACCCTAAACTTAATAATGGTTACCTGGGACAGGAATGATCTTGGGGGTAAAGGAAGGGAAGGGGACAAGAAGTAAAGGGAGATTTTCAGCTTGTATTGAATATACCCACATATTATTTGAATTTTTATAATGAACATGTATCATGTTTGCTATTAAGATATACAAATGAAAAGCACAGCCTAAATACTCATTTGCTGTTATCTCCACTATTTGTTATAATGAAAACTAATCCTTTTATTCACTCATTGGACATTCATTTATTTAACAAACATTCAGGGTGTAGCTCCTAAGTATGGGCACTGAGCTAATAAGCACTTGTACCAGCCACCAGGTACTTTTTTTTTTTTTTAAGTAAACTCTACCCCCAACATGGGGCTTGAATTCACGACCCCGAGATCAAGAGTCACATGCTCTACCAACAGAGCCAGTCAGGCGTCCCTAGAGCCTATTTTTTTTTCAAAGATTTATTTATTTGAGAGAGAGACAGACAGACAGAAAGAGAGAGAGCGTGTGTGCACAGGGGGAGAGGTAGAGGGTTAGAGAGAGTCTTAAGCAGCTGAGCATGGAGCCCAACGCAGGGCTGTATCTCACGACCCTGAGGATCACGACCTGAGCCAAAACCAAGAGTTGGACTCTTAACCAACTGCGCCACCCAGGCGCCCTGTCTACAGCCTATTTTTTAAAACACAGGATGGAACAACAGTTACTTCCTTCCATAAGACAGAGTGTTGAATTTTAAATTAAGTTCTAATTTTTATCATTTATTTTTTTTTTAGGTCATGTGTTGGAGTAAGAAATATTCTTTTTCTGGAATTTGTACTGCCTTTCTTCTAAAAAAGAGTAACAGATAAGTTTTACTGGGTTTTGGGGGGGGGGCTGTTAAAAAAATTCATTTGTATTCATCGTGCTGGGCACTATGGTGGACAATGGACATGCAAAGATGAATAAATAACATATGGCCTCTACCTACCCTCTAAGGAGCTGATAATTTTGCATACTTATGTCTGATACAGAGTTCCACATAAAAACTGAAATATGTACCTTAGTAATCCTGCACTTCAAAATGAAAACTGGCAAACTGCCCTGCTCAAAAATAAAAGTTAAGGGCGCCTGGGTGGCTCAGTTGGTTAAGCGACTGCCTTCGGCTCAGGTCATGATCCTGGAGTCCTGGGATCGAGCCCCACATCGGGCTCCCTGCTCAGCAGGGAGTCTGCTTCTCCCTCTGATGCTCTCTGTCTCTCATTCTCTGTCTCGCAAATAAATAAAATCTTAAAAAAAAATAAAATAAAATAAAAAAGTTAATTTCAGTTTCATTCAGAATTTTAATGTTTATGAAAAATGTGAAATTATTCAATTATTTTAAGATAAAGGAAATAAATTAGTGGGAAAATAGAGAACATGGAAGCTGCAGGGTAATATAAAACACAATGTCTCAGTGAAGGGTGGGTTCTAGGATTAGCGAACTATGCCACCAAGAAGGTGTGTTACTAGGTTTAATCGTTCTGACTGCTTCCCTAGAGGAAATATGAAAATCATATCTACCTTATTAGGACAGGAGAAAACAAAGAATTTATTTTAAAAAGAATAACAAAGTCTGGTGAATATGAGGCAGTATGGCCACCTGCTTTTTGTTGTTTGGTTTGCTTTTTATTTATTTTCCCCCACTTTGTCAATGATTAGCCAAGTAAATTTGCAAACACAATTTAACTTCTTTATTTCTTTTGGGGTGAAAAGAATGCAGGAAGCAGAGTTAGAAGACCTGAGTTTATATTTAAACCCTCCTACTAACTCTGTAAGGTTAAAAAACAATCAAATTATTTAACCTCTTTGCACCTTAGCTTCCCAGCAGTAAAAGAGGGATAAACCTAACTTATAGAATTATTTCAATGAGAAAATACACATGAAAACATAAAGTTAGAAACTATTATAAATTAGACATTTTTCTGAAGATAAGCAAATGACCAATAAGAACATGAAAACATACTCAACATCATTAGACATTGGGGAAATGCAAATGAAAACCACAATGAGATACCACTTCACACCCACTAGGATGGCTCTCATCAAAAAGACAACATTAACAAGTACTGGAGAAAATGGAACCCTCATACTTTGCTAGTGGAAATGTAAAATGCTACAGCAGCTATGGAAAATAGTTTGGCAATTCCTCAAGAAGTTAAACAGAGTTATCATATGACCCAGCAATACCACACCTCAGTATACGCCCAAGAGAACTGAAAACATATGTCCACACAAAAACTTGTAAATAAGTGTTCATAGCAGCACTACTCATAATAGCCAGAAAGTGGAGAGAACCCAAATGTCCATCAACTGATGAAAGGATAATCAAAATGTGGCATATCAATACAAGAAAGATTATTCAGCCATAAAAAGGAATGAAGTAGTGATACATGCATAATATGGATGAACCCTAAAACTACTATGCTAAGTAAAAGACACAAAGGGCCACATATTTGTATGGTTCCATTTATATGAAATGTCCAGAACAGGCAAATCTCTAGACAGAAACTATATCAATGGTTGCCAAGTGCAGGGGAGGAGGAATGAGAGTGACAGGTAAATGGGTATCCGGGTTTCTTTTCAGCATGATGGAAATGTTCTTGAACTGGTGATGTTTGCACTACCCTGTAAATATACTAAAACCACTGAATTGTACACGTTGTAAGAGTGAATTCTACAGGGCGCCTGGGTGGCTCACTTGGTTAAGCGACTGCCTTCAGCTCAGGTCATGATCCTGGAGTCCCAGGATCGAGTCCCACATCGGGCTCCCTGCTCGGCAGGGGGTCTGCTTCTCCCTCTGACCCTCTTCCCTCTCTTGCTATCTGTCTCTCATTCTCTCTCTCTCAAATAAATAAAATCTTTAAAAAAAAAAAGTGAATTCTACAGTATATGAATTATACCTCAATAAAAGAAAATTATTATAAAAATGTAAGTTTCTGCTCCTTTTCATTAGTCAAAATGCTACTTTTCTCAAGAGGTTGTTCCTATAGCCTGTAACAGCTATAAAAGCTCTTTGAAGTTAGATGTTACCAGGATAAATGGTATTCTGGGTAAAGTAAAACTACTAATCATGTTAGAGAAACTTTCTATGGATCAGATTAATTTGGTATAATTTTATTTCTTCAAAAGAAAAGTCCCTGTTAATAGCAAGTTTGTTTTTAAGGACTAGAAAGAGCTTCAAGGAGTCTCTACAGAGTACACCGAGAAAAAAAAAAAATAGGCCAGAATGTAACACTCTTTTCTGCTTTTTTAATTAGTGGACATTTACTTTTCAGATATGGCCTTGCCCACTGATCAACTAAAACCCAAGTAGGTGGAACTTTGCAACCTCTACCACATTCCATGTTCCAATCTGCGGTCATTCTGCTAAATCCACCACGAGCTCCTATCTCCACTACTCTTTCCTATTACTATTTTCAGGGCTTACAATGCTTAAGAAACTCTAAAAGTAATCAATTCATTCCCTAATATTGGGGAATTTATAGAGTAAGGCCCAAATTTTAACATTAAATTTAGTCTAGATTACTTGATTAAATACATAGCAAAATGATTTCCTGGAGTTTGGGATAGAAAAACAATCTATAGAGTTGTGTAATGCTTTCTAAGTCATTTGGGAATTTTTTCATGTACTGGGTCATAGGGTAAAGACAGTCACCAACTTTTGTCCACAGAAATTATTATGTATAAAAGCTTCCTGGTTCTAGAACAAAGAAGCATTTTATTGCTCAAAGCAAAAGATATTTTCCTTCCATTTAGTATTGTTATACTAAAATAGCATACCAATGAAACCAACTAGGTAACAGCATGACCAAGGTATGTAAACAAAAATAAATTGTTCTTTGTTATGTATTCTTCCTTGCAGGGGGAAGGGGGGAGAAAAAAGTTTTTCACACCTAAGAAAATAAGCCAAAAATCAAGCCAAAGAAAACCATATGGATTAATATTTTCCAAAATGGGGGTATTTTGAGTGGCAATTTTAATTTGAGAGTTTGCCAACCTATACCAGGATGTGTAGCGGGTATATTTGGCACGGACAAAATGTGCAGAAAGAGGTGACCTGCCAAACAGCTGCTACAGAGTTACTCCCTCAACAGCACTTCCAACTTCTGGGCTGATATCTGTGTATGAAAGATGTCAACGCACCAAGAAAACCACTTGCTGTCAGAGCAGCAGCAAGTCCAAACCGTGCATCCCAGGGTGAAATCCCACCCGCACCCTCATGAGCCGGCCAGACTGCGGCTCTTTTCTACTATCAGTCTACCTAACATATAAAAAATAAATACATAACCACAAATCCCTGCCAACCCTCTCTTCCTTCCCTTTGTGACTCCTCCAAAGGCTGGAGGGATGTTAACATCCTGCAGGCCCGGGGGGAAGCCAAGCCCCAAGCCGCGAGGGAGGCATCCAGGAGCCTCCCCGCAGCCCGGGGGCCTCGGACGGGCGTCCCCCACCCAGCGGGCAAAGCTGGTCACCGGCCACACAAAGAAGCCCGCCGCCGGAGCTGGACGCTGCGCTCGTCCGGGGGCCGGGCGCCGCCGCATGTGGTGCCCGCACGCCCGGAGGACAAGACCCGCCGGAAAATAAGGATTAACGCCCAAACCTGTTGCATTATGCGGGTCCCTTTCACCCAGAAATGAACAAGGGCGCTCAGGAGTAAAAAACCAGAGCAGCCCGGGCTCTGCGGGCCGCGGCCGCACCCGGCAGGCAGCGCGGAGGCAGAGGCCGCCCGCGAGGCTCCCACCTCAGGCGCTTTGTCTGCGGTGGCGGCTGCAGCGGGGCGCGGGCGCCCCTCCCTCAGCCGTCGGCTCCACAGCCCCGCGGCCCGCGCCCAGGAAGAGAGCCGGGCCCGCCGCCGCCGCCGCCGCCGCCTCCGCGTCCACCCGCCCGCGCTCGCCACCCGCCCGCGGGGCCTGCGCGCTCCTCCCGCCCGGGCCGCCTGGGCCGCACGGCGGCCACACTCACCTGGCTGGTGCTGGCGCGGGCGCGGGCGGCCGGCACCTCCGGGGTTGGTGGTGAGGACGCGGGGAAGCGAGCGAAGCGCGGACGGAGGCGGAGGGCGAGGCGGGAGGAAGGCGGGCTGGGGGCGGAGCGGGCCTGGACGGCGGCGGCGGCGGCGACTGCAGCCACTCGCGGCAAATCGCGTCCCGGCCCCTCCGTGCGTCAGGCAAGGGGCGGCGGCGCGGGCGGCCCGGCGACCTCCCCGCACCCGCGGCCCGACCCGCGTCCGCGCGACCCCGCGCGCGAGTAGGGGCGGCGCAGCGACCCCGCCCGGCGCGGGAAGGGGGCGGAACGGGGAGTTCCACAGGGTCTGCGGTGGGGGCGGGGCGAGAAAGGGGCCTTCAACTCCCCCCTGGCAGATCCTGCGAACCTCCGCACGCGCTGCCCAGCCGGCAGCGGTGTGGGTAAAGAAAGGAGCACCGGACCTGAAGTCAGGAAGCCCGGGCTTAAGGAAAGACCCCGCTGCTTGATGTCTTGCAAGTCGTTTGTTTTCTCTGTCCTCATCCTGAAATACGTAGGTTTGAGTACATGGTCTTAAGGATTTTCAATATTCTGACCCCCACAGTCTGAAGAATGAAGGCAGCTACTGGGGAATGGGTCGTAGTGAGGAAGGGCTGGATTCAGGGCATTTGGTTTTCTTCGGGGATCTTTCCATTGGACAGACCAAAATTTATTCACAAATGGCCCTCTGATAGTGGCTACTTCCCCATCTTCACCAACCCTAGTTATTTTTCTACAAATGTACCGACTTCAGAGTCCTCCTTCTTCTAATTTTACTGCGCAAATCATTTTTATGTCATTTCCTGAATTCAGTTCAAAAGAGTCATCAGCTAATACACACAAGCTCGGGACAACCATATGGTCCCAATCCCAGGCCTTCCATATTACCCACTGTGCCGCTCACTTCAGTATCACCTAGTTCCATTGATAAAATCTTGCCATTCTAACAACTAGGCAATCAAATTTCTCCCCACTAAAGTTCTCTGATTTGAAATCCCATGGATGAATTCTTCCTCTTAATCCTGTGACTAATAATCTGTCTCCACTATTTCAACTTTTTGCCACTCTCTAGGTCAAGCCTTTCTAATTTCACTTCTGCTTCTGTTCCACTGACTGTCAGAGAATGCTCCAAAACCAAAGAGCCTCCCTCTTTAAAATTCTTCAGAGGCTGTCCACCTAGGACAATCAGGTTCAAGCTAATTACCCGGTATACAAGGCCATTTATAACGCGATCCCTAGACCTCTTCAGCTCCAGGTCTGACTCCCACCACATTTCACGCACAGATGCAAAAGGCTGTCTCAATATCTCTGGACATTTTCCCCCATCTGAAATCCATTCTTCATTTAACCAGGTGAACTCCTATTCTCCTTCAGGATGATAAATGCATCACTTTCTCTTTGGAATTTTCCCTGACATCCCCTCTTTCCTCCACACCCACATGCTCACCCTATGCACTTACACTGAATTAAATACTCTTTCCTTTATGCCTTCATGGAATCTTTTATCTCTTCTCTATGATCATCCTTAGTACTTTTTTCTTTTTTCTCATTGCTTTGCTTGGTGGTCTTTTGTTACTAGACTGAGTTCCTTAAAAGGATAGATATTTTTGTCTAGTTCATTTTTGGTTCCCAGACATAGCAAAGTGCTCAGCACTAAGAAGTTTCCCTTTAAATATTTGTTGAGGGTTGACGTCATTCCTTCCAGCAAATAGATGTTGAGCATCTACTCATCAGGAGGGAAAGAACAGTACAATCCACAGTCCCTGCCTTGCTTAACCTTCCACAGTATTCTGTTCTTCCTTTACTAGGTGGCATTCTCTGCTTATCATTTAAAACCCTCTCCTACTACCACTCACATTCTTTGCTTGTTTTAATAAAGCAAGAGCATGCCAAACAATCCATTACAATAATTCCCAAACATCTCTGCCTTTCCTCTTTCCATATCCTCTAGTTCCACACTGTATTACCCAGTTAGTAGATAAGGGATAACTGCTGTAACAGAAAACAAACAAACAAAAACAAAAATTAGGTCGTAAATCCAGAGAATGAAGTTGGAATGCCATATTTTCCAGTAACTACTGAACTAATGAACATACCTCAATCACTTAAGTTCACTAGGCCTCGCTTATTATGTTCCTTTGGCTCTATGATTAGCCTTCATTTTTAACATTTTGTTATTAAGGTAAGTAAGTCCTTCTTTATACAGTATATGTATAAATTGAGGGACTACCAGATCCTTGGAAAGTAGCTGTCCAGCATATGCTTGAACTCCAAGTGATAGGGAACCACTCACTACCTCACAACAGTATTCATCTTTGAACAGTCCTTACATTGAACTGAAATGTGTCTCCTTATAAATTTGTAGGTAGTTCTGGTATTGGTAGGAAATACCACTGGATTTAAGTTCCAAAGTGGTGTAGTCAGATCCCAGTTATAATACTTCCCAGCTGTATAAAACTTGGACTAGCACAAAACCACTCCAAGGATGTTCGTTCAACTCTAAAAGGGAAAAACAGTAATACCTTAAACCATTATTATAAATATGAATGCAATGCGTATTAAAGTGCCCAGTGAATCGGAATCTAGTACCATGTATTGAGTACAGAACAGTCCCGTTCCCCCTCCATATATAGCCTTGTAAATGTTTGAAGCCAGCAACCACAGCCCATGCCTTCCCACACCACGCTTCCCTCTCATGCTCCTTTTGTCTTCATACACTCTCATCTAAACATACCCTACTGCCTCTTAAAATGTGGCATCTGGAACTGAGTCCAATGATCCAGGTATGAAGAGAGGAATAGTAAAGTACACTTTTCTACAATTTTGTAATTCAAAATTCAGTTTGATATCACAATAACATTTTTCTACTACTGCACACTGTTCATAAATATCATGTTTTTGCCAACCAAATACAAACAGAAATACCCCCAAATCTTTTAGAAGTCTTTAATACATCTATAGCTATAGAACCATATCTCCTTCAGCCTGTATTTGTGCAATTTGTTTTTGAAGACTGAGTGCAGATCTTTGCATTTATTCCTCTTAAATATCACTTTGGAAGTTATGTACCAGGAGCCCCTGCCAAAATAGAAATCAGTGAAAGGGGAATAACATTTAAAAAAACTTTCAGTGGTGGGGGCAAAAGAATCCCAAAGGCACTTTAAGCAACAAATTCCTAAATTCCTAATTTCTCCCCTATAATTTCCCTCAGGCTTTTTATTAAAAGCCACATTTAAATGTTATCTAAAATTAAATAACTTTTCATACTCATCTTGTTTCATTTTTTTAAATAAATGAATGTTGAAAACACCTTTTATGTGCATGTGTTTCCCACACATTATTCACTGGAACTTCTGAAGAATTCACTGAGGTAAGGCAGACCAAGGCACCATTTTACCGAAGCTCAGTAGGCTTAGGGAATTTGCTGAACAGTCACTCTGCACCAAAATTGGCTTCTTGGAGAAACTGCCCCACCCACAGCCCATGCTGAAGGGGAGGCTGTGTAATCCCTGAACCACTGCTGATTACCCCTGACATATGAACAGCCAGGTCGCACCCATTCAAAAATGACCTGGAGGGGTGAGGAAAAAGCACTCAATCCCAAAAAGCTGGTCCAATCAGGCCAGCTGAATCCAAAAGGAGACACACAGGGTGCCCATGGGTGAGTAGGGCTCTGAGAGAATAATGTCAGCCAATGACTAAACAGAAAACATCTATTCATTACGCATTCAACTCATGTAGTCAACAAATACTTATTAAGCATCTCTGGTTTAGGTGCCAGGGATAGAGTATGGACAAATGACACAAAAATTCTGCCCCTTCGATCTTGCATTCTGGTGGATGGGACAGGCAATAAACACGATAAGTAGGTAAATCAAAGAGTATATTAGAAAGGGGTAAGTGTTGGATAAAAATTAGGCAGGAAAGGGGACTAGAAAGTGTAAGGGGCATGGTACAGTTTTTAATCATAGGACTAGAAAAGGCTTCACTGGGAAGGTAGTATTTGAGCTAAGGCTTGAAGGAGATGAAGCACTGACCCTGTGATAAAGAAGACACACATAGTTGAAGCTAGGGAACCAACCGGTAGTGGGCTGATCACGAAGCAGCTGACAATGAAACAATAGCAAAATCAGGCAATGCAGAGAGCAGGGCATTCAAAATTCATGTGGAAGATTTTTAACAACAAAGTGATCAGGGCACTGCCGCATATGGACTAGACCAAAGCCTTTACTGATGGGGTCTCACTATCTATCTACCTATCATCTATCTATCTATCATCTATCTATCTATCTATCTATCTATCTATCTATCTATCTATCTATCTATCCATCTATCTATCCATCTATCTATCATCTATCTTTCTATCTATATTTTTAAGTAAACTCTACACCACATGTGGGGCTCAAATTCATACCCCAGGATCAAGAATCACATGCTCTATGGACTGAGCCAGCCAGGCACCCCCCACAATCTATATATTTTTGTTTTGTTTTGGGGTTTTTTTGGTATTGTTTTATTTTGTTTTAGGTTTTTGGTTTTGGATTTGTTTAGTTTTCACACAATCTATAATTTTTTTCATTAGTTTCAGAGGTAGAATTTAGTGATTCATCAGCTGCATATAACACCCAGTGCTCCTTACATCAAGTGCCCTCCTTAATGCCCATCACTCAATTATCCCTTCCCCCTACCCACCTCTCCTCCAGCAACCCTCAGTTTTTTAAAACACTCCCCAGGTGATTGGGATGTTCAGTAGGATGGGAACCCCTGCTCTAAAGAAAAGATCCACCAACTGATGCCTTGGGTTCTGAAAACCCTTCAGATTCTATGTTCCAGAAAGCCCAACCCAGGGTGCATCCCTCTTCTCCTAGGACACTTGGTTGTTCAACTTTTCTGTTATTCCTGGGAAGCCTGATACCCGCAGCTGAGATTTCAGTTTTTCTAATTTGTATATGTATTCTTTTCCAAAGGAACAAGAACCAAATCCCAACCCTATTCCCTGAGGGCACATGTTTGAGTCTGTATCTTGCAATGCAAAATTGCCTAACATGCCGCAGTCACAAAGCTAAGACATGGTGGTGCTGAAACCGTAGCTCTGAGTTACTCTTCTCCATGCTGCAACTCCCACCTTTAGGGGCAGAACAAAAATGGAAATTTAGGGGTATTTCTTTAACATTTCAATATCAACATTTGAAAAATTGCCAAAATGTTATATTTTAAAATCTAAAGGTGTATAACATTTGTTCTAGGAATGTACATGTAATACATTATAGAATTTTTAAGAAAAATATTTAATAATTTTATTTAAAAAATAGTTTGAGGACTCAGTTTACCAGTTTTTAACGTTTGACATTGTAATTCAAAGCTCAAATTTTCTCTCTTTCACTAAGGAAGTTAAAAAGACCTGTTTTTGGTTTTGTTTTTAATATACTTTCATGGCCCTGAAGTTATATAAATAACATTTTTAAGGTTTGTTGTTGTTGTTGTTGGTCTTGAGCACCTGTTAGTTCATCATCTAGGCCAATGTATTTGGGGACCTTTATACAACAAAACTTTTTCCAAGGCCAACATAGTTTGCATTCACTTGTGTCACATAGGTTTCATTTCCCCCAGGCACATTTTCACAAAATGTTTTTGGTAAACAGGCCAACAGAAAGAGTAAAACGTAGCATTTGATTTTTTGTAAAGTCAGCAAAAGCCTTTCCTAACAAAACTGACTTATTTTTCTAGTTGTCGAGTCATAAAGTTTTAAAGCTGGAAGAGACCCCCATCTATTCCAACATCTTCATTTTCCTGTGACCCGGAGAAGTTAAGCAACATGCCTCACTCTACAGTTAGTTAACAAAACATCAAAGACTAGAATTTAGGCCTCCTGACCTAGAGTAGTTAATATAAGCTGAAAGCATTTGAATATTTGCAGGATCACCTGTCTGTGTGTAAGTACATGTGGTGCATAATTTAGGCATAACGCAAGTTTATCTCTTAAACATCAGTAGTGCTTGAAAACTATTAGAAATAATAAAAAATGAAATAAAATTTCAGACTAAGGAAAGGTTCTAATTTCAGCAATTTATTATCACTCTTTTTTTTTTTTTTTTTCTTCAGCAATTTATTATCACTCTTAATTAACAAGCTTTGTAATAGAGATTAGCAAAGGAGGCCAAGTTAAAAGCAAATTGCTTAAGTAAATTGTTTTAAATGCGTCTGGCAACATATAATACATTACATGATAATACAGTAAACCAACTATGCCAATTTTTGTAGTTCTCTCCAATAAATTTTCTTCCAATAAGTACCATTAAGTGTCACTATATTATATTCTCAAATATGTGTTCCTGAGTCAGAACTCTTTGGTTGCAAGTACCAAAGCCAATTTCAACTGGACTGGGATGAAGGGGTGATGGATTTTCTGGAACAGTACTGTGGATGTTCTGGAATAAGAGTGAGGTAGCTCAAGCGCACTAAAGGAAGAATTGCATTGCTGGGTGTTCGAGTAGGCAGTTAGTTAGGTTCTAACAGGATTCATGGAGGCCAACAATGAGGAAACAATGGCCAGCTATCAGGAAGGTCAGAGGCCTGTCCTGGCAGCACTTTACAAGAAGCCAGATCAAACCAGACAGGCCCAAGATGGCGGGTACCATGACAGGAAACCCCTGCCCAAATAAAGAAGAAAAAGTACAGAACCCTTGCTTCCAAGAAATCCCAGCCCCAAGTAATGAATATTCTACCTGCTAATTAACAACCTTCAGTAAAATATAGAATCCCAACCCCCAAGGCGTGCAGCTCTCTCTCTCTCTCTAGAGTTTGCGGGCTCTCACATCTCCAAAGTGTACTTTTGCTTTAATAAACTTTCCCATTTGTGTCACTCGTCTGCTATATTATGTGTCTGTCCTTGAATCCTTTCTCATGACAAGACCAAGAACCTTCCACGATATTTTTGGGGCGGGCTGGGTTGAGGCCTCAGAACCCGGGGGGTCTCCCCAGTTCACCTGGCAACATGGGGACTTAGAGACCAGAGCAGAGAGCCAAGCAAAGTCAGTATCTTTCTCAGCCCCTTCTGTGAAACCTGTTTCTCTGGGACTTGCCTTCGATCTGTCCAGCAGCAAACCAGTCTGTTTTCGACCACATGGAGAAGAGCCCCAGGTGGTGCTATGTGTACAGCCTCCAGCTTACAGAGAGTTCTTGTAGAAAACTCTCAGGAGCGGCTGATATTTTGGGTCACATGAATGTTCAAACCCTGAACAGTAGAACTGGTTTGGCCTATGAGGTAAAGGGCTGGGCATCATTTTTTTTTTTAAAGATTTTTTTTTTTTTTTAAGATTTTATTTATTTATTTGACAGAGACAGCCAGAGCAGGAACACAAGCAGGGGGAGCGGGAGAGGGAGAAGCCGGCTTCCCGCCAAGCAGGGAGCCCGATGCGGGGCTCGATCCCAGGACCCTGGGACCATGACCTGAGCGGAAGGCAGACGCTTAACGACTGAGCCACCCAGGCGCCCAGGGCTGGGCATCATTAATGGGCAGCTTCCTTTAGGTGAGGAAGTCTCCTAAGAAGATAGGGGCATTACCAGGACAAGGGAGAAAGGAATACCAGGCCAACCGAATAATAGGTATTCGCTGCAAAATGTGTGCTTCTCTAAAGCTCACACTAGAAAGATGATTTTTATGAAAATTTTTTACCTACTCAAATATTAAAATTGTAATGTAAATTACTTCAAGTCTCATTTAATATTAAAAACCTACACTCAAGTACCCTTTTTCTGGTTTGTTGATGCTTCTTTAAAACCCTAGCCTAGAAAAATCCTTGTTTATTCATGATTATGGTAGGAAAATACAGTTTTGCTTGATGGGAGCATTTTTACTTACTACTCGCATTATAAGTCAAAAAAATTTAGATCTAAAAATATTTTATTCAAAGCTGAAGAGGTAAAAGCACTTGATTGTCAAATTCAATCAGCATAGTGAAATAGTCAGGTTTCATTCAAAGAGTATTAGTTAAGTTACAGAGAGAGTTCTGCAGTTTCTGTTACATGGTGTTTCAATACGGGGCTAGGTCCTAGTTATTAGTAAGACAGAAAAGAATGTTAAAAACAAGCTTGGTCCAAGTCATAAGGTTTACTTTGTTTTTCTAATGTGTTCTAGTCATCAGCCTGAATACAAAGGTCAAGAACATTTACTTCAGCCATTAAGCAATGTATTCTGCTCCAGGCTCTAAAATCGGAGGCCAGGGACGAAAGTCTTCCCTCCTAGCTTCAATTCTCTTGTGGTCAGAAGTGGCTCTCTTGTTGATCTACACGTAAAAAAAATCCCATGTTCTTGAACAGAACAGGGACAAACCACATTTAAAAATAATCTCCGCCCATTGTCAGGCTCCCCCCACTCTCTCACTGTCTCCAGCTGCTGTGGGGAGGTGTGTGGAACTGCTCTGTGACTCCAGCAGCTGAATGGAAGGAAGCTCAGGAGACGTCCCACTGCACCAAGTCGGAGGAGGCCCTACCAACACAAAAGTAAAGAATTGATTTGGTTGTGGGATAAAGTGGAAAATGGAAAGAATTGCCTTTTGTATCGGTCCAACTTTTCCTCTCCTTCTGAATAAAACATTCTTATGTAACAAAGGGCCTTTAAACCATTTCTTTCTTTGTTAAGTTGGCAATTTGACAAATACAGATTGTGTCATCCTGGGTTAGAGCCACTTCTTAGGGTGTGGAGTGACTTGATTCCGGCACTGTGGATCAGTGTGCTCAAAGCATGTGACACAAGCTAGGTCCACGGCTCGTTGATATTATCTGAAATTTAGGCGAAAAAAGGAAAGTTTGTCTCCCTTTGGAAACTTGAAGAAAGGGAACCACAGAGCGGGCCCTCGTTGATCCTTTTATCCCAAAACCTTAACTTCTGTATACAAATTATACGAACAAACCAAGAAATATATTCTATCATCATTCCTAAAGTGGGGAAAATAATAGTCTGGAGTTCTCCATTTAAAGGATGGCAGATTTGGGGCAAGAGCCGTTGCTGCTGCTCAACTTACCCTCCCGAAAGATGATCCTAGATGTCACATCTATACAGAAATTGTGCCTAGATCCTTCTGAGGGAGAGTGTTCTGCTCTGGAACAGCATTTGGAGATTGTGTTCCTGGTTGTATCCAGCTGCATCCTTTTAATATCATATGACCACCTTTCAAGCATTTAACTCAGAAAAAAACGTGAGAGTGAACACAGACATGGGAAACGATGTTCAAGGATTAATTTGTTCATGAAATAAGAATGTAGTGCCAGCACTGTTTTAGGGACCTGGAGACAATGACGAGGACACTGTGAGTTTGCTCTTGGTCTGATTGGGAGACGGGAAACCAACCAAACACTCAGAGCAACATGGTACATACCAGAGTTGTCATTAAGTTCTACGCAAAATGCTACCAAGAGCCAGAGGACTCACTGCCAAGGTTTCTTGTGAAGGCTTCATGGGGGCTTTGATGCTTAAACCGAGGCTAGTAGAATCAGCACTGTCTAGGCCAAGGAAAGGGAGAAGAAGCAGAAGAGTGTACACAGTGGCTGCGAGGCTCTGAAAAAAAACATGCTACTTGGAGGAGAATTTCGAGTATTCTTGCGGTGGCTGCATGAGCAGAGAGAGGATCACCTAAGGCATGGAAATGTGGGCCGGGGTGGAAAATTCAATAGCCTGCGAGACCAGGTAGGTAATGTAAATGACTGAAGAAGGCCAGCAGGTCTGGGTGCAAATGCATTTGCTGTGAGTGCCTGAGAAGAAGGCTCTAGTACTAGAGGACACAAAACCTCTAAAAAATATTGCACGGAATTATACTTACCTCCCCAAATGTAAGAGATTGCCTCTTTCCATAGCCTTGCCAAGATGAGTATCTAGAGTAATACTTTTCATTCATTAAACAAATATTTACTAAATGCCTTCTATTGTGAGCTATTTGTATTAAGAATTGAGGATACAGGAGTGAATAAAACAAAAATTCCTATTCTCATGGGACTTACATTCTAGTGATGGGGACACAGACAAAATAGATAAAGAAGTAAAAGGTGTAGCTGTCAGATAAATGCTGTGGAGAAAAAGAAAAGAGGGACAATCTATAAAGAATGGGAGGTAGGTCGAATTTTAGATATTATAATCAGGAAAACCTCACGGAGAAGGTAGCCATTAAACAAAGACTAGAGGATGTGAAAGAGGGAGCTATGCAGACATCTATAGGAAGAGCATTTCAAGCAGAGGAAACCACAGAACAAAGGGCCTGAGGTGAGATCACACCTGCCTGGGAAGGGTGGTTAAGGGGGATGGGGTAAGAGGGAAAGAGATTGTATAGGATCTTTTAGGGAATTGGAAAGACTAAGGCTTTTGTTCTGAGCAAACTGAAAAAGCTCTCAGTGTTTTTGAGCAGAGGAGTGAGAGGTGGGCTTTGCATTTTTAAAGACTCACTCTGGCTGCCATGTGCAGAGCTGAATGCCTTGGGGGAAGGGTAGAAGCAGGGCACGGCTGGAAGTTGAGAGCTCTGGCTCCAGACAGATAGAGGGTGGCTTGGCCCAGGGAGGGGGCAGCAGGAGTGGTAGGAAGTGGCTGGATTCTGGTTATATGTTAAAGGTAGAGCACCAGGACTTCCTGACAGATTGGATGTGGGTGTCAGAGAAAAAGAGGGATCCAGGGCTAAATATGGTGTTTTTGGTCTAAGCAATTAGAACAATAAATACTCCACATACTTTGGGGAAAACTGCAAGGATAAGCAGTTTGGGCTGGGGGGATGGGAAGGGAGGCTTAATAATTTGGTTTTGGAAATGTTACTTTAAAATATTTAATCAGACAATAAGAATAGATTTAGAATAAGCAGCTGGATATGAGTCTGGAGTTAAAGGAAGAGGTCTGAACTAGAAATATACATTTGGAATTTGTTGGTGTGACCTGTCCAGCCAATGAGGGTGGAGAAAAACCAGGATAGTGTGTTATCCTGGAAATCAAGTAAAAGTGTCTCAAAAAGGAGGGAGTGATTGGGACACCTGGGTGATGCAGTCAGTTGAGTGTCCAGCTTTCAGTTTCAGCTCAGGTCCTGATCTCAGGGACATGAGAAAGAGCCTGGCATCGGGCTCCACACTGAGTACGGTAGTCTGCTTGAGTTTCTCTCTCCCTCTCCCTCTGCCCCTTCCCCCCCATCTCTCTCATAAATAAATAAATATTAAAAGAAAGAGAGAGAGTGATCAATATTGTCAAATGCTACTAATAGGGCAAGTTTATTAGTCAGGGTTCCCTGAGAAATAGAACCAATAGGATGGATTGATATATAGATAGATAGATACTGTATTACATCTAATGTTGGGGGAAATGTCAGTCCTTTGTTCTATTCAGGCCTTTAACTAAACGGATGAGGCCCACCCACATTATGGAGGGCAATATGTTTTATTCAAAGTCCACCAATTTATTTATTTATGTATCTATCTACCTATTTATTTATTTATTTATTTAAGTAGGCTCCATGCCCAACGTGGGGGTCGAACTCATAAAACTAAGATCAAGAGTCGCATGCTCAATGACTGAGCCGGCCAGGCACCCCCAAAGTCTACCAATTTAAATGTAAATCTCATCCAAAAACACTTTCACCAAACATACAGAAAAATGTTTGACCAAATAGCTGGACACTGTAGCCCAGCAAAGCTGACACATAAAATTAACTGTCACAGCAAGTGAGATAAATCTGAGAAGTAGCTATTGCATTTAGCAACATGGAGGTTATTGGCAACCTTAGGAAGCAGATTTGATGGAATGGTGGGAGAAGAAAACTTGACTGAAAGGAGTTCACAAGAAAATGAGAGGAGGTCCTCTTCTGGTACAAACCAAGAATGCCATGTATTTCTGGGTGCATAGGACCTGGGAGAAGGAAAACACAGCGGGCTATGAGCCCCTGGGGCAGACTGACTTGATGCTGGTTGGCAGCACCCAGAGAGAGAGCCTACGGGCAAGAAGGACAACTAATGGAAAGCAGTTCTCTCATGAAGCTAGAGATCTAGCAGGGTAACAGTTGTGCCAGGTTACTAGTAGGGTATTTGGCTCCACAGAGAAGAGAAGCTTTGGAAAAACACATCCTCAATTTATTAATATCAACTAAATGAGAGTTATTAATCACTGGGTATAAAAAATACATAAGCAAGCAAATTTTGAGTGTATCAGAAACAACAAACATCAGATCTACCCCCAGGGGTTTCAGATACTGGACTTAGCAGACAAAGAATATGAAAAAAAAAAACATAATGAAATGTTTACAGAAATAATAGATGAGCAAGTAATAAGAGGCCCTCCTATAAGACCAAACATATTTGAAAACAAACCAGTAAGGCTTTCAGAAATAAAAAATAGAATTGTTAAACAATCTTGATTGGTTAAAACACCTATTAGCCACAGCCGAACAAAAATATTGATAAATTAGATGCCAGATCTGAAGAAATGATATAGAACACAGTACAGAAGATAAGCAGATGGAAAATATGAAAGATTAAGAGCTATGGAAATAGTCATATGAGGTTACTAGGGAAAGAAAGAGAGAAAGCCCATTTGCTCCCTATGCCTAGCACCAAGCAGGCAAGCAGAAGATAAAACCCACGTAGTTCATACACACCAGCACTGAGCCACCAAATTTTATTTTATTTATTTATTATTTTTTTTTTTTAAAGATTTTATTTATTTATTTGACAGAGAAAGACACAGTGAGAGAGGGAACACAAGCAGGGGGAGTGGGAGAGGGAGAAGCAGGCTTCCCGCAGAGCAGGGAGCCCGATGCGGGGCTCGATCCCAGGACCCTGGGATCATGACCTGAGCTGAAGGCAGGCGCTTAACGACTGAGCCACCCAAGTGCCCCGAGCCACCAAATTTTAGATTGATCTGATTTATATTTCGTTTTTGGGGGGAAGTTGGTAGGGGGTTGAGAAAACGGCGGAGCCAACAGAAGTTCCTTATTCCAGTTACCAGTGATAAATGTGATGCGTAAACAGTGGAACCACTTACAATGTGCATGTTTTAAGAAGGGACTACAATCTTCCTGTACGACTAATCTTGCCACGTAACATCAGAATTGTCTTGTGGGTAGTTTCTCCTGTGCCTACAAACATACTTAAGTTTCTATCTATTTATAAAAACCAAAATTCAAAGAATTCTTTCAAGCTATTATCTTCGCTTTCCCCTTCCATTCAGTGACAAATTTCTTGGGGAAAAAAAATCAACTAGACTTGAAATGATTATTTGTTCACTATTCATTCATTACTTCTGCCTACCCACTTAACCAACTGAAACAGTTCTTTCAAAGTTAACAATGACTACTTATCATATTCAATGAATTTTCTTCCTCTCCTTTTTGTAGTACTTGGTACTGTTAAGCACTCATTTCCTTTTTTTAATCAACAAACATTTACTCAGTTTTTACTAATCTCTAACCTAGGCCCTTGGAGACAAAAAGATCAAATGGTTCTCTGATGTCAAGTGGTTTACTGTCTACTTATCAAAGAAGACAAGTGCACAATGAAGTGAAATAAAACACTAAAGGAAAAATCGCAACCTCAAATGAGGGAGTGTTCATTTCCACCCGAGGAGAGTCAGGACAGGCTTCACAACTGAATCTTCTTGAAAGAAGGTGTGTTGCTAGGTGGATGGACGAAGACTATGGCATCATTTGAGGCAGAGGAAGCACGTGAGCAAAGGCATAGAGGCATAAAGCATCCAGGTTTGTTGCTGGGACCACAAAAAGCTCAGTGTACTTAGGACAAAAGAACCAAAATTGGCATTAAGCTAGAATGATAGGGGATGAAAAATCAGGGAAGGCTTTGAACCCATTCAAAGGAGCATGGACTTTATCTTATGGGCATTAAGGGGGATGCTAAGGGGATTCTTATTTTTCTTTTTACTGTATTTGCAATTTAGAAATAACCCTCTTACAGGAGATATAGGCTGGATTGGAAGGTTATAAAGCTGGAGGAAGGAGACCATTTAGGAAACTTTTCAGTTCTGAGTGAGAGAGGGTAAGGGTCTGAACTAAGATGGGTCAGGCAAGTGTGAGAGATGGTGAACTGAGTGAATGACAGTCCCATCAGGAGAGAGAGGAGCAGGTTTTAAGAAGATCCTCTCAGAGATAAGGAGTGTGGGCTGGTTGGCATCCCAAAAGGTGTCTACTCCAATTGATGACCATGTATTACTTTTTGGCCCTCTTGTTTTTGTTGTTTTTATAATACTGATTATTTTCCTCATTATAAAATACATAACTTTCATTGCAGATGATTTGAAACATCTTGCAAAGTAAGAAAAGCCACCAGATCTGATATAATATCTACATCTGATAATCTAGATATTATAAAACATTCTAAAAGTATGAGCTATGCATATTGTACATTCTTCAAAAACTGTTTAATATTCTGTATAGAATGTTATACCCTGCTTTTAAAATTTAATTGTATACTAAAAGCACTATTCTGCATGAGATAATCTTTGAATATATCACTTTAATGACTGCACGGTGTTTTATCCTATGTATGAACTATATTTACCTATTGATGAACATTAAGATTAACTTCTGTTTTGCTATCAGATATAATGTTGTGATGAACATACTTGCATATAACATTAGATTACTCTGATTATTTCCTTGGTAGAAACTCCTGGGGGCACCTGGGTGGCTCAGTCAGTGAAGTGTCTGCCTCCGGCTCAGGTCATGATCCCAGGGTCCTGGGATGGAGCCCCGCATCGGGCTCCCTGCTCAGTGGGGAGTCTGCTTCTCCCTCTCCCTCTGCCTGCCACTCCCCCTGCCTGCCACTCTCTCTCTGCCTCTCTCTCTGCTAAGTAAATAAATAAAATTTAAAAAAATTTCTTGGAAGTGAAATTACAGTGTTAAATTTATGAACAATAATAAAGTATCTTGATACATATTGACAAACTGTTTTTCAAATATACTGTCCCAATTGATGTTCCCATTAGCACTGAGAATTGCATTAAAATTTTTTTTATTTTCTAGGTGTACAGACAAAGGCTCCTCCTTTCAATTTGCATTTCCAGAATTACAAGTTAATATATTTATTGTACATTTGTATTTTCTTGTTTTGTGAATTGTTCCTTTACGTTCTTTATTTTTCTATTAGAATTTTTTTCTTGAGTTGTATTAGTTCTTTTTTTTATTTTATTTTATTTTATTTTATTATTTTTTTTTTTAAAGATTTTATTTATTTATTTGAGAGAGAGAGAAAGCATGAGGTGGGGAGGGTCAGAGGGAGAAGCAGACTCCCCGCCGAGCAAGGAGCCCAATGCGGGACTCGATCCCGGGACTCCAGGATCATGACCCGAGCCGAAGGCAGTCGCTTAACCAACTGAGCCACCCAGGCGCCCTTCTTTTTTTTTTTTTTTAAAGATTTCATTTATTTATTTATTGAGGGGGGTGAAAAGAACAGAGGGGGAAGGACAAGCAGACTCCACACTGAGCACAGAGCCCCATGTGGGGCTTGATCCCCCAACCCTGAGATCATGACTTGAGGCAAAATCAAGAGTTGGCTGCTTAAGCGACTGAATCACCCAGGTGCCCCTAATTCTTTATATATTAAGTATATTGATCTTTTTTGTCTGACATGCTTTTTTACAAATATTGATATATAGTTTTAGAATTATTTTATAGCTATATGTATTTATTTTTTCCTTTGGAACCTTTGCTCTCTTCTCAAACACTTCTCTTTTGGTGTCTGTGATACTGTTTTATCCTGGTTTCCTATTTCTTAGTCTAGTTCTCTGTGGTGTCTAGCTGGCATTTCTCTCTTCTTCAAATAGAGACATTTGTCATGGTCTTTGGCCTTTTTCACTCATTGTCCTTATGCTCAGAAAGCTCATCTATTCCAAATGTTTCAGTCTTTACAAATATCAACTCTCTTAATCTAAACAGTTTTTCTGAATATGTACATAGCATCAAATTCAAAAGTACAAAATAGTATTCAGTGAAAAATAAGTCTCTTTTTCTCCTTGATCCCCAGCCTTTTTATTTCTCTCCTAGGAGGCAACCACTACTGCAGAGTCTTGTGGAGCCATCTAAGAATATTCTATGCACTTACAAATATTCATACAAATATTAGCAAGCAAGCTATATACAGTGTTCTACATATTACTATTTTGACTTCACAATAGATTTTGGAGCTCTTTTCCTACCAGTACACATGAGACAGCATTGTATTTCATCATGTGAATATATCATAACATTTTAAACCAGTTTTCTAATGCTAAATAAATATTTAGTCTGCTTCAAATCTATTGCAATCAATTATAAATATTATTTTGTACTTACAGGATAAGTACTTAGGGCTAGAATTGCTAGATAAAAAAGTATGTACATTTGTTATTTTATTTAATTGTTGTAAAATTTCCTTTCATTAAGGTTGTACCAATTCACAGCCCCTCTATCGATACTTGGTAATTGTGTTATAAAATTTGGGGGTTTGCCATTCTGATAGGTGAGAGCATCTCATTGTGGTGTATAATTAGGTAAGGTTTGCTGTCTTTTTTTATACATCCTAGAGAGATTTGCATTTCCTTTTTAGTAAACTATTTTTGATATCCCTTTCCCCTTTCTATTTTGCCTTGAATGGTTGGTGTTTTTTCTTAGTAATTTATAGAAATTTGCTTCTGATACGTTGTATACATTATGCCTCAGTTTTTACATAGGATGATTTTGTTGTGTTTTATTTTCTGCAGATCTTCTGTAGTTATTATGTAAACAAATATACCATTTCTTATGGTTTCTGAGTTTGTGCTATACTTAGAAAGTTCTTCCCGTACTGTTTGTTATTACTTAAGACAAAAATTTCCAATGTTTCATTCTTATACTTATATGGAGTTATTTTTATATCTAGATCTTTGATCTATCTGGAATTCATTTACATGCAAAGTACAAGGTAGGAATCAAAAAAAAAATTTTTTTTACTAAGTGCTATCCGCTCTCTGCAACACCATTTGTTGAATAATTATACTTTCCTTCCCAATTTGAAGTGCTATTTTTATCACCTTCTTATGTTTTGCAGTCCATTTCTGGATATTTTATTATGTCATATTGATGAACGTGCTCCAACCTAGTTTAATTACTCTAGTTTTATATTATATAGTAGGCAGTCCCTTTTCATTTCTCTGTTCTGAATTTTTCATGGCTTCCTTGTTTATGTATTTTTACATACGAACTTTAGAATCAGCTTGTCTAGTTCTAAATCTTAAGAATTCTTACTGTTATGTTGATTGCAGTCAGGTTCAATTTACAGATTAATTTGGGAAGAATCAACATCTTTATGATGCGGAGTCTTCCAATCCAAGAACATATATGTTTTTGATTTGTTTGGGTCTCCTTTTGGGTCCTTCAGTAGTGCTTTTCTTACATAAATGATGAACATTTATTTTAAAGTTTATTCTCATATTTCATCTTTTTGTTCTAACATCTATGATGTCTGTGCAAATCACTTTCAAATTGATATCTCTACCTTAAAGTCTTTTAGAAGCACCACACATATGTGTCCAGCTATATTTTAGATATTTCCGCTTGAAAGTTCTGCTGTTATTTTATTTTATTATTATTTTTTTAATAGACTCTATGCCCCATGTGGAGCCCAGTGCAGGGCTTGAACTCGTGACTCTGATATCAAGACCTGACCTGAAATTGAAAGAGTCAGATGCTTACCCAACTGAGCCACCCAGGCACCCCTGCTGTTATTTTAAACTCAACAAGTTTCAAATTTGAATTACCATTCTCCACTAGCCAAAGTGTAATCTGCCTTCTTCAGTTTTGTATCTTACCAGTGCCTGGTAGAGGGCCATGTGCCTGGCACATAGTAAGCTTATATATGTCTTCTGAGTTGAAACCCTTGGGTGTGTGCCTTCTCTCTCTTTTCCTCTACTTCTCTCTCTCTGCAGGATCTGAGGATCAGATACATCACTTGTGGAACCTAGTGCAAAGAAGGAAAAGGAGGAGAAGGAGAAGAAGAAAGAAGAAGAAGAGGAAGAAGAAGAAGAAGAAGAAGAAGAAGAAGAAGAAGAAGAGGAGGAGGAGGAGGAGGAGAGGAGGAGGCCCTGGTTTGAAAAGCAGGAAAAAGTGTTATTATTAAAAACAGTATCTGCTGTAGGCCAACATCTTCCCGTCTTGCAGCCTTAAGAAAAATATGCATTTCGTTTTTCTATTAAAAACAGTAGAAAAAATGTTATTAAAGGTGTTATTAAAGGTACTAAAATATAAAGCTTCTTCTTTGTGGGTTGTACTTCGGGACTTGGTAAATATCCTCTTCCTTGACAACTTCTTATCTGATGATTTTAGTGTCTCATTAATGATCATTTCCTGATCACTATTACATTTGAGGTAACAAAATGGTATTCTTTCACCTTTAGACAACAAAAACTAAATGAAACTTTTCGGAAGCTCCAATAACAAAAATGCATTGTCCTTTCTGAAGAGAATGGGAAATTGGCACTCGGGTTTAAACCCAGAACTGAGACTTCGGTAGAAAAGCAAAGAAAAGGCTGTCAAGTAAGAAACATACCAAGAAGGGGTCTCTTTCTTCTAAGAGCTGTCTGTGCATGCCAGCAAGAATAGTAGCCATTTCCTGCTAAACTAAAGCTATACTCTTGAACAGTTGGAAGTCCTTGGGCAAATAAAAAAGAGTAAAGATTTAGGACAGGAGTGGAGTGCCTGGGTGACTTAGTCGTTAAGCGTCTGCCTTTGGCTCAGGTCATGATCCCAGGGTCCTGTGATCAAGCCCCTCACTGGGCTCCCTGCTCTTTGGGAGGCCTGCTTCTCTGTCTCCCACTCCCCCTGCTTGTGTTCCCTCTCTCGCTATGTCCCTTTCTCTCTCTGTCAAATAAATAAATAAAATCTTTAAAAAAAAAAAAAAGGATTTAGGACAGGAGTCAGCAAACTATGATCCTTGGGCCAAGTCTGGCCCACAGCCAGCTTTTATAAATAAAGTTATATTGAAATAAAGTCATGTTCATTTGTTTACATTGTTTATGCTGCTTTCTCACTGTAACACCACATTTGAGTAGGTTCTCACAGCGATTGAATAACCCACAAAGCCTAAACTATTTACTATCTGGTCCTTTACAGAAAAAGTTTACAGACCCCTGGTAAAGACTCTTTGCAAGTGTGTGTTTGGTAAGATGTGGTATTTTTCCAGGCTTATAGGTAGAGGCCCCAAGCAAGTGAAGGATGACATACTCAATTGAGAGGATGAAGGCCTGTCAATGAGAAGCAATAAAATCAGTGGCTTAGTACTGGCTCTGGAGCCAGTCTGCCTGGGTTCAAATCATGATTCTATCACTTACTAGCTGTGTGACCTTGGGCAAGATTCTGTGTCTTCGTTTGTTGTATAATGAGGATAATAATCATACCTACCTCATAGCATTGTTGTGAAGGTTAAGTTAACACATATAAACCTCCTGGACTACTGTCTGGAACACAGTACGTTTGATTAACAGCTATTATTATGTTAAGCAATGCTGACATAATTTTGTATTTCCTAAAGCGTTTAAGACAATAAAATGGAGAACTGTTTATGGAATTAGTGCTCTGATAATCAAGATAAAGTGGAATATGTCTGACGATGGCCCAGGTGTAAGGAGAAATTGTGATGTACTTGGAAGACCATGGGCAGAGATCTGTCTGGTTCTGGATAGGTAAGAGGACAACTATCAAATGTCACCAATCTCTGAAGCAGAAGGAAAACTACAAATTCCATAACTGAGTGTTTATTTGTATTGCTAAGGTAATGTGTGACTGTTATACTTAGTAAAGTAATTCTTTTGATCTTTTTCAAAGAATTATCATTTGCTAATTTAAATAGTATCTGATATTTGGTTGAAATCGCTGGATGAGTCCAGGTTTCTGTTTATAAAGCTAAATCTATGAAATTTAAATATAACTATAAAAATTAAAATCCATTAATAGTTTGTGGGTATTACTGGCTTTAAAACATTAGAAAAATATTTTCCCATGACTTAATATGATAGATGGGCTAATCCTCTGTTGTTTTTCAGCCTTATTCATTAACCTAAAATGTGCTACAGTCTGCACATTACAGGATTCTGTTAACTGGTTTATTTATGTGTGTGCGTGTGTAATTGCATCTAACCTTTTATGAATATAAAATTTTTTTTTTTAAGATTTTATTTATTTATTTGATAGGGAGAGACAGTGAGAGAGGGAACACAAGCAGGGAGAGTGGGAGAGGGAGAAGCAGGCTTCCCTCTGAGTAGGGAGCCCAATGTGGGGCTCGATCCCAGGACCCTGGCATCATGAGATCATGACCTGAGCTGAAGGCAGATGCTTAACGACTGAGCCACCCAGGCACCCCTAAAATGTTTTTTAAAGAGCTAAAAGCACTTTACATACATACTGCATCAGTTAATTTCAAAACTACATTCTAATATGGGGAGAGAATTTGTGGCTTTTATTTCCATTAAAAAATTTTAAAAATGAAAACTTAACACCTTGTTCTTTCTAGTTTCCAAATCATGGTCGCAGCTATTAATGCATGTAATCAGTTCTGAGATAGAGTAGGTTCCAATCCTATCTAATTGATAAGGAAGGCAAGGTTCTGAAGGATTAAGGGATTTACTGGAGGTTGTGAAACTGTTTAGTGAGTCCCGGAATCCAAAGCTGGGTCCGAGGTCCACTGTCCACTGTCTACTTTTTAAGTCAAATTTGGGTAGAATTCTCTCTTTGAATCTCATCATCCTAGAGGATCGTTCCTTCCAAGGTCTGTCACTCCAACCCACATGTGAATCGGTTTTAGAGTCAGGAATAAGTTCAGATCTGCTTACTCTCAAACCACTGTCCTTGCCACAGCCTTATAAATATGTTATCAAGCAAAAGATGGTTTTTTCTATTTTCAAATCCGAACAGCTATGACTATACACACAAACCATATACACAGTTAACTGTATTACTCTCTAGGAATTTTTTTTTTTTTTATTTACTCTCTAGGAATTTTTAATCCTATAGAAAATTCATGTATACTCAGAAAAAACTCTTACATCAGGGAGATTTTTACACAGAAAGTTTGTGAAAAACACAACTGTGAACTGAGAGACAAAGGGCCTCTTCATGAGTATAATAAAGAATCGACCTGCCACCTACTTCATATTTTCCTGTGCATCCTTTTCCTAAGTAATATGAATTTGGAGTCCACTCTTTGCCTAGAAACTCTTTGGTGAAGTCTGGAGGATGAAAATGCTGGACATTTTATTTTATTTTATTTATTTTTTTAAAAGATTTTATTTATTTATTTGACAGAGAGAGACACAGAGAGAGAGGGAACACAAGCAGGGGGAGTGGGAGAGGGAGAAGCAGGCTCCCCGCAGAGCAGGGAGCCCGATGCGGGGCTTGATCCCAGGACCCTGGGATCATGACCTGAGCCGAAGGCAGACGCTTAATGACTGAGCCACCCAGGTGCCCCAGTGCTGGACATTTTAAATGCAGCTAAAATACGTCCATGGTGGCTGGATATTTAAGTTGGTGTGTGTGACTCGAAAGGAGATATTTTCCCATTTGACATTGCCTCATCCCCCTGACCACTAGCTACAAATGCTCGTTCCACAGGAAATTAAGGTCCTGAGGTATGCTGTAGTAAGCCATTTATTATGGAACATTTTCAATAAAATGGCTCATAGAAGAGTAGAATAAAATCCTCGACAGCAAGGATTTCCTTGTGCTTGTTGCACTTTGATGTACCTACTTTATTTATTTACCTGTTTTATGTAAAACAACTGGAGCCCCCAAAACAATGGAATTCAACATGGGATGTGATCCATCCGGTAACAGCCTCAGCTGAAGAGCTGGTCTACCCACTGACCACGTTGGAAGACGCAAGGGGAAATTCCAACTATTCAGCAAACTTACAGTTTCCAGTTGGGTTAGAGACCAGTTCTCCCCTCCTATGCAATCATTGCAGTGAAGTTCAGAAGAATAATCTGAACTAAACAACTAAGAAAGTTCTATATTTTTCTACGCCTAAAAGGAGAGAGAGAGAGAAAGAGAAACTATTTCAGGGTTCAGTTTCTTTCAAAATGCTTCAAAGGCTTCACATCCCTCTCAAAATTACCTTCAAGGCCTCTCTAACTTTGGGCTCCCTAGATACAGATATTAAGGTGGAGAGTTGCATCTGGAAAGTTTATTAGGGGAGTGATCTCAGGAAATATACCTGTAAAGAAGCAAGGCAGAGGAAAAAAACTGAACGGCAGTTGGTTACAAATGAGGTCTCAGCCAGTTTGAAGGGGAGGTCTACACTGGGTGGACCAAGCTGACAGAAGGGGCCTCGGCCTAGCCATTGTATTCCCACATTAGCCAGTCATTAGTCATGGGCTGCTCCCTAAGAGGGATGCAGATCTGGGGGAGGCAGTTCTCTGCAGCCAAGGGCAAGGAACATGGAAAGACACACCATGAGCCCACTGGCAGCAGCTAGGGATGGGTGCATCAGCCCTGAAAAGAAAGACTGGGTAGAGGGCCATTGCATCTACTATGAGGCCCTACATGATGTGACCTCTTCGTATCACTGACCTCATGCCTTTCTAGCTGCACTGGTCTCCTTACTAGATCCTGAAACTACCAGGCATGCTTCCCTCTCAGGACCCATGTTCTTCTTCCTGTTTCCTCAACCTGGAACACTTTTAAGGGGATCAATTGTTTTGGTTTGCTGGGCTGGGACCACCCTGCTTTTAATATGGGAAGGCCTACAATCTGGAAACCCTCTTAGTCCCATACAGGTTGGAATGGTTGGTCACCCAACTTCTTCCAGATATCCACATACTTTACTCCTTCACTTCCTTCAAGATAAGATTGCATCTTATCTGACCATCCTATTTAAAATTGTACCCTCTTACCCTCACACACATGCTCTCAATTACCTTTCTCTGCATTTGCTTTTTTCCTATGGCACTTAATATCTTCTAATATGCTATGAAGAAATTCAATGAAGCGCGGGTAAACGGCGGGAGTAACTATGACTCTCTTAAGGTAGCCAAATGCCTCGTCATCTAATTAGTGATGCGCATGAATGGATGAACGAGATTCCCACTGTCCCTACCTACTATCCAGAGGAACCACAGCCAAGGGAACGGGCTTGGTGGAATCAGCGGGGAAAGAAGAACCTGTAGAGCTTGACTCTAGTCTGGCATGGTGAAGAGACATGAGAGGTGTAGAGTAAGTGGGAGGCCCCTGTATTTGTTTTATTTAGTTTACAAATAAGAATTCCACCATGACCGTTTCTGGCACATAGGAGGCACTTGATGAAATAAATAAATATTTCTAATATTTTATAGAAAGCATATAGAAACCTCCTGGTTCATATGCAATGTATGCTGTCCTTTAATGATTAGTTAAAAATATCAGATTGTAATCATTTATCATTGTTAATTATTTGGCAATTACGCTGGTAAAAGGTCAAATTGATCACAGAATCATTTCTTCGGTAAGCGAATGGAGAAAGGATTTTATTTATTTATTTATTTATTTTTAAAGATTTTTATTTATTTGTCAGAGAGAGAGAGAGCACAAGCAGGGGGAGCAGCAGAGGGAGAGGGAGAAGCAGGCTCCTCACTGAGCAAGGAGCCCGATGTGGGGCTTGATCCCAGGACTCTGGGATCACGACCTGAGCCGAAGGCAGACACTTAATGACTGAGCCACCCAGGGGTCCCTGGAGAAAGGATTTTAAATGAAATCATTCTACTTCGTGGTTGATGGTAATGACATGCTATTTTTAAATTTTGTGAAATAACAGATTACTCATTTAGAATTTGCAACTTGAAAAAATAGGCTGGAAAAAAATGGGGCAATCTGACTGACAGCTTTGGCCACCGGGAAACGAATACCTGGTAGGAGCCATTTCCTACACACATTTGTATAAGCAAATGTTTACACTGGACACGGGACAGCTTGAGACTAAAATCCCAGCAGCTATGAAGTAAAAGCATTAGCTTTTGCTTTCTCATCAGTGATTCATATTTTCTTCGAAAACAAGGGCAGAAGAAGAAAAATGGGTATCGTTTGGAGAGATAAATATTTATTTGCACTTAAAAGAAAATTTTTTAGAAAATATAATATTCAAACACACATTTTCATTTCCATAAAATGTAATAGATGTTTTGACTCCAATTTTTGAGAACTTTGCCCAACTATAGTTCCCTCTGCTCCACAAACACTGAAATATGATAAGAAATATGAAGTGGTCTCTCATAATATTTTAAGTGAAATTTTTTGCTTTCAGTTCTAGTAGAGAATTAGCATCCCTCCAAACTCTTCTATCAGCCAACTTTGAATTTGGGCAAATAACTATTATTCTCAAGCCCATGAAGTATTTTTAAAACCAAAATGTAGAAAATTATCCTTTAATTTTATTTCTGAAATGCTTTATCCTAAGAAAATACAATAAATGAAACCCAACTGAACATACTGCCTCATGATAGGAATTATGCACTTAGCTTTCCAGTATTTATTCAAGGAGTCAGACAATATTGTTGAGTTAAAATAGATCCTATATCTTTGTTCTGTTTACAAAACAATAGAAAGAGTTAATTAACCTAGGTTCTTTACCTGAAAAAGCCTATGGTTTTAACATATAGCCAGAAGGCTCATTTTGCTAATCAAACTTTTGTCTCCTAATATCAAAAAGGCAATAAATTCAAATCACATTTATTGTATCTTTATTGCAATTCTAATAAATTGCCATTCTTCGTTGCAGTTCTACTAAAAATGTTCCATTAAAAAGTTTACATTCTGGGATGCCTGGGTGGCTCAGTCGTTTGGGGGTCTGCCTTCGGCTCAGGTCATGATCCCTGGGTCCTGGGATCAAGTCCAGCATCAGGCTCCCTGCTCAGTGGGGAGTTTGCTTCTCCCTCTGCCTGCCTCTCCCCCTGCTTGCACTCTCTCTCTGTCAAATAAATAAATAAATAAAATCTTAAAAAAATAAGTTTACATTCTCTAAAGCTATAAGTTAAACTCCAACGTGGACTCAAGGAATATATAAAACTTTTTTTAAATTAAATGAAATTGGTTAGGTACTGTTATGCACTCAATTGTGTCTCTGCCCACCCCCAATCTCCAAAGTCATGTTTTGAAGTAACACCCAGTACCTCAGAATGTGACTGTATTTGGAGACAGGGCCGTTAGAGAGGTTATTAAGTTAAAATGAGGCCTTTAGAATAAGCCCTAATCCAACCTGACTAGTGTCCTTATATGAAAAGGAGATGTGGACAAGCAGAGAGACAGCAGGGATGTACCAGAACAGAAGAAACACCATGTGAGGACACAGTGAAGGTGGCCATTTGCAAGCCGACATCCTGATCTTAGACTTCCAGCCTCCAGAGCTGTGAGAAAATAAATGTCTGTTGTTTAAGTCAACAGTCTATGGTATTTTGTTATGGCAGCCCTAACAGATTAATACAATGTGCTTTTTAAAGTGTAGTAGTTGTTAACCCTAATTGTAACTGTTAAGCCACTTTCCACTTATTTATTTATTTATTTATATTTATTTATTTTGGAGCCCAAAGTGGGGCTTGAACTCACGACCATGAGATCAAGACCTGAGCTGAGATCAAGAGTTAGACGGTTAACCGACTGAGCCACCAGATGTCCCTACTATCCTTTTAGCCTTTGGTTAAATACAATTCAAAGTTTTTTGTTTGTTTCTTTGTTTGTTTTGTGGACCCTGGCATGGGGGCTGGAAAAATTTTGTTGCCTCTTACCCTCACCACACATCTTTTGTTCCTTCCTTTTATCCATTCTTCCCTCCTTTATGTCTTGCCCTTTGCTCGCCTTCAGCTCTTCACCTTCTAGTGCTTCTGAAATGACCCACATGCTGCATCCAGATGTCTTAAAATAGATGGGAAGGGAAAAATGTCGTTTTATTTTAAGTGGAACAAATAGAGAAGCTGAAAAGTTAAGGGGAAATAGGTGGTACCAGAGCTCTTGAAAATAATTGGGATGGCATCCTTCCTTGTCAAATTCTATGATATTTTGATAGACTTCTAGTTAAATTATCATTTTTCCTAACCATTTAATGATTTTACATTTCACCACCTTTGTACACCTTTCTCTTATTTTCTTCTCTTTGAAGAAAAAAGTTCTCCCAGTTTCTCTTTTTTTCTACAACCTTCCTTTTCTACTTTGAATCTTTCTATTCACATTCTTGACCCATTTTTCTCCATTAGCCATCATGACTTGACAAATAGCAGGTACATAAGAAATGCTTCCTTGATGAATATATAAATATCAAAATGCATCCTGCCATTCCCCACCTCTCATCATCCCACCAGCTGTGGCCCTGCTCTGAGCTTCATCATCTTCTCCTGGGTCCTGGCAGAGGCTCTTTGTTGGTCTCTCTGCTCCTTTTGCTTCTGAAGGTCTATTCTCAACACAGTAGCCAGTGACTTTTATTTATTTATTTTTTTTCAAGTGGGCTCCACTCTGGGCTTGAACTCACCACCCCGAGAGCAAGACCTGAGCTGGGATCAAGAGTCGGATGTTCAACCGAGTGAGCCACCCAGGTGCCCCTCAGCCAGTGACTTTTAAAATATAAGGCAGATATATCACTGCCCTACTAAAGCTTGGCCATGGTTCACCATTTTATTCAGAATAATACACCAAGATCTTATGACGATCTACAAGGCCCAATGTGATCTGCCCTCACTCTGCTATCTCACCCATCCCTTCCATACTGGCACCTGCTGTTCCTCAAATACCTATAGAAAAGTCTTACTTAAGGGCCTCTCCCTGTTTCCCACCAACTCCAGAGTTGCACCTTTTCCCCTTATATTTCTTCCATCTCCATTTTCTTCTTCTCCTGTTCATTTCTCAACCCCTGAGCTCCCAGTTGATAAATCCCACAGACATGTCGGCTTTCATCTTTCTTTACTCCCACCTCTTGGACCATTCTTGGGTCTTCTTGGTTGATTCCCTCTCCTTTCCCTGACCTCAATATTCTGTGTCTTGAGCCTTCTCTTTTCTTCTGTGCATGTTCTCCAGAGAGAGAATCTCATCCATTTCATGACTGTAAATACAACATCTGTGTTATGTGCTGCAGATTTCCAGATTAAAATCTCTAGCCCGAACCTCTCCTCTGCACTCAACACTTGGATATCCAGTTATGAAGCTGTCATTCTCTGAATGTCGCCCTTACCATATGCAGAACATGTTTTCTCCCAATCCTGCTTATCTCCTAGCTCTGTAGCTCAGAACGGGGCACCACCATCTACCTAGATGTTTATGCCAACGACTTGGAAATCATCCTCCATTCCGTCCTCTCCTTGTCTATACTCATCCCAGGTAGTCTAATAGCAAGCCTTGCAATATTACCTCCTTAATAAATCCTAAACCAATCCACTCTCCACCTTTGCTTTCTTCTCTTGCTTCTAGGCCACATCTTCAGATGAGAGGTCCCTGCTTCTCTTTTTCCTCCCATGTCATGTTCCAGGCCTCATCAATTTCTTTTGGACCACTGCCATAGCCTCTTGCTTTCTGGCACAATCTAATCCCTTCCCCACATTGCTGCCAGCTGGGTCTTTTTAACACGTGAGATCCAGAATCTTTAGTATTGCATACAAGGCCTTTTGTAATCTGGTGTTTCTCTGTGTCTCCAAATTTATCTCCCTGTTGCCTGTCACATACACTACACCCTTCCCTGCTTCTATGCTTTTGCTGTGCTGGTCATGACAACCCCCATTATTCATCTGCCTTACTTCTCTTTGCCCTTCAGGTGCTCCATTCAGATTTTATCCCTTCTAGAAAACCTCCCTTGATTTCTCACATTTCAAGAAATATGGCCCTTGAGTTCCCTATCTAGCTTCTGCCATGGCACTTATCACAGAATATTCTCTCTCTCCTGCCAGACTGAGAGATCTGACAGCAGGGACTCAAACTGTGTATAACTAGCACAGAGTCAGTGCTCACTTAATATTTGTTGAATAAATTAACAGATGCATAACACATCTTGAATAAAGTTAGAGAAGTATAGATATCTGGGCACAAAATAAAAAGGCAGCAAAACTGTTAACTCTGGAGAGAATTGTGAGATGGAAGGTCAACTAAGGAAGAATTTTCATTTTCCTCTTTATGCACTTAATTAAAAAAATAATAACTGGCCTGTTGTATAGGAGTTATGAGACCAAGAGAGGCTGATATGAGAGTTGTCAGAACTGGGGCTTTGCCCTTCTTTTTTTTTTTTTTTAAAGATTTTATTTATTTATTTTTGTGCGCGCGCGAGAGAACACAGGGGAACTGCGGGGGAGGGGAGAAGGCCAGAGGGAGAAGCAGATACCCTGCTGAGCAGGGAGCCTGATGTGGGGCTCCATCCCAGTCCTGGAGATCATGACCCAAGCCGAAGGCAGACGCTCAACTGACTGAGCCTCCCAGGCGCCCCGCCTTGCCCTTCTCTAGACTCACAACCTGGTGAATAACCCCAGACAAACCTCTTAACTGATCTGGGCCTCAAGGTCTCCATGTAAAATAAGGATTGGCTAAACTGGCTGTTCTTTTAAAATCTTTCCCAACTCTAAAATTCTACTATTTTACAAATGGAACAAATTAACAACTTCATAGTGGAACTTGGAGTCCCCCTCTTCTGTTTTCAGACAATTTTTACATGCTCTTCGGATGTTAAAGAAAGCTATTCCACAATTGTCTAGGACCCATTTAATATCTCAGGGTGGCACCACAGCTGATTCCCGAGTTTTCCATCTGCAGGATATCAAAGAAAGTGTTCATTTGCTCTCTTGGCGTGCCTGACTTTTTGGGGGAAAAAAGTCTGAACAATAACATGTTTCTTCCAAGTTGTATTCTCCAAACCGTATTCCAGGAGATGGAAATAGGTCATCTCAGCGGAGGTCAAGTAAATTTGGGAACTTACTGCTTTCAAAAGTCCTTTTTGGAGGTGTGCAACCTATTTTGGTTTATTGAAGGCTCAGAGAAGTCTAGCGGTATAGAAACGTGCTTAATCCAGCATTTCCGGAACCAACGTGAACGTGGAACACTTTTATCGTGACGCATGTATTCATATTCTGTGGCAATTTGTTATGATGGCACCAACTTGGGAAACTCTGAGAGCAACCTTTCTATTGTTCCCTGTAGTTTTTGGTCTAAATTTCCTTGTATAAGCAGCTTGATTTAAGCTAGGACTATTTCATGGCTTGATAAGTGCCCTGGATGATTCCTTTCCAAACAGATCATTATCTCCACCTAATCCTTTTTTCTGTTTTAGACTGCCCCAATGTAAGAATTGATTTCTATGGCATTTCTTAAAGCTATATACACACCACCTTACAAGACTTCCATTTTACTTTCTTGCTACTGATTACAGTGGCTATAACTTTTACTTTATAACATTTTAAGACACATTTGTATAGCTACATAGTTATAGAAATTTTCCAGCTGATCTGGTTGGCACTTAAGCTTTTCTAAAAAATACCTTATCTTAGAAATTGCTTGAATTTCTTGTTCTATCACACCTGAACCATACTTTATTGGTAGTTAGACCACTTAAAGTACAGAAGATTATGTTCTTTCCTAACGCTTTGCACATAATAGACACTACTCGGAGAGGTTAGTTGATCTCTGAGTGTGGTATATCATCCTGTTGTCAACAGTACACATTGAAAATCTGTAAAATGTCTCTCTTGTGTTTTATTATTTGGACAGCAGCTTCTCACCCCTCTTCTAAGCAGATCTACTAATGCTTCATCAACTTAAGATCAGAGTTGAGGCCTCGAGCTGAAAAATTACAAAGCTTCAATTACTTGTCCTACTTTATAGGGGTTTATTTTTAAAGCAGGCAGAGAACAGTGTTTGGATGGTCTGTCCTGCTGGACCTCACATGCTCAGCATGCTTGCAGACAGCTGCAACCAAAGTTAGCAAGAGGCTAACGGGCTTTGACCTGACTGCGGAACGTCATCAGTGATCTGCAGGGAAAGCTGGGGCTGAAGCTAAAGGAGTTGACAGTTGTCTCCTTAGAAGCATTTCAGAACAATTTCAGTGAGCTTGATTGTAACCTCTTTTTAAAATCTTCTGGTTTCAAATTTTGGAGACCAAGTAGTTGAATGAAGCTAATCTGAATAATGTCATAATAGCTCCATTTAGAACTCAAACAAAACAATACATTTAAAGGAGCTGTGAAATGAATGCTGTTTAGAAAAAAAACAAAGTATCATTATTACTGGCATTGTTTTTAAATAACAGACCCAGATCTAAAAAGGAAATTGTGGTTATAAGACATATGGATAAAATTGACTGACCCAAGTTAAAAAAAAAAAAAAAAAGTCATAAGTATTTTAACATATCATTTGTAGTTAGGCCATTTTATAGGTATGATAATTTAAAAAGAGTATTGGCCTAAGAATAGATCGATTAATGGAAGAGAATAAATAAACCAGAAATTAATGGTACAAGAATTTAATATCAGATAACAGCAGTAATACAAATCAAAAGGGGATGAGAACATTATTACATAGTGTTATGGTAACTGGATAGCCACAAAAATAATTATCCCCATCTTGTACTATATACTAGTGTTTCTAGGACGGATTTGTATATTAGAACTAGGGTGCTTTTAGAGCTAAATAAATAAATAAATAAATTCCAACTCAAACATTCAATAATGGGGAATTGCTTATGTAAATTATGGCACATTTATGAGATGAGATTGTAAACAGTTGTTAAAATTATGATTCCTGTCTTAATCTGTTTAGGCTGCTATAGCAGAATATGATACATTGAGTGGCTTATAAACAACAGAAATCTATTTCTCACAATTCTGGATGCTGCCCAGGTGAAAGCACTGTTACTGCCTCTGTGTCTGGGGAGCACCCACTTCCTGATTCATAAATGGCCGACTTCTCACAGTGTCCTCACGTAGGGGAAGGGGTGTGGGAGCTCTCTGGGGTCTCTTTTATAAAGGCACTAGTTCCATTCATGAGGGTCCCTATGACATAATCCCCTCCCATAGCCCTCCTCTCTTAATACCATCACATTAGGGGTTAAGATTTCAACATATGAATCTTGGGGAACACAAACAATCAGCCTATAGCAAATACAAAGAGTATTTGGCAGTAAAAAAATACATGGACATAGTGTTAAGTGAAAAGGGTGGACTATAGCACAATTCATGCACTTACATCACTTAAGAAAATCCTTGCAGAAAATCCTAAATAACAATGGTTTAAAGTAGATAGAAGCTTATTTCTCTGCTAAAGTAACATCCATTTGGCTGTCCAGTGCTCGTATGGTACTAGCCCACAGATATTAATCTTGTTGTTCCACTATGCATGGACTCAACCTCAAAGCTGAATATGAAAACATCTGTGTTTCAGGCAGAAGGAGGAAGGGAAATGAAGGAAAAAAGTCCAAAGGTACTTGTGCTGTCTTTAAAGGACAATTCTCAGATTCTGCCACAGGACCATTCTGCTTAGTTCCCTCTGGCCTGAGCTTAGTCAAGTGCCCGCTCCTAGTTGTAAGGAAAGCTGGGAAATGTAGTCTCCAATCTGAATGGTCATCTGTGCTGCCAACAGTCGGAGGCTCTGTCATCATAGGAAGGGAGAAGGGATTTTGGAGGACGACCAAAAATCTCTGTTTTAACACCATTTTATAACCATGTAAAAAAGCAAAAAGGGAAAAGAATGGAAGGAAATAAACCTCTGGAAGAGAGTATGTCATGGAAGGAAAGATACTCAATTTCTATATTTTCTTGTTTGTTGATTTTAAAGTCCCTTCCTGGGTTGTACCACCAAGAAGAGTTCCTTTTTTCCTGGCCTCTCCTCTTCACATTGTCCTCACTTTCTCTAGCTCCTGTCTTCTGGGTTTCCCTCTGCAAATACCTAAATCCTATATGTCTTCCCCTCTTTTTGTTATGCAGAGCAGTTAAGCTCTGCCTCAGTTTATATAGGTGCTGAACAACCAAAAACTCCTTAAAGGGTAAGGAGATCTACTCTTCTTCAAGGCAATAATATTTTGTTATTTCAGCTTATAGGCCATATTTTCCACAAAAGGAAGCCATAGCAAGTCACAGGGATAGTATTACACCAGTTAATCACTGTGCCCAGCTTGCCTAAAAACTGTTAGAGGAAAATCGGCTCTACTCATAACCTGGAGCTGAGGCAGCAGCCCGAAGGTCTTTGGCCCCATTTTCTCCAAGGCGTTGCTGGTTGGGCCAGAGATAAGCATCTGATTCAAGAATAGCCTGGAGAAAGGAGCATAGCCAAAAGATGTAATAATGAAGGTGAGCTGGGCCATTTAGAGAATATATTCTGAAGGCAAGGAGAGAGATGTGAGGTGTTATGAGGCCCAATAAAAATGCACCAATAGAGGGGGGCGGCCATCGTGTTTCCTTGTGGAGATTCCAGAATTTCTCAGGAAATTTGTGTGTGTTTTCTCAAAGTTGGTTCCCTAGAAAAATAAGTTGAGAAATTGAGAAACCAGGGACAAGTATTATAATTCTCCTGTGAGAATTAAAGCTCAACAATCAACATGGACACACTACTGGATCCACGGGAGGTACTGACGTCAAGTTGAAAGAAAGAACAAGAAACATTGATATGTGGAGTCCAAGGTTGAGGTTGCTATTTCCAGGAACAGGACAGGAGCATGTAGAAGCAAAGTGGTCACAATCCAACCAGTGAGTCCTGCTTATAGCTGTGGCTGCATTTTAAGGATATTTTTGTGGCCCCATCTCTTGTTAATGATAAATTATTGTTGCAAATAAAAAAATTAAGTTTATATACATAGTATGATCTATACAAATCCTATGAGTAGTATTCCAAGGAATATGTTTTGGAAGCAAAACGAGTCCTTAAATTAGCGATTCTCATGCACCATTCTATGAAGTGTTATAAACATTGCTAGGATATCTGAATGTTAAATTACTTGCATATTGCCTAATAATGTTCGCTGGTGTTTCAGTGTGTGAATATTCACTGTAGGCTACAGATCTTTGTAAATATTATAATAGAAAAATACAGAGAGAAAAAGAAGTGTATGCTGTGGAGTACTATCGTATGAAATCAGAAAAAAAAGATTCAAGATCTGAATTATCCAAAGCAATATCGATTTCAATAGCAAAACCACAATCAGGTCTAGCAGATAAAATATTTTCAAAAGTCTAACTTTTGGACATACTTGTAGCAATGTGACCAACATCAATGCAAAAGGAAAGAAAATTTTCTATGTTGAACAGGCAACTAATTACAGGTAAACTTTGAAGTTTTACTCTAAGAATAATTTTAAATACTAAATATTTGTGGCATTCTTTTAAAGTTACTTTTATTTGACATTTATTTTGTGTCATTCTTGCTTTCTTCTAGTGTTTTTTTATGATCAGATAGAGATTATTTTTACATGTTTTATATATTTACATGTTAATATATACATCTTAGATGTCATACATATTTACATGTTAATATATCAAGGCCATAATAATAATAACCTTAGGGGCACCTGGCTGGCTCAGTCTGTAGAGCCTGCGACTCTTGACCTCAGGGTCATGAATTCAACCCCCATGTTGTGCATGGAGCCTACTTAAATAAATAAAATAAAATAAAATAAAATAAAAAATAACCTTAATTTAATATCATATCATTTTTATAGAAAAGCTTCTGAAAATTTTTGTATATCACAGAAAAATGATTCATTGCTTATTAGTGAACAACACATAAATAAAGCACTGTCAACATTTGATTTCAGAATTCCTGGGAATTTCAAGGAATTCTGATTTCTTGTTTCTGAATCCTAAAGATGAATAATTGTTGGGGATTTAGTAGGTCATGGCGAGAGCCACAGAAACAAGGACAAAAGGCAATAAGCCGCCATGGAGGTGGGAGGTGGGGCACATCCTGTGGCCCCTGCAGTGCGTCTTGCCCCACACCCCGGAGTTGTTGTGGGCATTCTGGTCAACCAGGAGGCGTTCCTGTGTCCTTGAACCCCACACCATGTGTAATGAACTTCCTGTTCCTTTCGTAAGAATCCTCTTATCTTTATCATGACATGTCACCTTATTGTAAATTACTGGAGGTAATCACCCATGTCAAAAGGGTATCAAAAGACCCTAACTTGCACAGAAATTTAGAATTAAAGGATCAATCAGGGCGTGATTGAAGAGCATTAGCATTGATTTTCAAGGAGGTACAATCGATGAACAAGAAATGATCTTATTTCCCCCTCCTGATTGAATAGCTTTACTTACATGAAAATACGGTATAATCCTAGGCTCTGCTAGGTCAGAACACTAAGCTACCTTGGAGGCCCGGTTCTGGCCTCTGCCCGATGTCAGCATTGTTCAACAGGCTGTGCGACGGCACCGATTTTCCGGGGGGCACTGGAATACAAAATTCCAGTGGAATACAAAATTATTTCTTTGGTGTGGAGTCATTGTCAGAGAGAATGCCGGCACTTCCAAAACAGAACTAAATATTGAAAGAGCACGCGATGTCTGGAACTCTGGAAGGGTTTGACAACGGCACCACGCACCTTTCTTCTATAACAACTCACACGCTGCGTTACTATTAGTGTTATCATGCATCTCTCCGTAGTCTGAATGAGTTATTTCTTTACTCATCTTTTTCTGTCCCTTGCTCTTTTGAGTCACGGCCAAAAGAAATTTTGTATCATAGATCAAAGTGCCCCCAAATGAAAATGATGTATTCGTTTCCACATCTATTTATAATTAATTCTTTTTCTTTTATTGAAAGGGCATTGAAGTTCATTTTAAAATCACCTATGCCTCAACATGACTATTTTCTCTTTGGAGCATTAGACCCTACATGCCCACAAAATTTGTATGTATGTCAATCTCAGACAACTTTGTTATATTTTATTTTATTATTATTTTTTAAAGATTTTATTTATTTATTTGCGAGAGAGAGAATGAGAGACAGAGAGCATGAGAGGGAGGAGGGTCAGAGGGAGAAGCAGACTCCCTGCCGAGCAGGGAGCCCCATGCGGGACTCGATTCCGGGACTCCAGGATCATGACCTGAGCCGAAGGCAGTCGCTTAACCGACTGAGCCACCCAGGCGCCCCAACTTTGTTATATTTTAGTTTTGCGTTTTATTTAAATATGAATACCATTCTTCATTTTTAGGTTATTTACCATTGGGATGCAAATGATATTTACCCTATACATTAAAAGTAAGGTTTCACCAAACTTTTTCTGTAAAGGGCCAGCTAGTAAATATTTTAGGTTTTGCAGGTCATACAGTTTCTGTCAGAATTATTCGACTCTGCTTTTGTAGCATGAAAGCAGCCACAGATGATATATAAATGAAAGAGTGTGGCTATATTCTAATAAAAATTTGCTCATGGACACTGAAATTTAAACTTCATGTCATTTTTATGTGTCACAAAATATTCTTCTGTTGAATTTTTTTCAAGCACTTAAAAATGTAAAAACCACATATGTGGGCCGTACAAAAACAAATCGTGGGCTGGATTTGACCCAAGGGCCGTAGTTTGATGCCCTACGTACTATACCAGATTCATACATACTATAAATACTTTCAACATGATGGCTTCTATCCACTTTTACTGGTAAAGAACGAATATTACAGTGTTAGTTAGTAGTACCAGAAATCCAGTTTCATAGGTAAATCTCTGACAGTTTTGAATTCACTTATTTATATACTCTGCTACTGCGTATCAGGATGGTAGGGAGATAATAACTAGCTTTCATTTGAGTCAAAGTGGCTTAGTTAATCAGATACAGAAATAAAATTGGATTAATAATGCTTCCCTCTCATTCTCAAAGGAGAATTGAAAGAAGTAATTAGTGATTTTACATCATATGAGAAGTAAAATTGCTATATAAATATGGAATTTAATAAGGCATGTGGACCTGGCTTTAATCAAACCCAATTATGAATGTCTAGATTCACACAAAGGAGACTGCAGGATGATTGCTTACTTTACCAAGAGGACATGCTTGTATCCCTTTATTCAACAGGCTCAATGAGTATATTTAAAATATAATTTGGTTTGCACACAGCTTTCCTATAATTTATCACATAAAATGAAGAACTTTAAAATGATACAAAAATATCTATAAAATTTTCACCCACCCACTCTCTACCATGCACATGCAAAAGCACAAATTAAAGTCTAAAAAAAAAATCTATCATCTGGTTCCTCCTTCAAAATGATCAGCGGAGCCCTGGAAGGCCTCTAGCTGTCACCCTACAAAGATGTTTTTCCATGCATCAAAGAAGCCATTTGGTATACGTGAAGCAGAGTTTATTTGCATATTGAATGTTTACATTTAGAAAATTTCAAAATGCCAGAAAACAATCCTTTTAGCCTCATTCCTTCCTAAGTCTGCCTTCTGGACCAGCCTTTCCCTCTTCTGCTCTCCACTTCAGCCATCGTTGAACCCAAAAACCTTTCCAGCCTGGCTTTAACTGCGAACCGGGACTGAACTTCTAGCCACGGATGATTTGCTCCCTTTGCCTTTGGCAACATTAGGTTTGCTGCAGCCTCTAGATAACGTATGTCGGTGCTTGCTGTGAACTGGATGCTTTCTCAGTGGTGGCAAAACCTTTGCTTCTCTTGCATGTTTTTAACATGAATTGTAAGGTGGAAACTCCTACACGTATCAAGTGAGAATAAAGGGACGAGTCTAAATTTGGGCTGGATTCCACTTGCTCCTATGTGGTAGTGGAGCCATTAGGGGTGACGTGGGGGTTTTGGAGCCAAATTCTGCCATATATCTTAAGGGTGTAATTCTGGTAGAAAAATCTCAATCTTCATAAATCTCCTTCCATGCTTCCAATTAGATATTTTGTATTTGCTCTGTTGAGTCTGACCCTTTGAATTCTCTTCATTTCTGGCTTAGCTAGAACTAGATCATGCCAACACAAAGCTGATTCAGGCTCAAGTGGGATATTCATTTACTTTCTAAAGGAAAATTAGACTTTAACATTCCAGATTTCCATAGTTTTCCAAAGAGCACTTTATCTGACATTAAAGCTTACCCTTATTAAAGTCCTTACTGGCAAACAATTTTACAGATGTGGAAAGTACTACAGACAAGTAATTTTCCTAAAAGTTGTCAGAGAATCCTGGATGCCTTGAATTTGAGTATCTTGCTTATCCTTTTGAGTTACTCCTCATCTTAGATTAAAAAAAAAAATGTAAAGTTAAATAGATTTTCCTTAAGGCTGACAAATCTCTTTGGACATTCCAGAACATTCCAAAAAACACTGTTAGAAATAGCACAGCTTTTTTTTTTTCCTCTTGAAATTTCTATACCGAGTTTTCATTTTTTACCTTAAAACATAAAATAGCCTCTTAAGTATAATTTCCCTAACTGGAATTTAACTTTTTTTCTTATCTTCTATTTAAAGTGATATTTCAGATGGTTTCTCAAAAGTTCACTTTTACATCAAGTATTTAACAGGACTCACTTTTCACTTTCCAGGTGAAGCTACTTCTATAGAGTGAGTTTCAGAAACAGACATAAAAGTTTAGATCTTGTATTCAAGGCTTAGACCATCGAACCATACGATCTCTGAAAAGGGTATAGGAAATGATGCACACAATAATATTTCCTTTAAGTAATACTTTGTATGTTTCTATAATACCCACAGAAATGTTTAATTCATAGTATTAACACCCTATATATATATCTCTAGATTCATAAAATGATTAAATGTTGAAATTCTTACTAGACCAAGAACCAGAGAGGATAATAAATAAACATGTAGCTTTATAAATTCTTAGGGAAGAAAGGAAACTGTTATGTAGAATTGACCAGAAACATGGAGATGAACAATATAACCTAGAATATTAAGGTGATAATTGTTCGTCGGAAGTCTAAACTATCACTGAACTCTACCTCTGAAACTAATAATACACTATATGTTAATTGAGTTTAAATAAAATAAAAATAAAAAAAGAAATTAAAAAAAGAAGACTAAACTAAAGAAAGGCAGGCAAGAACCAGAATTGTGAGTCCTAATTACAGTGACATTTTCTAAGAAGTAAGACTGAGCAGCCACTCTTCTGTTCATGCTTTCCAACAATAAATAAGAATTTCTTAGACATCTACTATGATCAAGGCATTGTAACATGCACTGGAAATTCACTCAGATCTCGGCCTTCTCTGAAGTCAGGATCTAATGAGAGCTCCTAATCTGTAAGAACTAAGCATGTCCTACCATTTGTAATAAAGTACTCCTCATTGCCCAGTTCAAAATTTCAAAGGATTTCTTCAATATCTTAGTAAAGTTATATCAACTGTTCATAGAAATTGCATTGGATATGGTATGAAATGGTTTAACTTTCACGTCTCAGTGGTTAAGGGTGAGATGTTTTATTGCATTCAGGTGTGCAGGTTGCTACATCTGGGATTGGAAAGTGTTCAGACATATTGAGGTAAATTCAAGAGGACAAATGTGTCTTGTCAGATAATAAAAATATTGATTATATTTCTGGATCCATCACTGAGGCACTGTATTTGTTTTCTTGTGTTTCAGTTTTTTCACCTATAAAATACTTGAATTAAATCTCTAAAATCTCTTCTAGGATTTCATTCAATATATTTTGAGAATTTAAAAATGGGAAGAAGTTGGTTTATTCATCAGGTGTCAGGACTGATATGAATTGAACAACTGCAGGTTCTACAGTTAAAATGACCAAGGAACTACAACAAGTACAAAAAGAGGACATATAGAAAGAATATTTGTTTCCAAGGACTAGGAGCCAGGCAGAAAACATTAATAGCAATCCATAACAAATTGGCTAGAGTGTGCTCACCTGAGTTTGTAGGACGTGTATCTTAACAAAACAAAACTTTTTTGACAACCTATCCCCTTCCTGCCTCAACCCCCTTTCCTTGCTTCTCATTCGCAGCAAATATGCTGAAAAGAGAAGTCTTTATTTGCTAGCTCCATAATCTTATTGCCATTAGGTTGCTGACACACTCAACAACTCCCTCCTTCCTCCTTGTGTCCTCTTTTTTTTTTTCCCAAGGATTTTATTTATTTATTTGTCAGAAAGAAAGAGAGAACACAAGCAGGGGGAGCAGCAGGCAGAGGGAGAAGCAGTCCCCCCACTGAGCAGGGAGCCTGATGCAGGACTAGATCCCAGGACCCTGGGATCATGACCTGAGCCAAAGGCAGATGCTTAACTGACTGAGCCACCCAGGCGGCCCTCCTTGTGTCTTCTTGAGCCCAGTTCTCTTGTGCTGCCTGCCTCAATATCTGCAGTTCCCATCTCTGGTTCTTTCTCCTCTTCCTGTTCTCTCAGTCCTGGAGTGGGATGGAATTCTGTCTTCTCTACCTACGCTACTCTCTGTTCCTACATGATCTCATTTGCCCCATGGCTTTAAAAAGCATTTATGTTCTAATGACTTCCAAAGATTTATCTTCAGATCTGACCTCCCAGAAGTTCCACATTTGTAGCAGTCACTGCACACGTGCTCCCTCCGCCCCCAGATGCCAGTTAGTATATTATTAGACTCAACACGTCTAAAGAGAATGCTGGAAACTATCTTCCATGACCATCTCTAGGAAAGCTGTTCCTCAAGCAGGCTTCCCTGTTTTAGAAAATGGTACCCACAAACCTCTGGTTGCGAAGTTCAAAGATCTGGGTATGTCTTGATATTTCTCTCTCTCATTTCCCCCATCCTCACTCCTGCCCCTGCCACCTGATCTTTCCAATAGTCCTGTCAGCTCTACCTCCAAAAAAATCCCAAATTCCCAGACTTCATTTTCCCTGCAATCACCCGATTCAAACCACCACATCTTCTACACAGGACACTGATCTAACTGGTCTTAACAACCGAAGTGATTTTTTTTTTTTCCACGAACAGGTCAAATTTCAATTAGTTTTAAAAATGTGGATCATACTCAGCATATTTTAATTTCTCTATGCCACATTATCAGGAAATAAGTGAAAAGTCATCTTTTAAAAACTTATTTTGAAATAATTTTTGATTTATAGATGAGTTGCGGAGGGAGTACAGAGTTCCCATATACCCTCAGCTTCCCCTAATGTTAGCATCTTATACATAACCCTAGTGCATTATCAAAACTAAGAAATTAACCTTGGTACGGGGCTACTAACTAAACTGTGCACTTTATTCAGATTTCACCAATTTTCCCACTAGTGTCTTTTTTCTGTCCCAGGATCGCACCCAGAATATCACCCTGCATTTAGTCTCATGTCTCTTTAGTCTCCTCAAATCTATCATATTTTCTCAGTCTTGCCTTATTTTTTAGGACTCTGGCCGGCACTTTTGGAGAGTACTCGTCAGACATTTGGAATAATGTCTTATGCCCCTCAATTTGGGTTTGTTTCATGTTTTCTCACAATTCAACTGGAGTCACGGGTTTGGGGAGAGAATGCCATAGAGGCGGACTACTGTTGTCATTGCAGCCTAAGTTATCCTTTTAAACATATAAATAACCCTTGCTTTTTGCTTTAAACCTCACAATGGCTTCCCATCACACTTAAAATCCAAGCGCCTTCCCATGGCCCGTGAGGTTCCTGCCTGTCTCATGAGCTGCCACCTGCACTATTCTCCTCCTAGTCACGATGACTCAGCCACACTGCCCTTCCTGTTCCACAAACAGACCAAGCTCAGTCCTACCTCAGGGCTTTCCAACCAGCTGTCTCTTCAGCCTGCTGCGTTTATTCCTTTAAATCTTTGCATGGCTGATTCTTGCTTGTCATTCATATAACAGCTCAAATGTCATCTCCCAAGAGACTTCTTTCCTTAGCTCTCTGTTTAAGACTGCCTCCCTTTTTGTCCCTCCCTATCGCATTATTTTTTCATCTCACCTGTTACTACTTGAAAAAAATCGATTTGTATTTAAGTTGTTTATTGTTGGTTCTCCCTCTAGAAGGCAGAAGAGAAGCTCATTTGTTTGTTACTAAGAGAAGCTTAGTTGGTTTGTTACTACAACTCTAGTGTTTTAAACAGTGCTTGGGACATATCGATAATCAGTAAATACTTGTTAAATAAATACATGAATATTGCAAGGAGGGAATCCCAGATTTCAGATTGGAGAACCCTAAGAGGCTTCAAGATAAACCATTTCTACTTTCTCACTTTATAGATGCACTGAGTTCTAGAAAGGTGAAGGACAGGGAAGCTGGTCATTTAAACTAGTTATTACATAGCAGATAGTGGCAGAATCAGTGACTAGCACCTACATCATTTGCTCCTCCCTCAAGCTTTAGAATAGATCCCATCCTTCCTGGATACTTTTGAATAGGATTTCAGGTATGATTTTGGCTCTCGTTAGTTTCTGATAAATCTTTTAAAGTCTTTGTGTTATAAGTGAGGATGAATTCATTCTAATGTCTCCCTGCTCCTCTGCGCACCTGGGCTGCTAGACGAACTTGTGTAGAGACATAAACTGGCGCCATTACAATTTGTACTTTCCAGCCTCACCTGGGTTCTCAAAGCCCTCTAAAATACTCCTGCTTCTTCCTACTTGCTTCTTTTCTCCATCTGCACAGCAGCTGTCGCAAACTTTCATAATTCGCCTCATTTATATTTATCAAGTGACTTTACCTTCAATTTCTCATGAAAAGTGACTTAGTCAACAATTTCCTCAACTTCCCACAATCCTAACTGTAAACTTCCCTTTACTTTCTGTGATACATCTTTTCTTTGTAGTCTCAACTTGAATCTGCTATAAATGAAATTTTCTACCCGAAAAATGCTTTGATAAGGTGGACCCCTTCTTCCTTCTGGAAAATCTGTTTTCCCTTGAGTTCCATCCACTCAATATCTTTGCATAACACCGTAGATATGATCTATATTTCCAGTAGGGATGTGAAGGTGACCTACCTGTATTTTCAACTCCTGTATTTTATCTGAACTTCATATTTATACGGGAGAGATTTGCATATCACATGGTGATGGGGTGCCCCAAGCACTATTTTCATACCACATCTTACTGAGATTTACCTGGAGATATAAATTTTCAATTACTGCCATCAAACTAATCAGCAGATGCTTATTAAGAATCTACCATAGTCCAGGCATTATGCTAGGCCCTTCATTTTCTGCTTTGAACAACTCCAGCAGAATCTGCTTGACTTCGCTCAAACAAAATTAGTCAGAATTCTGATGAAGTTGATCTAGAGGAAAAGATCAGATGGATCTTTTAATTAAATGTTAGAAATATTTGTCTTTTTTCCATCAGAATTTATTATGCATGAAAACTGACATGCTCTGTATTGAGGCAAATGAACACAGTAGAAAAAGTATCAGAGGGACAATGCTGTGCTATTGTAGGAATCCAAAATTCATATTTGGCCTGTAGAAGCTGGTCACTTCTGACTGGCTGTGTCTATTTTAGGCAATATGGGAGAAAAAGTGTATATTCTGGACATTAATGATAAATACTGCATTTCTGATTTGATGGATTTAAAAATGTTCTAAGAGGGGTGCCTGGGTGGCTCAGTCGATTAAACATCTGACTCTTAATTTCAACTCAGGTCGTGATCTCAGAGTCATTAGATCAGGCCCTGCACTCAGCATGGAGCCTGCTTGGGATTCTCTCTCTCCCTCACCCTCTGCCCCTCCCACTCACCTGCTCTCTCTTCCCCTCTCTTAAAAAGAAAAAAATATGTTCGAAGAATGCTTGAAGCAGGTTTACAAAAAAGGTACAAAGATCTAAAATTACACATTTACCTTGTGATTCCAATTCTATGTCTTCACTTACAAAGTCCTAGATTTTTTTGCCCATTTCTGTCAGATAAAGTGCAAAGCAAACCTTAAGATGAGAATTCCTAGGGTGCCAGGCTGGCTCTGTTGGTAGAACATGCAACTCTTGATCTCAGGATTGTTGAGTTCAAGCCCCATGTTGGGCCTAGAGCTTATTTAAAAAAAAAAAAAGAGATTAGAATTCTTGTTGGAAGGGCTTTTTCCTCCATGAAGGATCCTCCTTGTCCTAGTGAATGAGTATCACGTTATAATTCAAAAGAAAAATATATTAAGGTAGGAGAACATGTGATCAGGTAGAAAAGGAACAAGTTAGTTTAGTAGCACAGTACTTACCGTATTTCCAGAAAATGAAGGGGATAGATTAATGTCTAGTGTAGATTGGCAAAAAAGTTTTTTCTTTTTTTTTTTTTAAAGATTTTATTTATTTATTTGACAGAGAGAGACACAGCAAGAGAGGGAACACGAGCAGGGGGAGTGGGAGAGGGAGAAGCAGGCTTCCCGCGAGCAGGGAGCCTGGTGCGGGGCTCGATCCCAGGACCCTAGGATCATGACCTGAGCCGAAGGCAGACGCTTAACGACTGAATCACCGAGGAGCCCCTGGCAAAAAAGTTTTATGCTGAGATAGTGGAGGTCTGAGGTGTGGCATTGGATCCCAAGTGTAAGTACAGGCTAAACAGGGAAGATCAATGAGTGATATTTGCCTTGGGTGTGGAGTTGGGGAATGATAGCACTCGCAGGGTACTTGCCCGCCTGAGTCTAATGGTATTAACATCATGCCAAAAAAGTGTCCAGAGTGTGAGATGAAAATAGGATTCCTAAAAATGAAAGGAAACCTGACTTTTAGCCCCCACAAAGTATGTAAAACATCGATTAGATAAAAGATGAGGTCTGTTATGGGAAGAGATAACTAATAGCTCTTGAAGGAAATTCTACAGTCTAGTAATATTTGAAATTTGTGAACTTTGATGTAGTAGAAATAGCATGATACAAGAGGCTAATCATCAAATAAGTAATGAGATACACATAAATCAAAACAGGGAAAGTATATTCCTATTTTCCAGAGATGTGTAAACCAACCATCACTGATTAGTTTTGCTAAATCCAAAGTCTAAAATCTTGAATGCAAACACCATATAAGCCTAGGGTTTAACAAATAATGCCCAGGCTCTTTTTCCATTTGTCTTTTGTTTTTATGCTGATTCCAAGTAGAGCTTTTTCCATAACTTGTCAGTCAGAAAATCTCTCTAACTCTCTCTTTCAGTTTAATTTAGTTTCTTTTATAAAACAATTCTGAGATGAGATGTAATAGGAAACAAAGAGAAGGTAAATGAAATTAAATGACTAATCACCTAACTAAATTAGAGGCTTATCTCTCTGACTGGCTGAATCTATTTTAGGCAACATTCCCTTCTAGTTGGTTAATATCTATGCATTTATGAGGAGTTCAGTGTGTTTTGCAAAAGAGCAGTGCCACAATTAAACTTAATCTATTTATTTCACAGCTAGCTAAGTAAAAACATTTAAGAAATAGATGTCCTTTACCATATTTTATGCTTTATGCGCTTAAACTGGCTATTTTCTTAAGACGAGGAGATTATAAATGTGTATGCACATTACACAACATATGATGAATAACGTTTCCAATCATCTCTAAGACTCAGACAG
>NC_138371.1:48975758-49008795 GCF_054177405.1 Leptonychotes weddellii | reverse complement strand
AAATGCATGGACATCATTTCCTGGCCTTTGAAATGATGATATTTATAAACACCTCATGATTTATTTCAGAGGCACTCAATTTAGTGGATGGGTAATTTTAATCTCCTCACCAGAAGACACAAATACAGAAGCATCTACCCGAATTTTAGTTTTACAGTTGTGATAGAAACACACACAGAAGGGTCTATAAATAAAGGGCTATGAGTAACTCCCTGTCATAAATATTTTATTCTCAAGTTTATATTTCTCTCTCCATCACATAGACCTATGATATGTGGCTGAAATATGCATCTGTAACAAACCTTCCTAGCAGATAACTTGATATGAGTAGTGAACGTAGCTTAGTGACTCAGTTTCTTTTGTTATTTTGTAAGGTAACAAGGACTTTGATACTTGAAAAATTGGTCCACTGCTTTCTTAATATATTTAAGAAAAAGAACAAGTTAACCATCGCCTCCTGCTTGAAAATCAAAATTAGGATGTCTTTCCCCCAGTAATTTATACCATGCTATAAATAGTATTTACTACTAATAATAACAAGGAACTGACCTAGTTCCTCTTTTTAGCCAAGAGATAAAAGGTAACTGCTTTTCAATTACTGAGTACTGCTCTTGCTATCAACTTGTCTCATTTCATAAATATATTGAAATAATTTAAATTTCAAACCTAGGGAAAAAATTGGTAAAATTAGAATTCCCTGGCTTTCTTATCAAGACAAACAGGAAAGTATGCCAATACCGTATCTGGCTCCTTGGCATTACAGCTCCAGAGGAAATATTTGGATGTTTTCGATTAAAACCCAACAAAAGATAAATTGCAGTGTGAATGACAGAGAAAATCAAATGTCGATTTTATTAGAAAGATCCCATTAAGGAGATTCATTAAAACCAGGAACTGATGGCCTCTTCTGTCTCTGGGAGACAGAAAGTGGGTCTACTACCACTCAGAAAATGTTTCACAGCAATAGAAAATAAATTCAAGTACAGATAATGCAATTAGACATCTTAGTTCTACAAATGGCTGGGGACAAACTGTGCTGATTGGCTGGGTCACACCAGGGTTGATACCTGGGCTTTATTCACTGTGACTCCCAAGTATTGGAGGTACATCTACGTCACTGTGAAATCCCGGAGGAAAGAGATATACACTTAATGTAACAATTCAAAAATCACTGGGAAAAAAAAAGACAATGGAGAAAATGAAAGTAAGCTATAATCTATTCCCTTAGAGATTATTTAATTATTTAATTATTTTTAAACCTTTATTTATTTAAGTAATCTCTACACCCAATATGGGGCTCGAACTCCCGATCCTGAGACCAAGAGTCGCGTGCTCTCCTTACTGAGCCAGCCAAGTGGCCCAGAAATAATTTATTGTTGAGAGTTCAGTAAATTGTCTCCTAGTCTTTTAAAGGGCTATCTACATCTACTATTAATCTATCTATACTAGACAATAAGGTGGAAGGGTTTTTGTTAACTGCTGGCTTAAACATTCATCGTAGATTGAGGCTGGAGAAACACACCTTAATAAGTATTTGAGTTAAAAAGTTTTGACCAAGGTGTAGGTTGATGCCCAAACTTGAGAGAGCAGGGCAGAATTGCTTTACATGAGACAGGAGGGGAGTTCTCCTTATTTCTCTCCCCCAAATGGGCAGAAGGCAAAGCTAAGAAGAAATAATCAGGGGAAATAAATGCGGGCTGGAGAGAGGAGCCCAAGGGGAAGACTGGGTACTGCTCAGAGGAGGATGAGGAGGATTCATGGTACCAGCCTGCCAGAGGCATTTGGAGACCAGCATTTTCTCATGCGGGCTTCACGCCATGTGCTGTGTGGTGGCAGTGTCTCCTCCTCCCTGGCCCCCACGGTTTAGTGACAATGGTTATGTCTACAAAATGCTTGGTGTGTGTCAGCCTTCCTTGTGGGAGTGTGTACACTCAAGGGGCAGAGTGTCAGAACCATACTGAAGCTGCATGAAGAGAGACCACACTAGAGGCTGTGGGATGCAAGGCCCCTCCTCCTTTGCTGCCTCTCCCCACTGAATTCACAGAACACTTAGGGGAAGTTTTGGAATCTACAGGACTTGAAATTGGGGTTTGGTGTTGAACCACTTTTATCTTTAAAGGTCAGAAAGACCCCAGATAATAGCCGGGTTATAATGACTCTAATCCAAACCGTGATGGTGAGACCTCTCCCCAGTCTTCTTTATTGATTAAGATGGAATCCTTAACAACGAATGTCCCTCTGATACGTCTAATGGTTTTTGGTACCTAATATGTGCTGAGGGACACATCTCTGGGGCTCCTTCCCTCTGGTGCCCTCTTCTTGTCCAAGTGTTTCTTCTTGTTCCAGGGATGAAACTCACCATTTCTAGTCCAGAGAACATGGCAGCCCTCTGGCAGTAGCCATTGCCCACCAGCATGGACACAGGCTCTCCAGTAATTTCCCCCCAGCCCAGAGAGCCTACAGAAAGACAGGAACTAATGGAAGGGAAGTCCAACATGAAAAATAACTTGCTGTTGAAGTTCAAGTCCCACCTGCCTAGGGTTCCTTCTGAGCTGAGCCACTTTCCTGACTTGTCATCAGCTTGTCTCCATGTGGTCAAGCACAGGTCAGGGTTCTCGGTCTTTCACAATCTCCAAGTGTCAAACTCAGAGAAAAGAGGGATATTTTCTTCTTACCTCTGTTTAATTTCTGCTCCCTAAGTCTTCCTTTTCTCTCCCAGGATGAATTTCTTCCTAGTATGATTGACAGTGGAGAATATCCATCTCATAGTGAGCATTCAAGCAAGACCTAGCTCTGTGTCCCCAGAAAGAAAACCACAAGGAGGATGCTTTATCCATCTTCTGAGTTGGATGGCCTTACCTTTGGTTAACTTGATGTAATATTAACTCCCCATTCTCTCTTTCTCCCAGCCTCCAGAAACCACCATTCTACTTTCTGTCTCTATATATTGACGACTTTAGGTACCTAATGTAAGTGGATTCATATAATATCTGTCCTTTTGTTACTGGCTTAGTTCTCTTAGCATGTTTTCAAGATTCATCTATGTTGTGGTATGTATTAGAATTTCTTTCATTTTTCAAAGCTGAATAACATTTCATTGTACACACACACACACATTATCGATCCATTCATCTGTTGATGGACATTAGGGTTTCTTCCACCTTTGGTTATTGTGAATAATGCTTCTGTGAACAAGGGTGTACAGATATCTGCTCATATTCTTGCTTTCACTTCCTTGGGGAATATGCTCAGAAGTGGAATTGCTAGATCATATGGAATTACCATGTTTTTTTACATTATTATGTTTAATGTTTTTGAAGAACCACCATGCTGTTTTCCACAATGGCATTTGGGTCATTTTTAATGATAGAAAAACAGCTTTATACATATATGTCTGCCCATTCATATAAAGTATTTCTGTGTGATAAAGTCCTAAAGTGCAGCAGGGGAATTTTGGAGTAAAAACATTTTAATAAATATTGCCAAATTTACCTTCCAGAAGATTATATTAATTTACATTCCTATCTATAGTACTGACATTCTGTGCTTCATCACACTCTTAATCTTTGCCAAGATGATGAGTGAAATTTTTAAGCTTGCTTAGATTTATGTTTTTGTAATTACTAGTGAGGAGAAGCATCTTTTCATTTTCTGCCCATTTACATTTGTTCATCTGTGGTTTGCCTATTTATGTCCTTTGCCAATTTTTCTTTTAGGTTGTCTTTTTTTTTAAGATTTTATTTATTTATTTGACAGAGAGAGAGAGAGAGAGAGCAGGAACACAAACAGGGGGAGCAGGAGAGAGAGAAGCAGGTTTCCCAGCGAGCAGGAACCCGATGTGGGGCTCCATCTCAGGACCCCAGGATCATGACCTGAGCTGAAGGCAGATGCTTAATGGCTGAGCCACCCAGGCGCCCCCCCCCTTTTTTTTTCAAGGGGTTAAGAGAGCTCTTTGTAAATTAGAAAATTAGCACTTCGTCTTTACAAATATTATAAGTATTTTTCCAGTTTTTGCCTTCTGACCACAATTATGGGAGAATTTACAAATACTTTTAAAGTTTATGTGTCATGTTATATTTATAGCTATTTTTATGACCTTTGGGTTTCATTTCACATTTATAAATGCTCTCCTCACTCTAAGATTTATTAAAATACTAATTCTTATTTATTTTCAGGATTTTATCATCTTTTCAAACTTAACCCATGGATCTAACTGGAATACATTTTGGTGTGAGGAGAGAAGGAGGACTTTGTATTTTTTATCCAAATGGTTAATTTGCTGTTCAAATCCCTTTTTCCTCACTAATTCAAAACGCCAATATTGGCATTTAAGAAAATAGCACATGTTACTGTTTGTTTATTCTATTAATAGACCTCTCTTTTACTGGGCTTATATACTGTTTTATTTATTATGGCTTCATATCACCTTTAAACACGTATTAAATCTAGTCTTTCCCTGTATTACCCCTATTTTAATGTTGTTGTTGTTCTTGGCCATTTTCACTTGCATGTTCTTTCAGATAAACTTTAGAAGCATTTGGTCAAGTTTATTAAAATTCTATGGGGATGTCACTGAATTTAAGGATTAATTTAGGGAAATAGACATTTTTTTTTTTTTTTGACAGAGAGAGACACAGCGAGAGGGGGAACACAAGCAGGGGGAATGGGAGAGGGAGAAGCAGGCTTCCCATGGAGCAGGGAGCCCGATGTGGGGGTCGATCCCAGGACCCTGGGATCATGACCTGAGCTGAAGGCAGACGCTTAACGACTGAGCCACCCAGGCGCCCCGGGAAATAGACATCTTAAAATACTGAGTCTTTTTATCCAGAAACAAGATGTTTTCTTCTACTTATTAAAGTCATTTTAATTTATTGGTATCTCTTGATTACTCTCAGTTGAAAACAAGTCCTAATTTCAAGGTTTTGTTGAGAACCACCTGTTCTGCTTGATTATCTCCTTTGTTTTTCTTTTCTTTTTTTCTTTAAATATTTAATTAATTAATTTATTTGACAGAGAGAGACACAGTGAGAGAGGGAACACAAGCAGGGGAGTGGGAGAGGGAGAAGCAGGCTTTCTGCTGAGCAGGGAACCTGATGTGGGGCTCGATCCCAGGATCCCGGGATCATGGCCTGAGCTGAAGGCAGACGCTCAAGGACTGAGGCACCCAGGCGCCCCACTCCTTTGTTTTTCTTAACCTTTTTTATTCTCCTCATCTGTATACAAAGTGTAACTCATTAGGAATTTGGAGGTAAGAACTTTAAAATTAAAATATCGAATTAGGGGCGCCTGGGTGGCTCAGTCGTTAAGCGCCTGCCTTCGGCTCAGGTCATGATTCCAGGGTCCTGGGATCGAGCCCCGCATTGGGCTCCCTGCTCGGCGGGAAGCCTGCTTCTCCCTCTCCCACTCTTCCTGCTTGTGTTCCTCTCTAGCTGTCTCTCTCTCTGTCAAATAAATAAATAAAATCTTTAAAAAAATAAAATAAAATAAAATATCGAATTAAATTTCTACCTGAGAAGAATGGAGACAGAGAAACAGCGATGCTTTAAGCAGCGGCTCTTCCGAAGTGTGTGCTTCCTTCCGGTTTAAAGATGGCCCTTGGCCCATTTTGGGGCAGAGAGAAAATGACATGTGGGGAAGGCAAAGAAAGAAAGGAATAGGGATTAAATTCTGAGTTCTTGTAGAAACAGAAATTCCATGTGCATCTTCTTTATTTTATTTCAAATGCTGTGAATTCTTAGAAAATGAGAGGTACCCATGACTACATGTGAGTAAAAAGTAGCATCTGGAGCATGCTGTATATACTTCCTGCCTGCTGACAATGTTCCAAAATGGAAGAAAGAGGAAATAGAACATTTTTTTTTAAAGATTTTATTTATTTATTTGACAGAGAGAGAGACAGCGAGAGGGAACACAAGCAGGGGGAGTGGGAGAGGTGGAAGCAGGCTTCCCACCGAGCAGGGAGCCCGATGTGGGGCTTGATCCCAGGACTCTGGGATCATGACCTGAGCCGAAGGCAGATGCTTAACGACTGAGCCACCCAGGCGCCCTGGAAATAGAACATTTTTAAAAAGTGGAATAAAATTTGGGTTAATAAAATATGAAGAAAATGAGTCAATCTCCTATGAAACTACTTTCAGTGCATTTATCAACACGATGATAGTGTAATGCAAATAATTTCCATTATTTGTATCTCTTTAAAGACTAATAAAATTATTTTATACTGTACAATTTATAGTAGGAGTCCAAAGAATTAAATACATATTTTTTATAGTAAATATACAGTATATTTACAGCAAAAGGTCAAAAAGTTAACTAAATATATTTTTTAAAAGAATGTCACAATCACCACTAGAGGGTACAATAAGCAGTCTTTTTTCTAGGTATTTGAGCAGAAGAATATTACAGAGAAATAAAAGGCAATTTAGAATCACAGTACTTGAAACAACCCCTACGGGTCATCTGGAAGAGAAATGGCTTTTAGAAATGTTCATCAGATTTGACATGTAACCAAGGACAGATGCTATCAAGTAGTTTTCAAGGGCAGTATTTGTCTTGGGTAAAAGTGAGTTTATCAAAAACACAGAAATGTTTCTGAAGTAATTAAATAGGAAAAAAAATAAGCCTTTCAGACTTCCATGAAACTGTGCATCCATCTCACTCAGCAAGCCTGTTGATTAAAGCTTCTCCTGGAGTGATTTTACTCTGGAAAGATAAATTCCACAAGGGCGTAGAAAACAAAATGATGACACAGGCTTTAGAACCTCAGCAAGATCCATGTTGGCAGTAAAAGAAGGAGAGAACATTCTCAAAGCAGCTAGCGATGATGCTGTGAGCCAGATGCGGAGCATTTGAGCTCCTCGCTTCAGATATTTCTCCAGACTCGTGCAGCCCATGTTGTGAAAAGTAAACACATTTCTCATTAGAATTCGAAGAACAGCAGTTTTTTTGTTTGTTAAAGTTGGATCATCTCACCCAATGTACCACTTAATCTCCTGTAATGGTTCTTGGGGAAAAAAAATCCTTTCTTTAATACAGGATTTCCCCTATTTCCCATTATAAACATGCTCTCAGCCTTTCACTTTTGAATACTGTTCTGTGTTCCAAATACTGTGCTTTGCAGTATAGGGGGAAATAAGGCAAGCATACCTCATTATAACGAGGGAAATTTAAACCTTCTTTTATTAACTATTTTTAAAGGTTTTATTTATTTATTTGTCAGAGAGAGAGAGAGCACAAGCAGGGGGAGCGGCAGGCAGAGGGAGAAACAGGCTCCCCGCTGAGCAGGGAGCCCGATGCGGGGCTCGACCCCAGGACCCTGGGATCATAACTTGAGCCGAAGGTAGACACTTAACTGACTGAGCCATCCAGGTGTCCCTAACTATTTTTTTTTAAGTATAATATTGCTTAACAGGTACTTAACACTTTACAATGTATAATGTACCTTTACAATAATCTTTTGATCTAGCCAGGTAGATATTTTTATTCACTGTTTCTGAGTGATGAAACAGAGCCTAGGGGCTGGGAACAGCCTTAGCAACGTCTCTCAGTTAGAAGACAATGGTGCTGGCAAAATGGAACTTGGGACCCCTTCTTAATCCAGTCCTTTGGTGCCATACTCTGGTCCCCATTCATCTACAATGATTCAGTGTCAGAAATCTCCTTAATGGCACATTTACATTACGTTTCTCTGAAAGAACTTTAGACTTAATATGAGAAGAATTTTCTATTTGTCTGTGAATGTGCTTGTGTTTGTGTCCAGGGTGTCAGTAATGAATAGTTTTGATTTCATATCCATTTTAGTTCCCCAAGCCCATTTCATCACCTGGGTATGACACCCAGGCATTATATCACTGAGGGATTATTATATTTCTCCACTGGTTGAAGTCCCTTGGCCTTCATTACAACATTACGCAGTCTTGTCTTATTGGTTACCTGGAAACACGTTCTCAATATGTATAAAGTTGTTGAGTGTATGCTTAAATCTCTTCAGCATTTATTAAAGCATTAGAATAGTTGCCCATGTTTACTTATATTATTACTCAGCAATTTTAATGCACATGTATTGGATATAGAAAAATATTTATCATTTTTTATATTTTACTATACTGAACAGCAATGCCACTAGATGTGGATTATAGAAAAACAAAAATGCCATAATGACTTCTACACACTATCAACATAGTCTTTCCTAAAAATATTTGATTTACATCCAAATCTTGAACTTAATATGGCCAGTGGACCATTTCTGAACAGATTTTCAGTATGTTGTTTATAATTTCACATGAACTTGATGTGGTGAGGGTTTCAAACCTCAGTAATTTCTCTTCAGGAGTTTTGCCATATCTATATGCCATCCGTACTACTATTTACTATATATATATGTATATATGTATATATATACATATATATATACATGAAATCAAAGTTGATTCAAATTATTTTTCTAAAACCTGTTCAAATAAGTGTGTTACTTTAAACTTTTAAGATGTTTTTTAAATAATCTCTTAAAGCAATCTTGAATACTAAATTGTTATGTATGCCATATTTTGTGAGGCACGGGCTGAGTAGAAAGAGTTCTGAACTCATAGTACAAGCCTGGATTATGGCATAAACATTGCCATTTCCTAACTTTGATCACTGAGCAAATCAATTAATTTCCCTGCGCCCGAGCCTTAAAAAATCCTGAGGATTAAAGAGCTAAATGACGTAAAGATCTTTGCATATGTGATGTACTCAAATGTTAGTTTCCGTCCCTTAAAGGGAATTCAGCTGATTAAAGACCATATCTACCTCAGTCAAGACAGTATGACTTGAGTCCAAATACCTTCCTCTCTGTATAATTTTTATCCACATGATATGCCACAAAGTGCTGAGAAAGGACAGAAGCTATTTCAGAGAGGACAAACTACTGATGAAACCAAGTGAGGAGATGGGTCCCCATTGTATGTTTTGCATGGAAGGTCACACAATTATTTATCATATTCTCTTTGGAACCCTATTTATTTTCAAGGTTGTGAGACAGAGGCCCACTAGACAGCTCACATCAAAGGGGAATAGGGCTATTGTAGGCACTCAGATTTCATCGAATGCAACAACAACTAATGGCATTCAGCGAGGTGGTACCAACTAGAACTGGAAAACCAACCTTAGTCTGTCAGAGGCTTGGTGGTCTCTTTTTCTCGGTCTCTGTCTTATTTCTGCTCCCTCGGGGTTTTTTTCTCTGCTCACAGTTTCCTCTGCACACTCACCTTTCTCATGACTCCAAAATGGCCTGAGTGGAATCCTGTCCAGCGTATATATTTGCTTGAAGCCCAAGGTCTCTGGTTAACCAGTGGATTGGCTCCCTTGGGAATCCACCTCAGGAACAATTAGCTGTGCAGGGAGGGAAGATTTACTTCATTTATTCAGTCATGAATATATAAATTCCTTCCTCCCAAGGTATTAATATTTTGCTAGGTGTCATGGGGCATACTGAAGATCTATGCATGATTTGAAGACTGATGTTTTTATATGATACATCATATGTCTGAAAAATATCCAGTAAATACAACATAATTTACTCTTTTTAATAACACCACTGTTATCCGGGTTGTCTTGACTCTCAAGTTAAATCAATCATCCTCTTCTGGGCCAGGCCATATTCATTCTTTAAATTAAGAAAATATGTTTTTTAGAGAAATTGGACTTGTGAATCAGCCTCCTCTATCTGAAGAAACATAGCCCCATCAAATCCTTCTGATACTGAGGAACAGTGTTAACACTTAATAATGGCCCATTGTCTTTGACAAGTGTTGTGATGAATTATGTTATTTCTGAAGCAAAGAATCAGTAGTTATTCCCCTCTTACCCCCAAATGTTGATGTCTCATTATGTAGACCTAGGCTATTAACAACACCATTAATTAAAGAAGTGAAAATTTATATTTTCAGTACTATTTTACACACTAAGCAAGTTCAACACAAAATAAGTAACCTTCCCATGCAAAATTTTGCTGGGCCCTTGATAAAGACATAGGGCTGATCTGGTTTCTGCTTTTTGCAAAGGCATCATCATCACATCATGTGCTTTATATCTGGGACACTCAGGCACTAGTTATACTAGCTAAGTCCCACTTACCTACTTTGAAATCATTATATAACAACTGATTTTTAGAAAATAGGATTTTTTAGTGCTTAAGGAGAGAGTCTGGGCCCCACCTAGTTAAGCATAACCAGGGCAATCCCACAGCGGGATTCTGGTGTTGGTTTCCTGTTAGTCCATAACCCTTTGACATATGTCGCTTTGGTGATGTTTCATGCTTTCAGAGTATGCTGTGAAGTAAGAAGCTTTATTTCACTTTGAAACAGGTGTTTGCCAAGAGAAATGTGTCTTTTGAAATCAGGTACATTTTTCTTGGGTGTTAGAATACATCATTGTAGCAAATGATTATAGAAATGCTATGGTAATCTTTGGGCTATTTTAAAATGTCATAGCATATGATTTTTGAATCATAAAAACTTACAAGTGATACCAGCTCAAATTGAATATTGTATGACTAAAGTACTTAACGTATTCTGAAGCCCACGGGGATTTTTTTTCGCGTCTCTAAAGGGAAGATGTGGGAAAATTGAAGGCATGAGATAGCATAAGAGACTCTAGGTTGTTTATCATAAAAATCTTCTGGGTTTTAAATGGAATTTCAAAAGATGATTGTTCCAACCTGAAAAAGAACTTAGAAAGCAACTAAGGCAAACTTATTTCCAAAGTTTAATTTGTGTTTTTGCATCTAATGCTTCCTGCATGCTTGTTCTAATTCCCCTGTACTCTTTACTCCTATGTTCAATGCTGGCCTTGGGTCCTTAAAAAGCTTTTTTCTGCTTTAAATCTCTTCTCAGCTGTGGCAAAACTTGTTTTTGTGTTTTTTATTTTTTATAGTTTAAATCTCTGGACCATGAAGAAAGTTAGATTCTGGAAACTTGCTTATTTTTCTTGATTTTCCCCTTGGAGATTCACATTATCAGCCATTACACTTTTTCCAATCAAGTTTTCAGAAGCCTCTAATGATTTTAGATCTGATTTAACTCCTAATTGCTCCACATACTATTAAAGGAAAGCATCATTTATTTTCTATAACTAATTAGACTTGTATACGAGGTATGGTTTTTAAGAGTGTCCCTGCTATAAAGTCTTTTTTTTTCCAGCCTCCAGTCTAAAATACTTCTCCTTATCCATATAGTTTCAGCCCAGAGCTCCTCTTTCTTGGAGGCTTTCCTGAGAATCTCCTGCCTACTTTGGTGTTCTTTGTCTTATTTTTCAATCTCTAGTCCTACAATTATCCTATGGTAGTGGGAATGCTGACCCATCTCTCTCCACATTAGACAGTAGCGCATAGCAGGTAGGGAAATTATTTTGAAATCCATAGTGCCTAGTGTATTGTCTACTGCAAATAAAATGCCAAAAAATATGTGAAGAAATATATCTTTATATATTAGATGCAAACTCATGTGTTCTGATCCATTTAAACATTTAAATTTTTATTTTCGACAAGCACATTTGAACAAAGAAAGCTTCTCTTCAAATGTAAGAGGTTATACATTTGTTTAAGAAATGTATTGCCAAAGCCTTTATTCAAATATGGTTGCTTCTGGTATCTTAGAACATGGTTTCTCAACCTTGGCACTGTTGAAAATTTGGGCCAGATAATTCTGTGTTGGGGTGGGGGGCAGGCTGTCCAGTGCATTCTAAGCTATTCGGCAATATCCCTGGCCTCTACCCACTAGAATCTAATAGCATCCCTGAGCCCAGTTGTGACAACCAAATATGTCTTAAGACATTGCCAAATGCACTCTGGAAGTAAAATTGCCCTTGGTTGAGATATACTACCCTAGAATGATAACTTTACCAACTTTAGGTCAATTGGTCAGTATCTGAAAGAGTTTTCAAACATCATTAGAAATGTAATACTGTTAACTCTGTGAAGCATTTCAGTTTTAAATTTTAATTGCCCTTTTATACTTCCAATTAGCTCACAATGTAAACTTACAATTTATCTTTAACATTTACCTTAAATCTTTTTAAACCAGTCTTCCAACACGTATTTCAATTATTCATATTGTTGTAGTTGTCTATTGCTTCTTAAACAAACCACCTCAAAACTTTATGGCATAACACAAAAACCATTCTGTTATATACATGACTTTGTGAGTCAGGGATTTGAAGAGGGCACAGTAGTGGTGGCTGGAGACGTTTAGGACAGCTCATTTGGGCCATATGTATGGGACCTTTGTTCTGCCCATTGGTTGAGTTTCTCCACTTTTCTCCATGTTGTCCAAGATGCCTCCTTAGCTTCTGTGGCTGGTGTATATGGAACAGGGTGGCTAGAAGTGTGGGGCTGGCTGGACATCTATCTCTCCATGAAATCAGCTGTGCTTCCTTACAGCATGGCAGGCTTAGGATAGACGTTTTGCACTGTCCCCAGAGCAGGCAGTGTCCCCAGACCTGGACAGAGGTCAAGGACCTAGCATAGCAGGGATACCATGGTCATAAGACTTCTTATGACCTAGTCTTAAAAGTCCTGGGATGCCACTTTTGTTGTATTTTATTATTTGAGGAATTCATTAAGTCCAACCCAGATTCAAGGTGGGGGGAGTAGAGGGGGGGGAAATAAACATTATTTCTCTTGAGGGGAATGGAATATATATATGGGAGGGGAAGAAATTGATGGTGGCCATCTTGCAAACAAGCTACCAAATCTGCCCAGGTTTGTGGCAGCTCAATTTCTGGAAATGGACAACAGAAGACAAATAATCCATTCAGATTCCTAAGCTATTCCTTCACTTAGGACAACAGCTTTCTTTCCTCTCTGTCTTTTGTTGACAATTAGAATTTAGGGTCCTACTGTAAAGACCTCCCATTTTGGAGGAGGCATGCGAAGCTGCTCATTTATAAAGTTTTGATTTAGTTCTTCCGGATATCTTTCAAGAAATAACATTTGTCATCCTTGGTGGGCGGGGGGGGCATGGTATGTTGAAAATTTTCCTTCTAGAAGGATTCAATCATGATTTTTGGCTTATCATAAACATTAGCCATAAACATGCATGGGTCTCCAGAGTGGTTTGGTGGGGAGAGGGTATAGAAGGAGACAGGCCTGGGTGTCAATCCCAGCTGTCCACTATAGGGCCTACGGTGAGTTCCTTAACTTCTCTCACCCTCATTTCCTTCTCTGGAAAGTGAGTGAAATACTGACTGTCTTGAAGGTTTTTATTAGGTGTTGATTGTTGGGACATAGTCCTCCACAGGTCCATGTTTTTGCACCTCCTAGAGGCACTGCCTTTCCTCTAGACTATCTTTGGAGGGTTGATTGTATAGCAAACAGACATGGAGGATAGTGACTCCCCCTGGGACAGAAGGCGGATTCTTAACCAAGATAATAAGAAGTGTCTACCTCTTGGGCAGAAGTCAGATAAGCTCACTGTCCATTCAGATATTGAGGTACCTGGGTGACACAGTTGGTTGAACATTGGTTTTCGCTCAGGTTGTGATCTCAGGGTTCTAAGATTGAGCTCTGTATCAGGCGCTGTGCCCAGTGCGGAGTCTGCTTGAGTTTCTTTCTTCATCTCCCTCTGCTCCCCCACGCACACTCTCCTCTCTCTCAAATAAATCAGTAAATCTTAAAAAAAATAAAAGGATTCAGATTTCCCCTGGGTGGCTCAGTCAATTAAACGTAAACTGTTGATTTTGGCTCAGATCATGATCTCAGGGTCTTGAGATGGAGCTCCACGCTGGATATGGAGCCTGCTTAAGATTCCCTCTTCCTCTGCTCCTCCCTCCTCCCTCTCTCTTAAGGAAAAAAAAAAAAAAAGATTCAGATTTCCTAAGCTTCAAGTTTCTTAGTTTCTCAACTCCACATGCAGGAGTGAGGTGGCCTTCTTGCAGACTTAAGGAATTTATGCAAATGATTTTTTTCTTACCCCGAAGTCTGTGCTTTGAGGTTGAATCCTAAGACAGGGAGGGGATCAGCAGAGCCAAGATGTTTCTCCCACTCACTCTGCTCCCTCTACTCTTGTCTCCTGCACTTTCTAATCAACTGGACCTAGAGAATGTGGCCAGTTTCGTAGGCTTCCAGTTCCTGTGTTGATGGGATCGCCCTTATACAAAACATCATGACAAGGATTACCAGTCTCGTCTCTCTGAAGGAGATATAAAGGAATTTAGAGAATCCTTTTGCTCTCTTCTCTAAAAAAAGTTGTTATATTTTGGAGTCAAAAGCTGAATGTTAACACTATTTTTTTCCTCTGCATTCTCATTTGAACAATTCTAAATCTCCCTTAGGCAAATTTATTGGCAGAATGAAAATGAACGAAAGATTAGAATAAGGAAGCATAAAACAGAAAATCTAATGAATGTTTTTTGAAAGTCCTCTCAAAACTACTGTGGAGTGATTCCTGTGTCCCACTAATAGAATCATTCAGTACATTGTGGTTAAGTTTGGCAGTAATCCCTTTCCCCTGAATGCTTCTTAGTGGTAGTTGGTTATTTTAAATCCTACATTTCTATCTCTTTAAAAAGCTCAGGGTCTTCCATACCAGGTAAAGGAACTGAACCCATAGAAACCTACTGAGCCTTTACCAACACATTCCTATATGTATTTCTACATACACAGCTCCCTCCAGCCATATGTGACAGCTGGAAGATAAATCTTACTCAGATTCTCAATGCCATGGTCAATTCCTCTAAGCACAGCTTAGGATGGTTGAAAAGCAGCTGAAAGAGAGCACACTGTCTGGCAATGTGAAATAGTACATTTTATTTCTATTTTGACAAGTGCGTCACTTCAGAATTTTACCAGGATGACGTTGGATTAATTCTCCCCATTTATGTGTGGTATTCAAAGTAGAATTCACATTATGTGGGGGTGAAACTTTCTTTATGGACTCCAAACTGCATTTTTTTTTCCGGGCCTAAAGCAAATCAATTTTTTCACAGGGTGGAGATGGGGGTGGGGTCAGGCAGTCCAACCACCAACAACATTGAATCACCTTCTCCCTTCTCTTCTCTGGTAACCAAAAGAAAGTCATTTGAGTACTTATTATTGTTCTCAATTTATCTCAATTCAAAGTATTGATCATTTACTAAGCAATTAACATGAGCTGAGCATTGTGTGGAATATTAAATAAGTACCTGGAGCCTCTAACCTTGTTGGGTCAATTTGACACTTGAATGGAAAACAATATAAGGCAAAATAAAAATTGTGCCCAAATATACAGTAAATCAAAAGAGATGAAAGCATATATCTTGTATATTTGTATCTGAAGTTCATAGCTCTTTTACTTGCAAGAGCCCCAAACCTAGAACAAACTATATTAGTTACCAATTGCCCTGTAATACATTTCTCTGAAATTTAGTGACTTAAAACAACAAACGTTTGTTATCTCATAGTTTCTGTGGATCAGGAATTTGGGAGCCACTTAGCTGGGTGGTTCTGGCTCTGGATCTGCCATGAGGTTGTAGTGAAGCTATAAAGGGACTACAGTCATCTGAAATCTGGACTGAAATTGGAGGATTTGCTTCCAACATGGCTCATTTGCATGGCTGTTGAGAGGAGACTACAGTTTCTCATTACATGGGCTTCTCCACAGGGCTGTTTGAGTTTCTCACAGCATGGCAGCTGGTCTCCCCTGGAGAAGATGATCCAATAGAGAGCAAGGAGGAAGTCCAAAATCCTTACATGACTAGTTTCAAAAGTTGCATGCCATCACTTTATTCTACTCATTAGAATTGAGTTGCTAAGTCCAGTCCATATTGGAAAGGAGAGGGAAATTAGACTCCACTTCCTGAAGAGGGTAGTAGCAAAGAATTTGTGGACTTATTTTAAAACCATCGCACAACCTACATGTCCATCAACAGGAGAATCCCCAAAGAATTTCTTTGCGTATCACACAATGGAATACTACTCCGCAATAAAAAGGAATGAAGTTTCGAAAAATGTAACAACATGGATGAATGTCAAAATAATTGTGCTAAGTGATAGAAGGTAGACACAGAAGAAGACATACTGTAGGCTTTCATTTATATAAACTGCTAAAAACTGCACACTAAGCTATCTAGAGAAAATAGATCAGTGATTGCCTAGGGACCGGGTTTGGGGGGATGGAGTGATGAAGGGAGGGTGAGGGGATTTCAAAGGAACACAAAAAACTTTTGGAAGTGATGGATATACTCATATATCTTGTTTGTGGTGATAATTTTAGAGATATGCCAATATGTAAACATCATCAAATTGTAGGCTTTAATATGTGCAATTTATTGTATGTCAATTATACTTTAATAAAGCAAAAAATTTATGGTAAAAACAGAAAATTTTTTGAGTCCACATCCCAATTATATTTCCTAGAACTTTGTTTTTTAGCTCTCTTTAGTCACCAAATCTAATTAATAAGTCTTGGACTTTCATCCATCGAAGATAGTTTTTGGCATGGAAGGAACTTATTCACCTCTCTCACATCTGTGTATTCTTGTAACTTAGCATTTATCAAAGCATAGTAGAACTGAGTATTGAAGAAAAATAGCCCTAGATTCCAGCTAGGCCATGCTGTTTTCTTGGAGAACATTACATTTTCACCAAAATCATAAGAGATCACTCTGTGGCTAATCCACCTACTGGATTAAAACAAAAATAGGGATGCTCCATAATCACATCTGAACACAGACAAAACAAGGACACTGTGCTAACCATAAACATGGTCACACTCCCCCCCCTCCTTTTCCAGCTAATGTGAATGCTTCTTTACCAATGACCAATTCCATGCCTCCTTCCTCCTAGGTAAAAATTATTAAAATATCCAATCATAGAATTGCTCTCAACTTTCTGACAGCACCGAATCCAGGACAAATCCCTGCCTCCTTGAACCTTCCCTCAAATTATCTAAAATGGGCTCAAATCCTATGATATGTCCCCCAAACACTCCTTGAGATTCCCTTTTGTTATCCATGGTGTAAAACCTGCCTGCTTGCAGCAAATAAGAAACCCAATTTGGTTTGAATGCAGGTGTATTCCTGGTGGTGTTTTGCTGCTGGGCATCAAAGCATTTATATATTTGATGTTTCTACTAGACATTAAAGATTTAGAGATCTGGGATTTTATCTATCTATCATCTATCTATCTATCTATCTATCTATCTATCTATCTATCTATCTATCTATCATCTATCTACCTATTTTGGCAAACCCAACACCAAGCATGGTGCCTGACTAGGTACCGAGTACGTTTGTAGGATAAATGAATGAATGTGTATTTTATGATTGAAGGCATGCCCTTTAACAAATAGAAGAAGCCACTTTACTAAAACATGTTATTTCTCATCAAAGTGCTCTGCCAGTCTGCTACTGACTGAGTTTGCTTTTACATGCGAAGGTGCTCCTGGGCTTCTCATGTTATTGCCTTTGCCCAGTTCCCACCATCAGCAGAGCTTATGTCTTCGTGTTTGAAGCGACGGCGGCTGGTACTGTATCTCCACAGTTCCTCATGATCCTCACCATTCCCAGCATGCACCGCTACATAGCCCACCAGGTGTGAGGATGACATTATCCTAACTATACTTTACCAGAAATAACTCACAGTGGGAAAGCAGATTAGGACAGTTTAAAGTGTAGGAAAGAAAGCTATGAAAAACTAGAAAGAGAGTTGATTTCTAACTAGAGTTAGACCTCATACTTGTTTTGACTTCACGGATGATTCAAAGTACAGTATAGTTGTCCTTTCTCTCCAGGATTTATTGCTATCTGTAGATTTCCAGAGCCCTCTCAAATGTAATCTTGTGGATCTTCCTCTTTTCTGCTTTAGTAACATCCTATTCAAAGTGGAATAAAAAGTGTTAGTTCTACTCACGGACCTTATCTCAATTTTGTCCAGTGTAGCAGTGCTTAAGCACTCAGGTTTTTGCATCAGAAAGACATGGATGGGAATCCTGGATCATCAACTTCCTGAATACTTTCATGTCATTTAACCTTCTTCAATCTTAGTTTTCTTCCCTGTGAAATAGGGATATCAACAGTAAATATGCTGTACCCTCGTGAGAATGAAATGAAATAGTATATAAAAGCCAACCCTGGCACAGAAGTTATAAATTATAGCTATTATTAATGCAATTAGCTCATTATTTTTCATTAGCATAAATTGCATTTATAAATCTAAGGTGAAAATTGGATACTATATACTATGCAACATTATGTTATATTATATAATATATATAATACATTATCATTTTATATATTATAGCATAATATATATAAAATATATATTAATTAAAATATAATGGTTTTTATTACAGGATTTAGACAAACTCTTTAGTAATAAAAACTTTGCAAAACTAATTTGTGTGTTTTATATCTTGCCTGAAATAAACTTCTAAATTTAGAAAAATAAACTGTTTGTAATACCTATCACAGGGGGAGTTTTAGTGTTTAAACTGGAGGACTTTCAAGATTCCCTGTTGTCAGAAAGAGAAAAGCTCATTTGATAAACTAGAGCTGAACTATCCAGCCGAGCTGCTCTCAAATTCCTGATCCACAGAAACTACAAGACATGTAAGCCTAAACAAAAAGACAAGAAGGAATTCTGCTTCCAGTCAGATTTATCCTCTGTCTGAGGCCAACGAAAAAAGAAAGAAAGAAAAAAAAAAGAAGAAAAGAAAGAAAAGAAAAGAAGGAAGAAAGAACAAATTAAAGAAAAATAGACACACAGAATGTGTTAAAAAAACAAACCAGTTTTCAGTTTTCAAGATGCTGGACATCAGGCACGGAAAGTCAGGGACCGCTGAGAGGCAAGAGGCAAAAGCACTGTGACTACATGGGGCTGCTGCCCGGAGAGGTTCTGGGCTGTGGCAGAGACAGAATCTGGCAGACTCCCTGAGGGGAAAAGATGAATCTGAGTCAGGAGACCAAGGCAGCTAAAGTTTCCAGGCCAAGAGTCCTGGAGAGGAAAGCACGGAACAGAAAGAAAACCTCAGGGACGTTTGCGTGGCTCAGTCGGTTGAGCAGCTGACTCTTGATTTCAGCTCAGGTCATGATCTCCGGATTGTGGGATCGAGCCCTGCATTAGGCTTGTGCTCAGCGCTGAGTCTGCTTAGGATTCTCCTTCTCCCTCTGCTCCTGCCCCCTGCTCTCTCTCTGTATCTGAAATAAATAAATAAATAAAATCTAAAAAAAAAAGAAAGAAAAGAAAACCTCAGAGATTTACTGCAGGTTCCCTTCCTGTATCCAGTAAGTACTGACTGGTGCACACACCTAATAACAGCTTCAAAATACATGAAACAAAACATAATAGAATGGCGAGAAGTAGACAAATCCACAATTTTAGTCAGAGATTTCAATACTTTTTCGATAATTGATAGAACACATAGGCATAAAGTCAATAAAGATATGGAATATTTGAACAATACTACCAAATTGACCTGAAAATGGTAGAAGGCAGTCTGATACATATTATTTTAAAGTTCACATACACATTTGCCAAGAGAGAACATATTCTGGGCCTAAACCAAGTCTCAATAAATTTAAAATTATTAGATTCATACAGAGTCTGCTCTTTGACCACAATTCAATTGGAAATAAAAAACATAAAGAGCTCTATCAAACATTTGATAACTAAATAACACTTTTAAATGACACATGGATAAAGTTTTTGTTTTGTTTTGTTTTAAGTAGACTCTACACCCAATGCAGGGCTTGAACTCACCACCTTGAGATCAACAGTCAGATGCTCTACTGACTGAGCCAGCCAAGTGCCCCTGGATAAAGTTGTAAAAATCAAGAAAAAAATATAAAGTATTTGAACTGAATGAAGATGTTAATATCAAAATGTGCTAAAGCAAACAAATCAACGACCTCTGCTTCCATCTTCAGAAACCAGAGAAAGAAGAACAAATGAATTCTTCTTTCAGAAGAAAGGAAATAAATAATATAGAGAGATCTAAATGAAAACAATAGAGAACATCAATGAAGTAAAAAGCTGGTTCTTTGACAAGATCAATAAACTTGATAAAACTCCTGCCAGACTGATCAGGAAGAACGAGAAGACACAGATGATCAATATTTAGGAATGCGAAAAGTGACATCACTATAGATTTTACAGATAATAAAAGAATAATAAAGGAACATTATGAACAGCATTATACCTATAAATTTTACCGCTCGGATGAAATAGACCAATTCCTTGAAAGTTACAAACTACCAAAACTTATTCAAGAAGAAATAGACAAACTGAATAGCTTTTAATTTATTGGAGAAATTGAATTTGTGGTTAAAAATCTTACCTAAAAAAAATAACCAAACAACAAAACTCCAGGCCAAAATTCACATTGGTGAATTTTTCCAAACGTTTAAAGAAAATATAATATCAGCTCTATCCAAACTCTTCCAGAAAACTGAAGAGGAAGGAATACTTTCCAACTCATTCTGTGAGGACAAAATTGCCCTGAGATCAAAAGTAGACGAAGACATTACACGAAAAAAAATTATAGACCAATATCCCTCATGAGCATAGATGTAAAAATTCTAAAGAAATATTTAGAAATTAAATGTACCAATACATAAAAAGGTAAATACATCAGTACCATGTGGGGCTTAATCCCTGGAATGCAAGTTTGGTTTAACATTCAAATATCAATCAACGTAAATTACCATATTAATAAACTAAAAAAAAAGAAAAACCATGGGATCATCTGACTATAGCAAAAACATTTGGCATGTTAGTTACTGCTCTACAAAGTAACAATGATATAAATTGTAAGATGTTGTCAAGATAATATACACTTTGCAGGACTCTGTGTGTGTGTGTGTGTATGTGAGTGCATGCATGCACATACTTGTTTTTTTTTTTTTGGAGTGTAAGATGCGTATATCATGGTCCTTTGCCTTCAAATACTTCAGACTGTATTTCCTAAAAATACAGGTGTTCTTTTACATAACTACAGTACTGTTATCAGCTTCAGTAAATTTAGCATTGGTATAATACTTTTACCTAATATAGCATCTGTATTCCAATTTTGTCACTTGACTCAATAATGTCCTTTATAGTATTTTTTCCTCCTCCAGGACAGAATCCCATATATGGTCAGGCAGTGCATTTAGCTTTCAGTTACCTGGAACATTTCTACATCCTTTCATTATCTTTTATGATACTAACATTTATAAAAACATATAGTCACCTCCCACCTACCTTTTCTAAATGGAATATCCTCACTGGGGGTTGACTGATATTTCCTCATTATTTGATTCAGGCTATTCTTTACTCTTAGATGGTGTTGCAACCTTCTGTGTGTATCGCAAATGTAGGCACACAATGTCCATCAGTCCGTCATAGCTGAGGTTAATTTTGGTTATTGTCTCAAGGTGCTGGATTTCTCCAATAGGTAATTGCTGCTTTTTACTCTTTATGATTAATAAGCAGTCTGTGGGGATACACTTTAAGACCAACCATGTAAATGTCTTATTTTTTTATCAAAATTTCCTGGATTTAGTATTCATTGATGCTTCTTGCCTGATGCATTCTTTATTATAAAATAATGATTTTGTACTCCAGGACTTCTGCATTTACCAGTCGGTATTCTGCTTTCTACTGTATGCAACAGCTTTCATTTCCCCTGTTCATTTGTATTGATAAGAACTAATAAATTACTATTTCTTCAATGGTTTGTAATTCATTACTTAATTATTTGTGGCTATTTTTCCCCCAGAGTGACCCCACAATTTGACATCTATGTCTGTGTGATGCACCTCATCATTTTTTACCTTCGGGCAATATGTTCCAGGTTCATCTTGAACCTACCCTGCCCCAGCCCTGGAATCAGCCATTTCCTCAAGAAATGTTCCTTTTAATGGAGAATGGCACTAGGGACCAAAATGTGGGTTCTAGATGATAGTCACTATATTTTGATGCTTTTCCCATTAAGTAAAAACTATTTTAGCACTACTAGAGCTGGGTTACCTGAGTCTAAGGTTACCATTTGCTACTTCTCCTCTATTCTTTAATATTTTAAAAAGCTTAGTTATATTTATAAAATAATACACATTCACTGTAAAAAGGAAGTAAAACAATTGAAACAGATATGAAGAAGCAAAACAACCAAACCAAAACCCCGAAACACTTCAATTCTCACCAACCAGCCCTTACTTCCTATAAACATTTTGGCTTATCTGCTTCATAATTGGGTGCTGTTCTAAGGATTTAGTGGGAGTAATCTACTGATTAGATAGAGTGTGTGTTTTTTATTCTGCTTTAACAAGAAGGTTCCTTTGTCTGATCTTGGGGCAGGGGGGATGGGTACATGAAGGGTAGGAAAACAGATGGCAAGGCAGGCCCCCAACCCTAACCCTAGTTAAGTAGGGGTTTATGTTTCTCAGCCCTGGGCCTGTCCTGACACACAATTGTTGGAGAAAGGGACTAAATAAGTATTTTGTATTCGAAGGAATGAAAGGCTAGGTGACATAACTCTGGGGGCTCTGAGGGGTGAAAGGAAGGTGGCATGCTTTAACTCTATTAGACAGGTGGTTAACAGACTGTCAAGTTCCCCATAGATGTACAGTCTTGGTCTCATGTTGAGGAGCCCTAGGTGATCAAAGAAGACACTGTGGCACAGCATGGTGTGAATGGGGAGATGGCAGGTGCCAGGGGGCCGCACTGACCATTGATCTCTCTGTGCTGATTTTCTGCTTACTGTGTACTAAGGATTCTTCTTGTTCTTGAGCATCAGAGAGCACCAACAGGTCATCTGGTCACTTTCATAAGGGGGCCTCTAGTGGCTGTTATACAACTTACAGAAGTCTCTATAGCACTTGATAATGCCTATCATTAAAAGAAAATAAAACATAATTTAACTCATACAACCATAATTTTTCACCACTTATTAAGTACCAGTCACTGTGCATTATACTAAGGATTCAAATATGGAAAAAGTCTACCTTATTTTGTTTCATTAGTATCGTTGACCTCACAGGGTTGGTACAAAGTGCTTTTGGAATATAGGAAAAGCTGCATCCAAGTCAAAGGTGACAGGAGACACAAGCTGGGGTGACTTAACAGTTCCTGGTTCTCATAGTGGCTGAGCTTGATCTATCTGCCATCTTAATTAGTCATCTAATTTCTGCCTGGAATTTGAAATGAGAACATGGCTAGAACTATTGGTCATAAGTCGTGGGGCAACGCTCTAGAGAGAAGATCCAAAAGCTCCTGCTGCAGAGGTCCTTGGAGCTATCCTGCTTTCTATTCTCCCCAAGGCTGAGTTATTCAGGTCTTCCCAAGATTTCTGGAAGGCATCCAGTATCCTTCCAATAAATCTTGTTTCCATATCTTAGCCACAATCCATTTCTGTCCCTTGCAAACCATGAAATTTACCAGGCACTGGAGGTTTCAGAATAAAGGAAGCATTTGAACTGAGACTTGAAGGATAAACATAAATTTTCTAGATAGACATCTAGGCAGAAAATGTAGATTTTCGATTTCCATGTTGGCTATTTGTCAGAGCCTGGATTATTTCCCTCCAGAATAGTCCCTTGGAATCTGATTGGTCAGGATGAACAACAGGGACAAACACTACTGAGAATAAATATTTAAAGGATCTGAGAGAGATTATTATGTATTAAAAATATCTCTTTTCTTCAGCAATCCACCGACTTCAAGTTCTTGAGCAGATGAAAGTAGAGATGTATGTTCTTGGTGTTGCCAGGTTAATACTGGTTATTTCATGCCAAGAGAAGTTTATATACACAAATTACATAATTTTTAAAAACTATCTTCTACATATCTAAAAATAGGAAATTTAAATCATTTAACTGGAATACTCAAAACTGATCATTTATTTGCAAACATGACCTGGAAACTCAATAGAATACAGTAGCCTACTAAATACAGTTATTCTAGAATGCTTAGGTAAAAATTTTGGCTCTAGTAAAGCTTATAAAATGGATGATTACATTAATATCTTACTTGTTTGTTACAGAGATTAGGTAAGCATGGAACCAAATCACTCAGTTGATTTATTTACCTTAATTAAATAAGAAGTCAATTAAGTTGAAGGGGAAAAAAGCCAATCACTTAGATAAAAATAGATAAAATCAATGTTAAATTAAAAGTTCCTTTTTGAGAACAACTGGGTTGGCATAGCTAGAAAGAGGTGCAGAGTGAAGGATAAAAAGATGAAAAGTTTTGATCTCAGAAACTTTTTGACAAAATCCTTTTGGTCTGGTCATTCTACTCAGAGGACAACTGAGTATTTCTGCAGAGGCTTCTGGGAATCGGGAGGTAGAAGAGACAGGGTAGTGGCAAGGAATCCAGAATTTTATGTTTTGTCAGGGATAAAATGGAGCAGGTGGGAATTTGCTCTCCTTAAGAGTGTAACATCATGGTAGGAATTTGCCAAGCTAATCTAATTTTGCCATGTAATTCTCAGATTTAAACACATCATCTCTTCAGACTCTCCAAAGAAACCTAAGGATTTACAGCTTTTTCTGTCTGAAGGACTTGGAGTATTTTCTGACCTAAATTCTTGGTCTATTGGAGATTACTTTGACAATTTCTTAAATTTAGGATTTGTGTGTCTAAAAACCCACAAGACTTTAAGGAGCTGACAAATTCTCAGGAGCCTCTTAACTGTGGGAAGCCCAAGTGCTTTGCTAACAGAGCAAGCGACTGTACAAATCTCACACCAGAATCCCAGCATAGAAATACAGCAGAGGACCAGGAGAAATTAAGTGAGACATCAGCTAGCCATATTCAAATAGATTGCACTGATGGAATCAAGAAAAGTATTTGTCTTTAAATATTTAGAATTTTGTCTGTGTAGATCCAAATCAAAGGAGTCCGTCAGCATGGCTTGTCTTCAAAGCTCTCACAAGTAAATAAAACCCAGGTTAGTGAGGTAGATATCAAAAGATTTGGATATCATTTTGTTTTTAAATTTTGGTACTTTTAAAATTTACTTGGGAAGTCAAAAATTGATAATATATGCAGATGGTTGAAAATCCAAAAGTACCAGGGCGTCTGGGTGCCTCAGTCGTTAAGCGTCTGCCTTCGGCTCAGGTCATGATCCCAGGGTCCTGAGATCAAGCCCCTCACTGGGCTCCCTGCTCGTTGGGAGGCCTGCTTCTCCGTCTCCCATTCCCCCTGCTTGTGTTCCCTCTCTTGCTGTGTCTCTCTCTGTCAAATAAATAAAAAATCTTAAAAAAAAAAAGAAAATCCAAAAGTACCAGTAAGCTTAACATTAAAAATAAGTCTCTGACCAATTTTCATTTCTTGTACTCAAATACAATCTTTTGACATTTTAAGCTGTTTCTATCCTTTTTTTTTAAAGTTTATTTATTTAAATAATCTCTACACCCAATGTGGGGCTTGAACTCACAACCCTGAGATCAAGAGTCACATGTTTTACCAACTGAGCCAGCCAGATGCCCCTGTTTCTTCTATTCTTAAGTCTATATTTCTAAATGACAAACCTGTACTACTATTTCTTCAAGTTATTGATTTTAGGCATCCTGTTATAACAGATGTTGGCCTACCAGAAAAACTGTCAGAGGAAAGAGAAAATGATGTCAAACTGAAACGAGGTATTAATGGTGAACGAGAGTGGTAAAAATAGTATTTGAGTTCTGGGACCCAGTCATGCCTAAGTTTGCTTCACCTTTGAAACTTGACAGAGATGAGCAAATAATGAGAAAGTCCCCTCTAACTTAGACAAGATCGAAATTGGTTTCCATTCCTTATAATCTAATGTGTCCCAATGAACGCATTGTTGTTCTTTGGGGTATATTAGGATTGGGTAGCAATAGCTTGCCTTTTTCTAAATGGAAATAATATATTTTAAAACAAAATAAGGTATTGGAACTTTTATTTTTATAGAAAACAAACATGATTAAAATTGACCAAACAAATCATTACTTTCATAGAAATAAAAACTTAAGGGATTAATCAGATGCAACTGGACCTAGGTGTTCAAAAAAAACCTCTTATTTTTTTATTATGTTATGTTAATCACCATACATTACATCATTAGTTTTTGATGTAGTGTTCCATGATTCATTGTTTGTGTATAACACTCAGTGCTCCATTCAGTACGTGCCCTCTTTAATACCCATCAGGGAAATCCAAATCAAAATCTCAATGAGATACCACCTCACACCAGTCAGAATGGCTAAAATTAACAAGTCAGGAAACAACAGATGTTGGCGGGGATGCAGAGAAAGGGGAACCCTCCTACACTGTTGGTGGGAATGCAAGCTGGTGCACCCACTCTGGAAAAAAATGTCTTTAGAATCTGTCTCACTCTGTTTGCCATCTCCTCTGTGGCTACATTGTCCTCAGGTAATGTCCTCCGTGTGGTGTTAAGATTCCATCAGCTCTAATCTTAAACCCTATCAGACCAAAAAGCCCTGAAAGAGAACTCTTCCTGGGTTGACTCATCTGGGATCGTATACTCATCCCTGAGCCAAATGCTGGGACCCAGATGCGGGGTAGTGGTGGAGCCAGCCCTGGGCTCCCCACAGGGACACAGTCAGATATGATTTTGAATGGAGTTAGAAAAAAGCACAAGTCAAAGCTGGCACAAGAGGATTAGATGTGGAAAAAATCTTAATAAGAATAAATGACCTTATAGAAAGGATATTAAGTAAGTAATGATAAAGTAGTAGAATGAACAAAGTAATGGCAAAAAAAAAATAGGGGAAAGCAAAAATGCTGAGCGGAGGCACCTCCCATGTTGAAGTTGTAAAGAAAGCAAAATGAATTTTGTGTTGTAAAGATTTGCTATCCTTTTCTTGGACATGTGTTGAGACCATATGTTGAATGTAGACAGTGTTTTGATTGAGATTAATTTCTTCTAGAACATGCTTCTCTCATCTACCCAGAAATGGACAGTGAAGGAAATTTATACATTTACTGATCTATCCAAGAAGGATGCCTATGAATAATGGCCAACTGCGGAAATAGTGAACTAAATTACAATTTATTTGTAATAGAGAGGGAAAATATATTAATTGAAAGAAAGGGGTGAATTTTTTCACTGCTCTGGAAATAAAGTTCTGATTAATTTATAGATTTAAAAGGCCACTCTGACTCAGCCTCATAATTTGAGTAATAAAACTCTTCTAATGGCTTTACAACAGATTTATAAAATAAATGAGCAAACTTAATCAAACCACAGTGCCTGGCCAATACAAATGTTTCTGTTGTCAGCAATTTATTCCACCAATTGAGAGATTTAGCCATGAATTTGGGTAGCTTGACTATATTCCATGACTATATTCCATGACTATATTAGCTTGACCTTCATAAATGCATTCTCTATAGTAAATTAAGAAGGGCATATCCTTAACAATCCGCTGAAGAAAAAATTATTCTCTCTTCTTTTTTATAATAAGGAACAACAATTTTTTTGAAGTTCCACAGAGATATATATTAAATAAATTTTTAAAGACTCTCTAGGATATTATATTTAAAACAGTTAATGTTTCACCATTTACTATCATTTCAGTTGACTGGAACAAATATATACAAGGGTCCATTAGATGTTTTATGCATCTGTGGTTTTAACTTGGAGACTCTTAAAAAGGGAGATAAGGTTATTGATTTATAATTTACATTTTAAAAATTATAGACCAGAAAGGTAATAATTATAGTCAATAGTCTGTAGTTGTTTCCTAGAAGAAATACACCCAGACTGTGCAAAGGAGCTGCCTACAGTGAGGGAGAGGTGCCCTTTCTGTTCATCAGGCTCCAGTGGGGCTGACCTCATTCATATATACCTTAAATTCATTCCATAAGTAAAAAGTTGATTATACTTTATGATAGGGTCATGGACTTCTTTGCGAATCTGATGGACATTATAGACCCCCCCCAGTAAAATACACATATTCTTATATACATAGTGTATACAACTTATTATTTTTATTGAAGTATAAATGACCTATGATATCCTATTAGTTTCAGGTGTACATCATAGTGATTTGATATTTTTATACAGTATAAATGATCCCTATAAGTCTAGTTACTGCCACTGTGCAAAGTTATTACAATATTATTGACTATATTCCCTATGCTGTATATTACAAACCTATGACTTATTTGTTTTATATTGGAAATCTGTGCCTCTGAATTCCCTTCACTTATTTCATGCCCCCCTCCCCCCAGTCATTCTTTTCCGGTAACCCTCAGTTTGTTTCCTGTACCTATGAGTCGGTTTCTGTTTTGTTTGTTCACTTGTTTTGCTGTTTAGATCCACATATAACTGAAATCATGTGGTATTTAAATCTTTATCTCACTTATTTTACTTAGCAAAATACCCTCTAGGTCCATCCATGTTGTTGCAAATGGCAAGATTTCATTCTTTTTTATGGCTCAGTAATATTTCATTATATATATATGTATATATATATACATATATATATACATACCATATCTTCTTTATCCATTCATCTGTAGATGGACACTTAGGTTGTTTCCATATCTTGGCTCTTGTAAATAATGCTGCAATGAACATAGGGGTGCACATATCTCTTTGGATTGTTATTTCACTTTCTTCAGATAAATACCCAATGGTGAAATTGCTGGATTGTATGGTATTTCTTTTTTTTTTTAATTTTATTTATTTATTTGTCAGAGAGAGAGAGGGCACAAGCAGGGGGAGTGGCAGAGGGATTAGCAGGCTCCCCTCCAAGCAAGGAGCCCAATGCTGGACTTGATCCCAGGACCCTGGGACCATGACCTGAGCCAAAGGCAGACGCTTAACCAACCGAGCCACCCAGGTGTCCTGATTGTATGGTATTTCTATTTTTATATTTTTTAAAAGATTTTATTTATTTGAGAGAGAGAGCACAAGAGAGCAGGGGGAGAAGCTGAGGGGGAGGGAACAAGAATCTGAAGCAAACTCCGCACTCAGCACAGAGCCTAACGTGGGGCTTGATCCCACAACCACGAGATCATGACCTGGGCTGAAAATCAAGAGTCAGATGCTTAGCCAACTGAGCCATGCAGGTACCCCTCTGTTTTTAATTTTTTGAGACAACTCCATAGTGTCTCGCATAGTGGCTGCACCAATTCACACTCCCACCAACAGCAGGTGAGGGTCCCTTTTCTCCACATCCTCAACAACACTGGCTATTGTAAAATAAGACAAAAAAATAACAAATCTGAGCAGTGTGAGGTGATATCTTATTGTGGTTTTGATTTGTATTTTGCTGATGATTTGTGATGTTGAGCATCTTTTCAAGTTCCTGCTGGCCATCTGTATGTCTTCTTTGAAAAAATAAAAATCCTCAGCTCATTTTTGAAACCAGTTATTTGCTTGTTTTTTTTTGTTTGTTTTGTTTTGTTTTGTTTTTTACATTAAGTTGTATAAGTTCTTTTTTTTTTTTAAGATTTTATTTTTATTTATTTGACAGAGAGAGACACAGCAAGAGAGGGAACACAAGCAGGGGGAGTGGGAGAGGGAGAAGCAGGCTTCCCGCCGAGCAGGGAGCCCGATGCAGGACTCGATCCCAGGACCCTGGGATCGTGACCTGAGCCGAAGGCAGACGCTTAACAACTGAGCCACCCAGGTGCCCCGAGTTGTATAAGTTCTTTATATACTTTGGATATTGACGACTTTTTGGATGTATGATTTGCAAATATCTCCTTCAATTCAGTGAGTTCCCTTTTCATTTTGTTGATTGTTTCCTTCACTGTGCAAAAGCTTTTGAGTTTGACATAGTCCCATTTGTTTAGTTTCACTTTTTTGCCCTTGCCTAAGGTGTTTGCTAAGTACTTTTTTCTTAAGATGAGTAGTGGGTACGTATGTGTTTGCTTAATTAGTCTCTGTTCCTTTATGCATTATTTTATAAAGAAAAATTAAATATAAACTAGCAGTACCCATTAGACTGAATAATTAAAATGTAAAAAAATAGTAAGACTTTATTGGTGTAACGTCTACCAACATTGTGGACTTAGTTTGCATAGACTCCATAATGTGATTCATAAAAATGTTAGATAAAAAAATATACTTAAGAAATTGTGAATATCTAGTCAAGCTCAAAATAAAGAAAGGGACATCTTCGGGTGCCAGACATGAGGAGAAAAATCAAAGCTAAAGCAATGAACAAAGGCTGAAGTCAGACTGGGGCTGCTGGCTGAGATCTAATGTTCCGCTAGAATAGGAAAAGCAGCCTAAGTCCTGAGAAGATATAGAAAATGGAACTGAAATCACTGGATAAAGGCTGGATCTTGGATGAATCACCCCATTGGTTAATCTTGCCCATTGACTGAGGGGAAATAGTGAAGATGTTTTTATTTGTCCTGTGCCTTGCATTGAAAAGAAAAGGCACACATTAAGAATTATAATTCTAAGCTTGTACTATACCCAGATACAGGATAAAAATTTGTAGTATTTCATGGTTCAGGAATTCACCAGCTGAGACACTTGCATCAGAAAAGAAACTGAATAATAATAATTATTATTTATTCTAGATATGAGCTCACAATAACAAATACACATCACTCACACACTCAACAAAATCAGTTGAGTAAACATGAACGAATGCAATGAACAAAATAATTATTATCTTGAGAATTGCAGATAATAAAACAATGAAAAAAAACTAGAACAGGATTGCTCAAATTGTTTAAAAAGATTTTTTAGGGATGACTGGGTGGCTCAGTTGGTTAAGCAACTGACTTTTGATTTCAGCTCCGGTTATGATCTCAGGGTTGTGAGATCAAGCCTCACCTTGGGCTCCCTTACTGGGAGTCTGCTTGGGATTCCCTCTCTTCCTGTCCCTTTGCCTCTCCCCCTTTGCGTGCTCTCTCTCTCCCTCTCTGAAAGAAAGAAAGAAAGAAAGAAAGAAAGAAAGAAAGAAAGAAAGAAAGAAAAAAAGAAAAAAAGAAAGAAAGAAAAAAGGGGCAAGATTTAAAAAAAAAAGAATTGGAATTATTATGAAAATGGATACCATAAAAAAAGAGAAGTGATTGAATTTTTTTAAAAGAACCAAGAAGGATGCGTAGAAATTAAAAATATAATCACACAAATGAAAAAACTCAAAATATAGATTAAACAGCAGATTAGACACAAGTGAAGAGATAATAGTAATCTGGAGATGAAAAACAAGGAAATTATTTAAATGCAGCATAATAGAAGAAAAACATTAAATGGGAAGTAAGAGAAATGGAGAATATTATTTAAAAAGTACAACACATTAAATAGTGAGAATTTTCCTGAAATGATTAAAAAACATGAATTCACAGTTGAAGAAACCCAAGTTGTGACCAAAGTAAATAGAACAAGTTCACCCAGACACATGGTGAAACTATAGAATATAAAAAGAAAATTAATCTCAGAGAAAACACAGACTATATACAAAGGGATCAAAATTTGACAGACGGAAGTCTTCTCATGAAAAGATGCTAAAAGAAGATGGAACAATATTCTCAAAGTTTTTAGGAAAATTTTCAGCCAGCCTAGAACTCTGTACTCACCTAGACTATCAAACAAGATGAATAAATACATAGAAAATATATTTCAGGAAGAAATTAAACCCAAAAGGAAGGAGTGGAGTAAAGAAGCAGTAGTTGGCAATTGCAGTGGTAAGTCTAAAGGATCTTCAACTAAAAATAAATAATAAAAATGAATAATCTGGGCTAAAATCTTAGATAACAATAAAGTAAAGGGGAAGTTGTCAGTGTCATAGTTATCCAAGGTCCTTGTACTGTTTGGAAGGAAGATAGAGGTTTTGATGAAACTTGAACTTGTTAAGCAAAAAACCAAAATGAAACGAAACAAAAACAAAAAGCATGGACATAGAATGTATTCCTTCTAAGCCAGTAAAGTAAAAAATAGAAATAAAACATCATCAATTCAATAGAAAGATACAAAGAAAACACATGATTAACAGAAAGATGGCAGAAATAAGTTTATCTGCTAAGGCAACAAATGTAGAACATGCCTTTAAAAAACAGAGCTCCCTACTTAGTTTTACATTTTAGAGATGTGCTCTTATAAGAATATTTCTAAGACAAAGTAAACCATGGAAGTTGAAAGTAAAAGGAAAAATACAACAAATTTCAATGACAGTAGTAATATTATTATCACACCAAATAGACTTTAAGAACAAAGGCTTTATTAGGGCAAAAAGGGTTTTTAGGTTTTTTTAAAAAAAACAATTTTATTTATTTACTTATTTTTGATGATTTAATATACCTATACATTGTGAAATGATCACCACAATCAAGTTAATTAACACTTTTTTTTTTTTAAGATTTTATTTATTTATTTGACAGAGAGAGAGAGAGAGACAGCAAGAGCGGGAACACAAGCAGGGGCAGAGGGAGAGGGAGAAGCAGGCTTCCTGCTGAGCAGGGAGCCCGATGTGGGACTCGATCCCAGGACCCTGGGATCATGATCTGAGCTGAAGGCAGACACTTAACGACTGAGCCACCCAGGTGCCCCCCAATTAATTAACACTGTTATTGTTGGAGTAGACAATTGGTTAGGTTCTACCAGGATGCCTGGAGGCCAGCAACCAGGAAGTGGCCGGCTGGGAGGAAGTCTGAGGCCGGTCCAGGCAGCGGCTCCAAAACAAAACCACAAGAAACTAGATGGAACCAGACAGGCCCAAGATGGCTGACCAGGTAGGCTGAAGTTCACATTATTCTTTCATTATACCACATTAACATTTTAAAATCTTCTCCCTGAGGGTGTTGGGAGAGGAAGCCCCCTGACCAAATAAGGAAGAAAAGCCAGGTAACCCATGTTCCTAGAAGAGACCACTTGCTTCCAAGAAATCCTGCCTCAAGTAACAAATATTCCACTCCTTTGTTAACAACTGTCAATAAAAGACAGAAACAGAAACCCCAGTGGGCACAGCTCTCCCTTGAGTTCACCTGCTCTCACATCTCGGGAGTGTATTTTTACTTTAACAAACTCTCCTGCTTGTACTGCTCTTCCACTGTGTTGTGTCTGTCCTTGAATTCTTTCTCATGGGGAGACCAAGAGCATCCAGTGACATCATTTGGACAGGATGGGTTGAGGCTTCAGGGTCCAAG
>NC_138371.1:48928481-48975258 GCF_054177405.1 Leptonychotes weddellii | reverse complement strand
GAAGCCACTGTGTAAGGCACAGTTCAAAGAATACTAATGAGATTTGAGGTCCCAGGATTCAGAGGCACGTCTACTATGGTTCTCTCTGAAACCAAACTCTGGTGGGATTGTGGGCATTGGTAAAGCAAGAAGCACGAGATGGTCCTCGACTGTGGAGGGCACCCCCATAACGGGGGTGGTGGAAGGGGGTAAGGGACCAGGAGGAAATTTGGGAGAAGGCATTAACTCTGTAGGAGCTTAATACTTCTTTAATTTACATTGATTCATACTGAATTCCATCCTCTTCCTAGGTTTTTTTCCTCCAAAGTGGTTCACCTAATTAACAAAAGGCCTGTTCGTCTTTTCCCAGAATATCCCATTTCCTTCAAAGTGTCTTTGGGGACCGCAGGAAACTGCTCCCCACTTACTTGTGGGGGCAGCAAGACTACAGGCTGTCTTCTTCCCTGGGTAACTATTGTAATGCTTCTCATCTGCCCCCCTGAGAAGGAAATGAAAAGTGAGTGCATTGCATTCAACAGGTGCTGAATGAAGGTTTCCCGCAACTATTGTGAATAGAGCCCAGGACATTTGCAGTTTCTCCAGACCATTTTTCACTTCAACTAAAGCAGTGCCCCCACTTGTCCGAAATGACTTCTGATCTTCCGAAATGCCAGCTTTCTCCGGCCCCTACAGATTCGGACTCATTTTAAATTGTCAAGTTCCAGCGTTGCCTAAGAGCTTAGCCTCACTACCTGTGTTTGCTTGTAACGAGCACTGTTTTACCTACTTTTCTAGCTGAGAGTGGGCGAACAGCCTGTGGGAATGAGACACAGGGTGGGGAGGCCTGCTGGTGATCCCCTGGGGGCTCGGTCCCCAGAAAGCCCCATAGCTGCAGCTCCCCCTGCCCTGCGACACTGAGCCGTGCACATCCCAGCCGTTATTTATTGGCACAAACCCTGCTCACCTCCTCCACGTGCCCACCCTCACAGATGACGACGGGTCTTAGCTTTCAGGTGTGAGGGAATGAAAACACATGTGGGAGGCCTTCCATTACCTGTTGATCTCTCCTTCAGTGGCTCATTTGGGCAGAGCTACGTGACGGGAAGGCCAAGACTTGGAGCCCTTGCTGAACAGGATTGCTTTTCTGCCTGTAATGCATGTTTTTCAGCTTTGCTTTAGTCAATGTTGTAATGGATGCAGAAAAGGGAGTCACCCTACTTTTCTCAGCGATACTCATGGTTGGAGCACGCAGTAATTAGTCATCAGTGGTACCCCTAAAGGAGAGAGCCCTTTGCCAAAGGATTTGTATTTAGCAAACAAAATGGGGCAATATTTAAAGGAAGCTAGGAGAAAGTAGAGCAAGCACCCCGTCCTTCTCTGGGTCTCACAAAATACGATCTCTCTCTGTTGCATTTAATAGGACTCTAGCTCTGCTGTTGTCTCTAGCACTAGCAAGTGTGCATGGCTCTGTGTGGGGGTCCCCGTGTGGCTCCCCTTCATAGGGTCTGATTATAAGGACATGAGGTCTCCGAGTAGAAATCAGATAACGTTATCACGTGGGGGCTGGCGAAATTCACTCAGTGTAGATAAAGATCATTTATAACCTACTTGAGACTGTGGTTCAGAAGCATCCATGATTTCTTAGAATTAGTATCTCTAGTCATTATTATTATTTATTAAGTATGTGGGTTCAGGGGCACCTGCGTGGCTCAGTTGGTTGGGCATCAGCCTTTGGCTTGAGTCATGATCCCAGGATCCTGGGATCGAGTCCTGTGTCAGGCTCCCTGCTCAGTGGGGAGTTGACTTCTCCCTCTCCCTCTGCTGCTCCCCCTGCTTGTGCTCTCTCTCTCTCTCCCTGTGAAATAAGTAAATAAAATCTTTAAAAAAAAGGTATGTGAGTTTATTTTTCCCCATCCTCATTATCAGCATAATATAGCAAAAGTGGCTTAATGGACCCAAATACTGCTTTTTGATGTGAATACATTCCTGACCTGAATCCAATACATTGACAATTTCCTATGGTGATTTTTGGGGTCAACCACACAAGAATCTGTGTAGATTGTGGACATTTATATAATTAAAATTATTTTGCTCTAGTATCAATGGTCTAACAGATTACTCTGTACTGCTTCAGGAATTTCATATTTAGGTAAGTAATTTTAAGATATTTACTTCCAGAGGTTATACTTTTCAATCAGAGGTTTAGCAACACATTGACAACATTTTCTCCTCAGATTTCACAGTGCCATCGTACCGGATGACAGTTCCAATGGTCTGTATGTGCACCCATGGGGAGATTAGACCATGTCCGAGGAAAAACAGGACATCATTTAACTAAAATATCCTCTCCTCCCCCACCACTCACATACCTCGAAAGCTGGTTTGTTTGTTTTGTTCCTTGGGCTTGGGAGATGTATTTTGCTCTCAAATAATAGTGGTCGGAAGCACCTAACTCCTCTTGCCTTCATATTTGTGGTCCCTCTTCAGCTCTAAGTGATTAGTGTATCTCAAGCCTGGCTCTTATTAAGATCACGTGGATAGTTTATTTTCTTATCAATGCCCGGGACTCACCACCTGAGATCCTGATTCAGCTGATGTGGTGCTGAAACCATGGCTCCGATAGGTTTTTAAAATTAATTAATTTATTTTTTAAAAGATTTACTTATTTATTTGAGAGAGAGAGTGCACGAGTGGGGGGGAGGAGCTCAGGAAGAAGCAGGCGCTCTGCTGAGTGGGGAGCCTGACGGGAACCCAATCCTAGGGCCCTAAGATCAAGACCTGAGCCGAAGGCAGACACTTAACCATCTGAGCCACCCAGGCGCCCCTGCTATGATAGTTTTTGAAACATCCTCAGGTGATCCTTAGGATGATGTCCTCTGAATTAAACTCATCTCAGCATTATCAGAAATAAAATTCCAGTTAATACAAACAGACACGTGTAAAAACAAACCTAGTACCTGAGACTTTGCTTTCTTTGAAGGCCCTAGTAATCTCCTTCAGTACCAGGTGGGAATCTCATTTATTTTAGTCTTTTCAGTACAGTGTCTGGCACATCATGGTTTGTAGAATGAATTAAGATGATTATTTATTTTAAGCACTTTATTTTTTTTAAAGATTTATTTATTTATTTGAGAGAAGGAGGTGCAGAGAGAGAAGGGAGAGTCTTAAGCAGATTCTGTGTTGAGCATGGAGCCCGACATGAAGCTTGATCTCATGACCCTGAGATCACAACCCGAGCTGAAACCAAGAGTCAGACAACCAACTGCACTACCCAGGCACCCCAAGAAGATGATTACTTAAAAAAAGATTATTTATTTGCATGGTATAATAACAACTTATCACATGTTCAGACGCCATTTCAATGACATCCTCAACGTACAAACACTAACTATGCAACCCCTGAAAGTAAGAAAGGGGAAAAAATGCTGCAGCTGAGCAGGTGCCGTAGAGGCCAAAAGACCAAGGATGGTTCTGGTACACTTGCTTCCGGGGAGCATCTCTCAGGCTGCTCTGGGAACTCTGTTCTTAACTTTACACACAGTTCTAACACTCTGGCTACTGCGGTTCTCCAGTCACCGAGCCTTAGGGGGTGAGGAATGATTGCTTTGCAACTTGACACTAAAGGAAGGACACATCAGAAAAGTAAACCGTGGAACTCAGAGAGTATTGTAGTCTGGGACCTGTGAGGATGAGAGCAGATAGTTCTCCGTGCCCAGCAGCTCTGGCTCTGGGCCCATCACTTCTTCTCGTCTGGACTCACTAGGGCGAGTCCCGGCGCACGGTGTGGGGAGATGGCGGAGGGGAGCACTCTCAGAGTCTGCGTGAGCCTCTGCAACCCCCCCCCGGGGGGGGGGGTGCGGGGTGCGGTTCCCCCCTCCCCCCCCCCACGCGGTTCTTGCTCTGGAGCTGCCCAGAGCGCGCTGGCCTTGGGCTGCAGCAGCTGTTCCTTGGTTGGCTTCTGTGCGGTGGTTTTTGCTGCCTAGAGCGTTTCATAGTTTTTCATTCTTGAGGCCCTCGTTCAGGTCTTTTTTGCGGCCTCCTGTCTCTGGTCCACATCACCTTCTCCAGTGCCTCCTTTTTATTTCCACTGAAAAGATCTCCCTAAATGCAAATCTGATCCTTTTACTCCCAATTAAAATCCTCTAACGATCCCACCAGCTACAGGATTTCATCCAGACGTCTATATGAGGTTCTTCATGACTGATACACACGTACCTCCCAGCCAACTCTTACCCTTCCTGCCTCTCATTTTTAGCGCTAGGAACTGCTCACAGGTTCCTCCAGACTGTCTTTCATACGTCTGTGCTTTTGCTCATGTCCTTCCTTCTTCTGGAATGCTCTTTCTTCTTGCCATTTGAGCTATCCTGTCCTCCAGAAAGTTTTCCTGGGCATCTCCTCACTCTATGCATATGCCACCCCCACCTCTTGAGCTAGTTGTCTTTCCTTTGCTCTTATTATATGTATATATACAATATATACAAATATATGTGTATATATATTTCTTTTTCCCCCTGCTTTTATTATATATTGAAGTACTATTCATATGTGTTGTCTCCACTGTCCCCCTCCTTCTTAGCATGTTAAGCAGCACGAAGGCAGAAACCATTCTTATCCACTTACTGTCTTTCCAGTGTCTGAACATCAACCCTAAGTGGCTGTTAAATGGGACTAAACTGAAAGCTCTTTCCTATGATATTACTCAGATGTTACGTCTCAGCAGGAACCTCTATAAGTAGTTCACAAGCTCTGTTTCTACAAATGTTTCCCAGGACTTGGACATGAAATTGGTCGCACTGGTGGCAGAACATGGAAGTTGGCAGGAGGCCGTCTAGGAAGAATTTGTTACTTAATCTCTGTGGTCTCGGTTCCTCAGCTGTTTCTTGGGGATGTGCGGGTCCTGCAATGGTGTCATGCCAATAATATGACAGCTAAAAATGTACTGAGCACTTACTATAATAGTTTTTACTTGATCCTTACAATAAATGCTGGTAGATGCCAGACAAGTGGTATCATCCGTATTTTAGAGATGAGGATACTGCGTCTTAAACTTGCTTAAGGTAACGTGCCCAGTAAGGGTAGGCTCTGGGGACTAGAGTTATTTGGGAATTCTGATTTTTAGCCCTTTGTTCTTTCCATAACTATATGACATCTTCTACCTATGTGTCACGAATGATGGTTTTAGTGGTGCACTTGAATCATCAAGAAAGGATTATAGCCAGTATATCATACTTAAGAAGGGAGGACAACAGGTAATAACTTCTAGAAAGGGTTCTCTCTAAAGATTTAAATAAAACCAAGAGACATTTGGTTCTGAAAGGACTAAGATTCATGTATGTGAAAAATAAACTTCTGTTGACACCCGATCTCCTGATGTGTAAGTCAAGTATTTTGGTAGCCAAATTTTAGTATCATAGTAGGCTTCTTAGATTCATGAGAGATTTCTTGAAAGGTATTTTGGTATATTCTCCTGTGTTTGTATAAAGTCATGCTTTCCTAGTCCACAATAATAGTGGATACATTTTAGAGATCACACTCTGAAAGCCATCTCGGTAATCTTACTTTTCTAGAGTGGCTACTAAAGAACTAGCCTAAGTCTTTCATAAACACCCAGAACCTCTTTTCTCTTATTTCTCTTCTTAAATTAGAGATATTTTGATTCCTCTATTTGTCTTGAATCACTAGAATCACATGCTACAGACTATTGTTTTGTTTTGTTTTTGTTTGCTTTGCTTTTAAGTAAGAGTTATGTGTAGGATTTTGTTTGCAAAGGGGAAAAAACAAGCAGATTCATTTCTAGGGCATTTGAAAATCTTTACTGTTTGCCTAAAAGTATTTGGTTGTTTGGAGATGGAGTTCCTTGGAGTTTTGGCCTGAAGTTTGGTCTACTCAATGTAGCCTTTGGAAATGTTTACGGCTTTAATGTGGACTCGATGTGTGGCACTGCATAGACCCAAGAGTCTATTGGCATCCTGAGGCCGATAAAGCTTTCTTCGATTTTATGAGCCAGACTGTTCTCGGTCTTCTCCATATGACCCTGGGTGGGAGGCCTGGGGGAGGGGCGGGCCTGTTAGGATGCAGTTTCTGGGCATCACTTCCGCCCCCTTGAATAATATCTTTGGGGATAGGGCCCAGTAATATAAATTTTAACAAACTCTCCAGGTGATGCTTCTCCACACTACCCTTTCAAAATCTGTAGGCCAGGTTGTACTTTGTACCTCAATGAAGACTCAGCAGTTAGTTCAAGGTTTGTTTTTGTTTTTTGGGGTTTTTTGCCTGTAGACAAAGCAAAGTAACCACCCATTAAAAAGCCTTGCTTTCTGGTTTGTGAGCAGTGGCACTTTTTCACTCTTGCTTGGTGTTCGACTTCCAAACTGATTTCAGTGCTTAACTGCTCAGTATATTGATTGAAAAGGGGCTCAGCCATGTTGCGAAATGTAAGTGTGAGAGCTGAAGCTAGCTTTTTGTTTTAAAGAAGATATGAACTTCACTTCCAGCTATCTGTAGTGATACTGCATCTCAGGAGAGCCTCCTATTACCAGGAGCTACTAGGAGGAGCCTACTGATCTTTGTCTTTGAGAGCCAGAAATCAAAGTGCAGAGTGTTTAGTCACTAGAGGGTTTTCTTATTTATCGTGCAAGCTTTGATGTTAACATCGTCTCATGTGCCACCTGTTTACATTTATTGGAAAGTGAAACAGTTATTGGCATCCAGATAGTGAATTTTCTTAGGGAGAGTGTATGGATAGTATTCTGACTGCTTGTCAGGAAAAGGAGGCTGTGTTTTGCATTGTCCTTTTATCATTTGAAATGTTGGGGCCTTGTATAGGTTAAATGCTGTCAGGGGCTCTTCAAGGAAATTTTCCTAACTATCCATACTTATATAGTCTGTGTTCTTTTCACAGGCAATTCTTCCCCACCGCCTACAGTGCAGAGAATAAAACTTCAGATAAATATGCCTAGGATGGTAGTTCTCTGATGGAGGGAAAAAGGAAGCCTGCCTTTTCTTTCAGTTGGTGGCCTATTCACCAAACTCTATATGCTATATATAGAGCTATACTTATGCTATAGTAAAAATGCAATTCCAATCAGCAGTGAGAGATGAATGTATTTTGATCCTATAATCATGTCATTACTTGAATAAATAGGCGCAATCTTTTACAGTCAAAAAACAAACGAGGCTATGTGAATCTATGCACTGGTCATACAATTCCCAAAGAATTGGTTAAGTAACAACAGAAGAGCCCAGAACATGGGAGAGAGGGGGGAAGAATCCGTGTGAGAGGCATCGAGAAGCATCAACCTTAAGATGCTATTTACAGGGGTGCCTGGGTGGCTCTGTCAGTTAAGTGTCTGACTCTTGGTTTCACTCAGGTCATGACCTCAGGGTCATGAGATCAGCCCGCCTTGAGGGCCCATGATGGGCTCCGTGTGGACTCTGCTTGTCCCTCTCCCTTCCCCTGTGCCCCTGCACTTTTCTCTCTCTTAAATAAATAAATAAATAAATAAATAAATAAATAAAATCTTTAAGAAAAAAGATGCTATTTATATTATTTAAGTAATTGGATATTTCCTTTTTCAAAGTAACCTAATTATAGTTTTCATCATGTCAGGAAAATAGTTTTTCTCAAGGCAGGAAAAAAAGTTTGAAATAACATTAAAGATCTTTTCTTGCTTTAGTTTTTATAATTAACTATTCTTATTTGACATTTATTACCCATTTATTTTTCAATTATAATTTCTTGGATTCTTCTGAAATTGTGTGTCATTGTGTGGTGGAGGTTATTTGTTTTGGTTATAATGGGACAGCTGATTATATTTACATGATTCTGAAACAACAATATATGTTCCTTATAGAAATTCAAATTATACCAAAAATAAAAATAAAATGTAGAGCCATATGGAAATCTACAACTCAGGAGTAACTTCCATCAGCCTGGATAACCACTTTTTCATCAGACATCTCTCCATATATGGATATCAACATACAAGTATAGTTTTAAAATTTGATATGAGTGTGATCATACTTAACATGTTGTTCTGTAACCTTTTATTTCTCCCACTTGGACACATATCATGAACATCTTTTCATGTCAGTAATTACAGAATTATGTCATTATTTTTATTTTTTTAAGTAGGCTCCATGCGCACTGTGGAGCCCAACACAGGGCCTGAATTCATGATCAAGACCTGAGCTGAGATGAAGAGTCAGACGCTTAACCGACTGAGTCACCCAGGTGCCCCATGTCATCATTTTAAATGGTTGTGCTATTTCCTACCACATATGGATTCCATAATTTATTTACTCATTCCCTATGGATGAATATTTTTTCACTATTTTGAAACATATTTGTGCATAAATCTTTTTACATTTATAGGATTAGTATCTTAAGATAAAGTCTTGAACATAGGATTCCTGGGCCAAATATTATGTGTAATTGACATGATGATACATATTGACAAACCATCCTTCCAGAAAAGTTGAAGCAATTTTCCTTACTACCAACAATGCCTGAATGTGTCCATTTTCCCACTCTCAATGATATAAGGTCTAGAAAATTTATATATTTTTTGTCCACATGCTAGATCAAAAAAATGTTGATTTCATTTGTATTGATAACAAACACCTTTTCACATTTATTAAGCATTTGTATATATTTTGCTTTTTCTGCATTGCCTTTTTACGTGTTTTTCTATTGAATTGTTTATCTTTCTTTTCTGGAAGAGTTCCCCCATCCCATTTTATGAGTTTTCTGTATAATAAGGATATGAAATTATATATTTCATATGGATTATAAAATTTTTTTAGTTTTTCTTCTATGTTTAATTCCCTTTATAGTGATTTTTAGTTTTTTTACATCAGAAAGAAATTTTATTTTTTATAACTGTAGTAGTAATTTTTTTTGCAACATAAAGAAGTTTTTGATTTTTTACAACTTGAAACTCTATTTTTGTTATATGGAATATAAGACATAAAATTCAAATATATTGTGATATGCAAACACTTTACATTTACTTTGTTCTGTTATCTTGGTATTACTTTTATTTGAATTATATCCTTGTGAGTAGGAACATAAACTTACAACTAATGAATTTACTGTTTCTTTTCCATTACAGGTATATTTTTCTAGAGTCTAGATTAATGCTAAAGACTCAAAATTGGGGTTAATTTGAGGGAATTTACTTAAAATTTAAAAATTAAAAATGAGAAAAAAAATTTCATTTATCCACAGGTGAAAATTTGCATAGCAAGCTATGATTTGCAGTGGCATTTTACATGCTTTGTTTTATTTGCTTCTCAGAACCACCCTGTGAGTTTGGTACCGTGATATCTGTTTTATATGTGTGAGAAACTGGGGCTCTGGGAAAATGACATAAAATCACAGAACTAAGAAACAGATGACAAGGATTTGAATTCATGTCTTTTGAATGCAAATTGTGTATTGTTCCTTTTTTTAAGATTTTTAAAAAAATTTATTAGAGAGAGAGAGAGCACACAAGCAGGCAGAGGGAGAGGGAGAAGGAGACACCTCGCCGAGCAGAGAGTCAGACACAGGGCTCAATCCCAGGACCGCGGGATCATGATCTGAGCCAAAGGCAGCCGCTTAACCGACTGAGCCACCCAGGAGCCCCAAATTGTGTATTGTTCTTATTTAATTCTCTTCCATCCTAATTTTACTTTTTCACTCTAATAAAAATGAAAAGGAGGTGCTTAATGACTAGCTTGTCCAATCATCTGTAGATAAGTGACTTCTTAAAATGAATATGACATGAAGATATTGTCACTGTACTCACAGAAGTGATCTGACAACCAGAGGTTGATGCAGCTTGAGCACTTAGTGAGTAGAATACATTGTATTGACACTCTCGCTTTAGACATTTTAGCCAAAGAAATCAGGCCACTTCCCTACAGTCACGCTCCATTGCTGCTGAGAGCCTGCATCAGGCCCCTGATGAGTTCCCCCATGGAGCTAATTACCTGGAGAAAGGAAGGAGGCAGAGATGATCATCCCCTGTGGAATTTGCTCTTACACTCCATAGCTCCTCCTCAGCCCACTGAAGTATCAAAACTAAGATTTTCCCAAAGAGGCCATGTCAACTCTGATGTTACCAGAGGGCCATCATATTAACCAAATCAAGATCTGGTGGAAGGAACACTGAAGAGAGGCCAGAATCCGCCTAGCAGGCCTACAGAGGTGAAATGAAGTCCTTCTGCCTGTTACCAAAAGAAGCTCGTGCTTACCAAGGGTGTACGTCTTGATGCTGACTTTATCTGTCAAAGGGTTCCTGGTCATCTCTCCCCTCCTGCCATCATCCTTCTCTCTGATCACACCCCGGGCAGTGGGTGCCCATTTCTCAAAACATTCCCAAATTCAACCTCTTCAGTGAGTCCCTTTAGATTCCTGAAGGGAGTGTTAGCACAACACGATTTCCACCTGATGCTCTATCAGCTCTGTCTCCTTAGTTTTTTTTCCAGTGGGAATTTCCATGGTTCTCTTTTTCAGCTATATCAACTGTGGTGTAGTTCTCCTTCTAGCACTTTCTGAGAGAAAAATTCTACACAAATACAACCATTTCTGCCCCCAGAATATAGGCATTCTCTTAGGGCAGAGAAGGAGCACATCAGGGGTGGTATGTTTGGTGCATAACACAAATGAAAATTCTGTTTTTTGCTTTTACAACAGTTTAGTTTTGTTAAGCAGCTGTCAGTGTGGCTTTCAGTAAGGGGCATCTGTAGCTACGTTTTCCCCGTGCCCTGGTCCCATCCAATGTCAATATATCATTGACTTTGATTTACTGCAAGTTCCTTCCTCTGCCTATTTGGTGAGTGCATCTAACAATGCGCCTTCAAAATCTTGTTATTTGGTGGTGAAAACCCAGGGGTCACTTCTTTCCTGAAGAATCATGGTACTTGAGATGAAGAGGAATGCTCCCGAGACAAGGGTTGCCTGATTTAGCAAGGAAAAATACAGGCTTAAATGTGAATTTCAGATAAACAACAAATATTCTTTAGTATAAGTACATCCCAAAATTGCACACTTACTTCTGGAATGTGCTTATACCATGTGCAACATCTTACTAAAATTATTAAAATATTCTATTAAAAATTATTCATTGTTGACCTGAAATTCAAATTTGTTTAGGTGTTTTATATTTTATCTGGCAATCCTGTCTGAGATCAATTTACATATTCTACAGAGACCAGAGCTGGACTATGTCAGAGTAAACAGTACATTTTTTAACTTTCCCAGTAAGTGGAGGGGTAGAGTGGTAGTCTTTCCCCACTAAAAATGGCGCAGGAAGGGCTATTCGTTCCAACATGCACATCTGCTTAGGACTGACCCACTGCGCTACCTCAGAATCAGGTTGGATAAGCTGTATCTGTTTAATAGTGTTGTGTATGTCATTACTTGAAGCTCCTCATGGCTACTTTTGGAGTCATGCATTTTATTTTTATTATTATTATTTTTTTTTAAATTTATTTGTCAGAGACAGAGAGAGAGAAAGCATAGCAGGGGAAGCAGCAGGCAGAGGGAGAAGCAGGCTCCCTGCTGAGTAAGGAGTCCTATGTGGGACTCGATCCCAGGACCCTGGGATCATGACCTGAGCTGAAGGCAGACGCTTAACCAACTGAGCCACCCAGGCATCCCTGGAGGCATGCATTTTAATTAATTGCTATTCTTTTGTACTTCTTCCCTGAGGTGGTTTTTCAAAATCTTAATCTATAAGTCTAATCAGTAGGTTCCTGGGTCTATTTAAATACTGACATTTAAAAATTTTTGAGGATGGCAGTGAACATTAATGAGATGGAGGATATACAAGAGAAATGAAATATAATTGCCGTTGGAGTTCATGATAGAATAAAAAAAAAAAAACAAAACTTCTCCAAAGTGTTACACGGAAACACATTTCTTTCAGAGCATGACGTTTCTAAGCCATGTCTGAAGGTCCAACCAAGGTTTAGTGTAACTAGTATAAAGTTGAAATGACTCATAGTAAAACAAACAAAGTCTGAATGTCAAACTGGAATTTTAATAGACTCTAACACTAACCTGATTATACGCCTAGAATATTAAGGTCAACAATTTTCCAACAGTTGGATAAACTCTTTGATAAAGGAAGCCTACTGCCGCTGAGCACAGCTGCACTGCCAGCCACTAGCCTTAACTTTTTAGAAAGGAGAGTTTAGGTCCTACCCCACCCCCATTCCTCTCCTTTTAAAGAATTGGCATGGTTTGGGCTTACGGTGGGGGAAGAGGGGCTCTATCATAGCTTTGTTACCACTCCCCTCAAAGTTCTGTAACAGAGTGGTAGATTAAAGATGGCCACAAATTCTTTGCTCTTTTTCACATTGAAAAGTGAATACTTTCCTTCCCCTCAAATCTGGACTGGCCTTAGTGACTTGCTTGATGAATAGAATGCAGCGTAAGTGACATGCTGGGAGTTTTGAGACAATTTTATAAAAAGCTTTTTGACTTCCACCCAGGCCTCTTGGAATGCTCTCTCTCTGGGAGCCCTGAGTTACTATGTCATTGCTTAAGAGCACGTAGCTGGAGAGGCCATGTGTAGGTCTTCTGGTAACTGTTCCAATGGAGTTCAGCCTTCCAGCCACCATCCAGGCACACCTGTGAGTGAAGCCATCTTGGGCCTCCAGACACCGCCCCTCCCCCAAGTATTACCAAGGGACTTCATATTGATGCCTCCTCGAACAGAAGAACAGCCCAGCCAAGCCTGGTTGGAATTCTTGACCTCTGAAATCATGATATAAGATGGTTGTTATTTTAAGCCATTAAGTTTTGAAGTAGTTCGTTAAGCAGGTAACCAGAACAAATAGTGATGTATTGATCTTTACACTTAAAAAGAGAATGAGGTAGGAAGGAAAAAGGGGTGGACTGATGGGAGGAGTGGAATAGAAGGAGATCATAAATGCCTTGGACACAAATGAAAGATGGGTTAGGGATTTAGAAGACTTAGAGAAAGTTAAAAAAAAAAATCAGAGTCACAAATTTTTATCAGGCTACTACTGTGATTTAGGGCTACACTCACAACTTGGCCCGACTTCTTAGGGATTCAGAGGGAAAAGAGCAGTAAAGTCTTGCCTCACACAGATGCTGTGAACAGTAATGAATAAACATGACAAATAAAAATGCTTCAAATAAGAGCTGAAAATGCTAAATACGTAAGGAGCAATCTTTGCACCTACTGAAAATTGTTCATCAGATGATTTCAAATTGAAGGCATCTCAGGAGAAAGTAACTTTGAAAACACAAACAGGCTTTTACTTTTTGTACTTTTATTGAAAAGATACATTTAAAAAAATACACAGACATTTTACCATTTACAGATTGCAGATATAGATGCTCTAAAAGAGTTCACTCTATTTTGTTGTTTTATGATACCTCTTGCCCCTGATACCACAAACATTCCAGTCTTGTTGATACCAGTTTAGAAAGGGGGGCATGGGAGCATGACCTGCAATATATTCGGTGAACAGAAAGACAAATTGTTCAATTATAAATTTTTTATCTTCTGTACATTATTGCATCAGGGAGCCACAAAATTATGTAGCATCATTACAAATGAAACAGGTTAAAAATGAAAAAGATAATTACGTAGAAATACATGGATTCATTGTCTCCTTGCAGAATGCACAAGAGGTGCAAAAATGTGCAACTTAGGAAGCTCTTTTTTCCTGGTTGTATACATTTGCTTAGCAACTCAAACTAAAGTGAGGAAGCTACAAAATAAGTTAAACAAAAATAGCAAACAGGTAGTAATTATAGCTATATTATATGGCTTTCTAGTTCTTTTAAATATCACCAAATAAAACGTGAAATAAACAAAATACATTATCTTTTGTTCTCTTAAAGAGAAAATTCAAAGTTACTTTGCTTCCTAACATTTACACAGCAACTAAAAATGTTGAATTCAGACAAGAGATACAGAACTAGTACTACACAGGATACAACAGTACTTGGGTCTAAAACAGTACACAATCCCTGTCGACAAGAGTACACCAGAAAAGAAAACATTGTGATCCGTTGGTAAGATGGTATCCACAAGTAAGCACTTGTGTTCATCTATTTTTGTTCCACACTAGAATGTGCCCAGTTGGATTCCAGAGTTATTTACAGACGTGTGAGGAAGACCCTAGTTTTCAAGTCTGTCAGGAAAATATTCCTTATCGTTTTCTAAGCCAGATCACACCCATGGAAAAAGAGTCAGAGAATGGTATATAGATACATTGTTTTGTTTTGTTTTCTGACCGATACGTTTGCAAGAAACCAGTTATCTCAGATACACAGATCGAGTGCGGTGGAGGAGAGGGGCGGGGTGGGGGGAGGGAACAGGGGCATAAAGCCTGGGCTGCTCAGATCCCTAACGGTGGGAGCGGTCCCTAACAGCACTCTTGAGCCTACTGATTTCTTAGTCTTTGGAGTCGGGGCTGGGGTGGTGGCTGGGGGAGGTGGAGGGGGGGCTGCAACGCCAAACGCTCCCGCCGCCGCCGCACCCCTCGGGCCCTCCCCCTGCAGCGGCCCCGGGGCGCCGGCCGTCAGTACGGCGCGAAGAGGATGGAGGCGGGCGTGGCGCGGATGGGCCCGTGGCCGGGCCGCAGCAGCGCGGGGGGGATGGCGGGCGCCTGGAAGAGCGACGCCGACGGCCGGGGCGGCAGCGACAGCGCCGACGACACCGCGGCCGCCGCCGCCAGGGGCGACGACAGGAAGGCCGGGGCCAAAGGCTTCATCATGTCTTTCTGGAATGCAAGTTTTGCCTAACGGAGGGAGAGAACCGGGAACGGGGTGGGGAGATGGTTTTCGATAAGCACCGCGGACATCTTTTCGCAACACAGACGTTAAGAAGTCAGCTTTTCAAGACCGTGACTCTCAAAAGTCAGGAAATTATTTTCACAAGGCTGTTTTTCAGAGGCTCTTGGCATACCTTTGCTTTGATTTGTTTCCATTTCCACTCTTTTTCTGGTGGCCCTTGCCTCTAGGCACTAGGAAGCGGGGGGGGGGCGGGGGGGAAGCCTCTCTGAATAGATACTAAAGCTATTTTGTGCCGCTTCTTCTCACAAAGAAAAAACAAACATACCCAGAAAGTTTCCTGCTTAGATAATGGAGCTCAATTTAAAATTCTGACTACTCGTAAACCACAGTGCAGCTTTGAGAGAGGTTTTCTGGGCGGGGTGGGGGGGGAGGGGGGAGTATGCCTGACCCTACACTTGTCTCTGAAGAGCTGCACTGGGTGAAGTAACTGGGGTTCAGGACGTTAGGGACCTGTTAAGCGTCATGAAAACAAAGTCAGTGTGCACCTCTTTCTCTGGCCACTTAAAGAGTATTCCCTGAAAAACTGCAGCTAACTCAAATTTCTGTCGTTGGGAAGGACTGTAAGTGTGCTAGAAACGTTCTCTTTTTAAAGGAATCCCAAGGTGGAATCTTCTTGTAAAGTAAGAAATCAATCCTTAATTTCTCTCTTTTGCAATCAGGAGAAGCTTTGCACACTGGATTTGTTTAATGCAGGTAACACCTGCTTGCAGCATCAGATGGAGGCTTTGCAGAAGCTGGGAGCATCGCCTCCAGCTGGCCAATCCCGCTTCAACCTCAAATGGAATGCCACACGGGGCTAAGTCCCAGGGAGATTATAAAATCCATCCATCTGGGTATTTATATGACATCTATTGCTGGCGCCCCTGGGTATTTTTGCAAAGAAACTGAAAACAGCACATATTGAGAGCAGTTAGGACAGGCTGAATACCAACATGCCTGCTAGACAGGGAAAGAGAGAGTAATACCAACACCCACTTTACTTTCTGGAGAAGGAGGGGTGGAGAGGTGGGTGTAGGAGGGAGGAGAGGGAGAGCTCTCTAGAAAGGAGGACGGTATCAAATGGATGGAGTTTTGTTTAAGGAAAGCAAGCCCTCTTCCAGGTTCAACACATTCCAGGATTCCTCAGGATTACTTGTCTTTGTTCCTGAGCCTTTGTTTTTCTTTATATGCTAAAGAAGGTAGTCTTTGGAAAATGTCCTGGTAAAGAGTAAGGTATTAGCTCTTAAAGAGGTTCAGTTTCTCATCTCTAAAGCAGCTTCCTTCAAGGTGTCCTACAGCAGAGACTAAGCAGTTCCTTCTAAACTTCTAAACTTCTGTCTATGACGGCTACGGAAATTCAAAACCTTTCAGGACCAGTTATTCCCTAGGCCCTCCTAACCCACAGTCCCTGCCTAAGCCAGGAAGGTGGACCCACGAAACAAGTGAGCAGGTGAGGTGAACTTACTGCTAAAATGCTTGGGCTCCGCTGGAGTTTATTGTAAGGGCTGTATTTCGGCTTCAGTGGTTTCCCTGCAACTCGATCCTTATGCCTTCGGCTAGAAATGTGCTGAAAAAAGTTTGATGCATTAGCTGAATCTAAATGTGAGCTTTACTCCATGTAAAATATATTTCCTAGATAGAGGTAGCAGGTTGCTCCATTCCCAGTTCTGGCTCCACAGTTCCCCGGTGGTGAGGATTAGATCACCGCGCTCTCAAAATTCAGACTTGCTCCCCACTCAGTTGTGATGCCTCTCTTCCTTTCCTTTCTCTGTAGTACTTACCTGGCTTTGCCTGTTGTTACCGTCGTGACTGATGAGTCTGTCTCCCTAACCACCTTTTGGTCTGTGAAAGACAGGCTGAACATCTTGTCTTCCAGAAGTTCCTGCTCGACTGACTACAAGCTCCAGGTTGAATGCTGTACTCACCTAGCCCAGAACCATCATGTAGATTAGATACACAAGCCAGTGGTTGATGAGGGAGCAGAAGGCTAGCTGAGGACAAAGCAGAAGCTGACACCCTACACCCTCCCCCCCCACAATGTGATATATGTGACATTCCTCAGGCACTCCTGGCTGCCCTAAAGGAAAAACAGGTGGTTAACTGATCGAGATCACGGTCCTACAGGAGAGGAGTTTCCCTCAGTTCACAAATGTCCTAGTGATTTACAAGGAAGGAGCTTTCTTACCAATAGCCTAACTTCCAGAGACCCAGAACTCAGTTTCCGGAAGCCCTAACATCACCCTCCCCTCCATAAAATAAAGGGAGGCTGAGGCGGAAGGAAATGTAAATAAAATTGGAATTTCTTTTTGAACCTGAAGCCCATTGACAAGGACGTGTATTAGGAGGAACGTAACATTCCTCCAGGAAACTCCCGACTGTCTTCCTGTTAGTGCCTCATTAGAGGGAAAAACAGCCTTGGCTTGACAATCAATAACCAGGCCTCCAGTATCCTGAGAGTCTTCTTTAGCATATGACAGTCCTCTGGACACCCCCTTTGTCCTCACCTCCCCAACTCCTGAGTATATAATCCGCCACGCCTCACAGCCCTGGGGCCGCAGCTCATTCTGCCCGCGGGTCCTGTCCCTGGGCTTTAATAAACCACCATTTTGCACCAAAGACATCTCAAGAATTCTTTCTTGGTCATCTGCTCCAGACCTCACCCCACCGAACCTCACCTATAATTTAAAACTTCATTGGTGGTGACCCAACAACAGTGAATACTAATTCAGGATACATTACCTGCTTGAGCTGAATTTCTGAATTAACATGAACATCACAGATTTCACAATGAAATGTCTTGTTCTGTAGTCCTGAGCCCTTACTGCCATTCTGCATCTTTAACCTTGATCCAGGTCTAGGATAGGACTTAATTGGACCAGCCCCATTACGAGCTTCAACCATGGTCTTGTGTTTAGATCCTAAGACAGAAAGAGACATACATTAAGTAAGTAGCTATTTAAGAACTGAATAGATATATGAATAGCTCTCTGTTTTCTTATCTTTGAGAAGTTTATCTTCAGGCCGAATTTCTCATTGCTTTTTAAAAAAATAATCATTTTAATGCTGATTATAAACAGTTTTTATTTATTATAAACAATGACACTGCTTATTCAACACATTTTTGTGGTAAAAAAATGGGAAAACATGAGTATATTATGGAGAAAATATGGCAAGTATAGAGAAGCATAAGTAAGATTACCCTATATTTTCACCACTCAGAGATAACGACTGTTATCATTTTAGTTTTCTTTTTCAGGTTTTGTTTTGTTTATATACTAAAAAATACGTATATTTTCAAAATTGGGATCATACTAGTTAAATATCCTGAAAATTTCACACAGCAAATCATATACTTTTTTTTTTAATAGTTACATTTTAATGACGGAGCACTATGTTCTCTCATGTGGGGTTACTATAATATAGCATTTGACGTTTCCCTACTGAGGGACTTTTAAATTGTTTCTCTTTTTTTCTAAGTGTGTTGCAGTGAACATTGTGCATAGATATTTGTCTTCATCTCTGTCACTTCATCGTAATGAGTTTTGGGAAATATTAGATGCTTTTGAGAAAATAAAGAACAGAATAAGTTTTATCTCCAATTTGCTTTAAACTTTTGCCTTGCTGTTTCCAAAATTATGATATCCTACTTTTCTTAAAATCATTCCTTTGAGTCAAAAAAGCAGAGAAGACACAGAACAAACCTAACGTCTGAACAACAAAAGATACGGTATTCTGCTGGGAAAAGTTGGGTTTTGTCATAAGCACGATTTAAATTCAAATGATAGCTGCTAACCTGTGTTGTGTGCCTCTAGCTGGGACAGGGAGTTCACAGCCACTTTGCATAGTGAACAATACAGTAATTTTTTGGCTTTTTCTTCTTCTGATTCAGAAACAGTACCAGGAGCTCCGTTTGTGCTCTTCGAGGGAGAAGCGGCTGTCCCAGGTGGCAAGGATGCTGTGCCAGATTTGAGGAGATAGGAGCCCCCTTCGGAGCCTGATGGCTGACTGCAACTGTTGACTTTTAGCTTCCCTTTATTTTCTAAGAGAGACGCAGAGAGATCATATTGACACTTCATGTACCGTATCAACACATGGAAAATTGACATAGAGGAATTACACATAGAAAATGGATTTCCATATATAGTTTTAATCTCCAGCACAGATTTTAGTTCATTGGACTTGATTGAAAAAGAACTCCATGCCATCAGTTTCCAGTATCAGCTCACCCCTAGATTATGATGACTTACGAAAAATGACTTTTTTTCTCCCACTGGTGGCATGTAACTTTCTGAGATCCTTGAGTTGTAAATTATGCTCCAGGGAAGTTTTTCATGTATAGGAAAACCAACTTCTTTCCAATACGAGTACATGATATGATGGTAGCGTGAAATAAGTCAATCGTCAATTGTGGTTTCATTTGACTATTCATGCTTTCATTATGACATGGACATGAAATTAAAATTCAGTTTTTATACCAAGTTAGCATTTTAACTTTGGGGTATTGAGGTAGAGGTGAGGGAAGAAGCATGGTTAATTTGGGTTATGGTCAGTTAAGTTTTTGCTGCTCTTTGAATGGCAAAGCAATTTATCTAAAATACAAGATGTGGGCGCCTGGGTGGCTCAGTTGTTAAGCGTCTGCCTTCGGCTCAGGTCATGATCCCAGGGTCCTGGGATCGAGCCCAGCATTGGGCTCCCTGCTTGGCAGGAAGCCTACTTCTCCCTCTCCCACTCCCCCTGCTTGTGTTCCTGCTCTCGCTATCTCTCTGTCAAATAAATAAATAAAATTAAAAATAAATAAATAAATAAAATACAAGATACAAAGATTTAATTCATTATACTTATGACTACCAGTCTAAATTATGTTTTTTTTTTTTTTAAGTAAACTCTACCCTCAACGTGGGGCTCAAACTCACGACCCTGAGATCAAGAGTCACATATTCTACCAGTTAGGCCAGCCAGCCGCCCCTAAAATCTTAAGTTTTAAGTAATGACGTTAACCATAAGCACAATATGAGGATTAGCCAAATCATTTATAGACATCTTGGCATTTTGATCATGTAGCTACTAAATGTTCTAATTCTCAAGGTCCATGCTGCAAGCTATAAGGAGGCTCAGAGTGACTTTAACAGAATTTCACTCTTCAGGGTACATTTGCTATTCAAGACAGGTTCTGTTCAGTGGCTCCTTTGGGAAAGAAACTGGAACTTCTTAGGCAACAGCCTAATCCATCACACATTTAAGCTGAGTAGAGCTGGTGCTCTCAGAAAATGTCTACTGATGTGCTGATAAAGTCTTATTAAGAGGGGAAGGAGATTAAAACTGAAAACTTATTTGTTAATTGTCCTAGCTAATTTGGAACTGTGTGCCATGGGCCTGGATCACCAAGAGGGAAGGAGTGACTGGAGGAACTGCAACATGATAGTGTGTGTCTGTTCTGCAGATGGGGCGAAGCCAAAGGTTTCATTTGCATCAAAAATAATGGGAGATCATATTTCTACCTGTTTGATTTTGGGATCAACAGTTGATTTCCATCCCTTTTTCTGCATTGAATCCATCCAGGTCAAGACTAGCGGGGATTCTATAGATGAATTCCAGATCTGGATGGTGTTTGGAATAAGTAAATGCTCAGATTCATTTCTTATCCTTGGGTTTCACAATTTATATTCCTTTTCAGCAAGTTTATTAAAACTTCAGGATGCCATGAAGTATGATGGAAAAGATCTTAGACTCTTACTAAACTGACTTTCATAGCATGAGAGAAGGAAATAAAATCAATCTTCTTAAATGGTAACAGTAAGTAAATTAGATTGAAGATTATTTCAGGCTTGGAACTCTCATCTATAAGGATCCCTCAGACTGATTTTACAATATTATAGAACTCACAAAGCAGTGAAATAATTCAGTAATCTTAACATTTGCACCTATAGAATTACTCAGTTTCTTGTGATGGAACTCAAGTTATTGCAGAGCAAAATCTTTGCTTCAAGCATTTCATAAGATATTTCATATAAATTTCACCTAAAGAATCTGACCTGTTTTAGTCATTTACTCATTCTCTCTCTTATTTGTATTTATTTTATTGTCCCTTATATTGAGCTCCCTCATATACTCTTATTTATATAGAATGTTACAATTTACAAAGTGCCATCATTTACATTATCTTATTATCTGTCACAACAAACTTGTGAAATAGGTAAGGCTGAAAATAATTATTCCCATCTCAAAGATGAGAAAACTCAGGCTCATCAAAACTGAATAATGTCCCACAGATTAGTAGGTGGCATAAATGAGCATGAGGTTTTCTCTAACTATTCACTGGGTAGTGTATTCATCTTCCTGCACAAAGGGTGGACTTCATGTGGCATTAACATTATAAAAGGCATACAGTGGTCACTGGAGATGTGATAAAGCTGTTGCTTTCTTTAGTTTTAAAGCATATATGCCTTCAGTGAAAATATCTAGCCTATTCAACAATCATCTGATTCAGAGAAGATGGACAGAATTATCTTTTTCTCTCTATTCCTATTTCTTTAAGAAAAATTAAACAGATTTCCTTTCCATATCTCCTTTTCAAAAGAAGTCATTTATTCATTAACAAATGAATATTAACAAAATGCTATTGCTGACAATGTGCTAGACACTGAAGAGAATAGTAAATAAAGTAGGTATAGACTAAGAAAATAGAAGTTTAGCAGGGAAAATGAGATAGTCACTCAGAGATCTCTATGACAGAAACAGGTAAGAGGCATGGGAGCATGGAGCAGGAAATGATTTCTTTTGGTCAGGAAGAGAGAGGCATTCTTTATAAAGGAAGTGATATTTTGGCCAGGTTTTGAAGGTCAGATTTAGATAAGCACAGGATGAGGTGAGAGGGAACCGGAAGTGAATGGTTAGAGGTGGAAACATGAGGAGATGCTTAGGTGTTAGAAAGCTTGGGGTTTGCTTGCTTAATACCTGCTAGCTCAGCATAGATGATGGCAACAGGTGTAACGAGAGATATTATTATAAAGGTGAGTTGAATCAGAAGGTAGAGAATATCTTAAGACTCGTGAAATGGATACTAAGGGAGGCCATTTTCCTTTAAAAATATTAAGAGATATGGTATCTTTACATAAATCATGTTTTACTTTTTATCCTCTAGATAGGCCAGAGTCTTAAGCTTTGTGAATACAGGGATAAATTTTGACCCTGAAAACGTGTAAATGGTTCCATCATATTTAGGAAATTCTGCCATTGGATTGATACTAGTTAGTCGATAAAGCAGATCCTAAAATCATCAATGCAATAATATATTTAAATTTTGGCATTCTTTCTGGATGTACAAATTTATAAGCTTCAAAGCTTAATTTTGTTATTTCTCATTTTAATTGCTTTATATTTTTATCAAAATCCTTTCTGTTATTTTTCTTTTCTTGTTGGCATTTTTTAAAGCCTCCTTATTTTGTGTATTTGAAAGTTTAATGAATATACTGTTTACTTCTGTTTCTTTTAAAAAAGATGCATGTCATCTGGAACTTCTGGTTAATGTGAATTCCATTTTCAAGTAGTCCCTCACCTAGTGTTACTTAGCAGGTCTTCTGACTGTCTTCATTATTTTCTGATTACTCAAATGCCTTTTTTTAGGTTTTATCCTATAAGACTTCGAAGCAAAATTTGCTTAGCTACATCAGAATTGTCCTTTGTAACAAATATCTGTAATTTATGCATCCAAGTGAATTTAATTCTTCAAAGTAGCTGTCGTGGAAGGTTCCACATTGATTTACTTATTTCCCAAAGTTCTAAGCATTTTGAAAACCTCCCATTTTGGAACTGTTTTCATATCTAGTTGATAAACTATGTGAAGGAAATCAGTCTTCGATATTTATTCGTCACAGTTATTTTTTACTCCAAAACTTTACTCAGATTAACCCACCTGTTCATCAAACTTAGCGCTATATCACTGAAAACACAGCTTCAGAGGACAAATAAGCTAACACAGAAGATGAAAAGAACATGCCAGAAGTTCTGGAAGCAGTTTTCAGAAACTAATCCTGTTGGTAACTAGAAGACTCATATCCATATATAGGTCTTAATTTAAAAAAATAATCAAAATAATATTATAACTACATTGTAGATCTTATATTTCGAAGTAGAACTTTGGAACCTAAAATCCAATTTTTATGATTCCACTTACAAGGTTACTCTTTAGTTTAATGTTACTAATATAAGTTTTTTCTAACCAGGTTTTAATGGTTTAATAACAGATACATATTTTATATAATAAATTTATGTTCAATATAGAAAATAAAGTCATACAAAAAACTTTTAAAAATCACCCATGATTCCATCACCTAAAATAAACTTTTTCCATAAAGCACCAGATGGTAAAAATACATTAAGCTTTGTAGGCCATACTGTTTCTGTTGCAACTACTAAGCTTTGCTATTATAGCAGGAAAGCAGCCACCAGCATGGCTGTGATCTAATAAAACTTTATTTACAAAAATAGGCAGCAGGCTAGCTTTAGCCCACACAGGTAGTAGTTTGCCAACACTTGACCTAGATTATTATAATCATAACTGTTACTTCATACTATTTACACAATAATATATGTGAATAGACAGAAACATGAGGTCACTAACATTTTTCAATTAGCAATAAATCAAGAATATCTTTCCATGTCAGTAAATATAGAGTTGGATCATGATTTATAACAAATGATACTTACTCATATGGAGGTACTATAATTTATTCAACTAATCTTCTTTGATATTTGGGTTATTTCTGCTTTACCATGTTAAATAGATACAGAATGGGAGTTTGGTTGCCTCAGAATGAAGGATTCAAGCCCAAACTGAAAGCAATTGGCCATCAGTATCTCAGCATCTTAGAGTAAGTCCCCAAGGAACACCCCAGACACAAACGTGTAGCATTTCTAAGAGGTAGTAGAACTTATCTTGCTACCAACATCTTTTCATGCACTTCTCTAGACTATCTAAGGATCGGAGGACTCACTGGCATCAGGAGCTTCTGTCCTCGTTGGATGCTTCTGAATCTAGCCAAAGTAGCAAAACCAGAAGTGCATGTAAGAAGGGACACTGGCATTTCATTTCCCAGTCTGACAACTTCTGATCTTAGTCATCTGCCCCTCATACCAGGTGAAGTAGGGGAAAGGAAGGTTGGGGACAGATGAGCTAGACCAAGAAAGGTCAGAAGTTGAAGGACCTGTAATCTCAGTTTGGCATGTCAAGGTTGAACGAGTTTTCTTTGGGTCAATAGGACATCTTGAAAGGCGGTCAGGCTTGAGCCCTGTTACAGGTAACTGAAGAGAAGGCTGATCACCAGGACCCTGGCAGCAAGAGGTTGAGGAGTGGACTTCTCTGGTGGTGGGAGCTGTGGAAGGATTGGAAGAACCACATGAAGACCTTACACATGGTCCTCCAGAGAGAGACAGCGTCTAGACACCTGCCACGCAGAGGGCATCAATGACTGTCATTAAGTACAAAAACATTGGCCATTTCTTCTCTAATTTCTCCCCCTATCCCTAACAATTGGAAAGGGCAAGCACTAGAAATTATAGGATAGGGAAGAAGGGAACAGCAGACTATGCGCCTTCTCGTGGTCCAACCTAAGCCAGAAGAAGGAGGTGTTCAGTTGGATAAGAGACTAAAGTTTCGATAAGACCAGACTTTCTGATATCTGATGTCTCTGAGGAATGAGAAAGTACATAAAGTTTAATGAATTTATGCATATGCATGCATTTGTTGAAACAGAAGATATAAGACATGTAGGAAATACAAGATGCAAGATACTGATACATAAGATATAAGGCTATAGATGTTTCCACCATCCTAGAGGTCTCCCCTGAATCTCCGATCAGTTGATACTCCCCCTCCCTCCAAGGTAACCACCTTCCTCATCTCTATCAACTTAGATCAGTTTTGCCTATTTTTGAACTTCATAGAAGTGTAATCACACAATATGTATTCTTTTGTGTCTGGCTTCTTTCACTCAACATTATGTCTATAAGATTCATCCATGTTGCTGTACATAGAACTTTGTTTCTAAGAGCTGAAGAGTATTCCATTGTATGACTATGCCACCATTTATTTACTATTGATAAATATTTGGAATATTTTCAGTTTTGGGCTATTCTGAATAATGCTACTATAAACATTCTTATATGTATTTTTGGTAGACGTAAGTACTCATTTATGGTCAATGTATATGCATGGGAGTGGAATTGCTGGGCCATTAGATATATAGATCTATCTATCTATCATCTATCTCTATCGAGCTTTAGGAGATTCTAAAGACAGTTTTCCAAAATCCTTGTGATTTATATTCCTACCAGGAGCATGTGAGAATTCCAGCTGTTGTACCCCCTCCCCAACACACGGTATCAGCGCTGTCAGTCCTCTTGGGTTCAGCCATTCGGGTGGAGCTGTGGTGGTGTCTCACTGGGGTTTTCGTTTGTATTTCCCTACTGCCTAATGGTATTGAACACCTTTGCCTATTTTTACTGGCCAATTATATACCTTCTTTTGTGAAGTGCTTGGTCAAATCTGTTGTTGTTGTTGTTGTTTTTTAACTTGAGAAAAGTGCTCAGGAAACCAAGGCCACAACTTTAACAGAATTGTTCTTTGTGCTTTCTGAGGTCACTGAAATATACTGCTTGTCACTTCTTTGTACAATTAAATTTTCCTTTTTATACTTAATATTTTACCAAAAAGAATTAGCAACAGAGGCATGCAGGGAAAGGACTGCTGGTCATATTCTTTCCTGTATTCACAAGCACCTTGTCCGGCATCTCATTTGTATTCCAAAAAACAAAGCAATGCTGCATTAGTGCTTACCACTCATTAAACCAAGTTAGCTCACTTTGATAAGGAATTCTGAAATCATTCTCCTCTGTTTTATTTTCCCACTTTCTAAATAATGAGAAATTAATGGGTGTCAGTCACAGTACATACTTCCTTACTAGTTGTGCAGTCTTGTGAGAAGTGAAGCTAAAAAGCCCGTGGGGTTCTGTATCACACCAAAAAAACCCAAGCCCCTAAAACACTGCAAACCTGTATGCTTGTTGATTGGTGTGCTGTGGAAGACTTCCTAACTCTTTGCTTCATTTGTCCCTTCCTTATCTACACATTTGACACAATAAAAGTGACAAAAACCACCAACTGATGACAGATATTTTAAAGTTTAAAGTGGAATTGCATTCAGACAGTTAATGGACTTGGGCGGTAGGGGAGGGCAGCAGCACGCAAGCTGCAAGATGAATAAGCCAATTTGGTACCCTGGCGTTCTTTGCAAAACAAAATGTAATAAGAGATGTACAGATGCTAGAGCATCACTATATTGGTGGATACACAAAGAAAGGGGCATTCATTTCTAGTATTAACAGGTCTGCACCTGTCTAAAGGAGCAGGAAGAAAAGACCAACATTGCAGATAATGATCAGATGCAACAGTCAGTTACCCCCTTTTATTTATTAGATGTTTTCCTGAAAGGTATGTGCAAAAAGATCTTGGAAAATTTGGTAGTAATTTGAATGGACTATTTAAAAGAGTTTTTTTTTTTTTTTTCAAATTTAAATTTTACTTAGCATATAGTGCAATATTGGTTTCTGGAGTAGAATTCAGTGATTCATCACTTACAAACAACACCCAGTGCTCATCACAACAAGTGCCCTCCTTAATCCCTATCACCCATCTAGCTCATCCCCCACCTGCCTCCCTCCATCAACCCTCAGTTTGTTGTCCATTGTTAACAGTCTCTTATGGTTTGTTTCCCTCTCTCCTTTTCTTTTTTTTTAAGAGTTTTTTTTTTTTGAAAGAATGGCTCTCTTGGCAATGCAATAACCACATATCCTTATTTTAAAATTTTATAATCTTACAGATGAGATTTGCTTAAATTAGAAACATATATAGTAAAAACTTCTATACCTGAAGAACAGGTCAATAAATCTGACAAACAAAGGGGGAAAAAGTGATTCTATAAGGGGAATAAACACAGTCAGCTTCCCCATGGAAAATTTATCCTTCTTCTTAAGTTCCCTACCAATATCACCAACCTTTCATTAGCAAACGTCTAGTGTCCTGTTTCTTACAGAAATGAGGAAGCTGGATGTGTTTGTCCCTGATGCTACATTTTCTTCTGTTTGTACCTATTTTCTTTACATCTCTGAGTAAAAGGTATATGCTTCCACTTATCTATCTTTTACATTTCTTCTCTCTTTCCTATAGTGCTGGCTACTTTCTTTCTACTGGGTTCTTTGTTTCGGTTTACAAAATTCTGAAACTTCCATGTTCCAAAAGTCATTCCCTGACTTGGTTCACTCCTGGAGTCTTCCACCTGTCTTCCCTTTGGTGCAGAACTTGAAGTGGTCGTGTGAAGTGGCTCTTCAACTTCCTTTCTTCCTGTTTATCCTTACCCTCCTGCAAAACCAATGGTGTCTCTTCAGTCTTCTCTTGTACTGAGCCCAAGTTCCTTCTTGAAACGCTCTTCCCCCTTGATGTCGACAGACAGTGGCCTTGCCTGGTTCTCCTTCAACCTCTACAACAGTCCCCCTCACCAGCTCCTATTCTTTGCCTGCCCCTAGTGTTGGCATTCCTCAAGATGATTCTCTTGTCCTCTTTTGGATGTTATATGATCTAATTACTCTAATAACTTCTACCACATTGATATAGATTCCTAAATCCCATAGGTGAAATCTCTACCTTCCTCACAGGTTCAAGATTCTTTTCCCCTAATAGTTTGTGGAACATCTAGTTTGGATGTTTCATGGGTATTTCAAACTCAACCTGGTACTGAATGAATGATCTCCACCTAGGAGCCCTTCCAAGTAGTCCCCTTATCAATCAATGACATTACTAGTTGTACATCAGAACTGTCAGCAATAACTCTTGAATTCTTCCTCTTTTACTTTCTATGTGTAATGAATGACCTAAATTTACTGATACTACTTTCTAAATATTTCTTTTATCAGCCTTATTCACTCTATCCAGCAGATATTTCTTCAGCATCTACTATGTGCCACTGCCTCATTTCAGGCTCTCATCATGTCTAGATTACCATTAAACTTCTTTCTAGATCTTGCTACTTCTAGGTGCCAAGCCCACCTCCTCCCTCCTATCCTTGCCTATGCTCTCATAACCCTCTTCATATAATTATATTTTGATCTTGCATTAACTATAATTTCTTTTCCACAGTCAAAATTATTTCCAGGGTAGAGAAATTCTTGAGTCCTGCAACAATGTCCTAATTCATCTTTGTGTCCAGTGTACAGAAAGCCATAGGTGGGCAATCAATATGTTAAAATAAGCAATGTTCAATTCAATGCAGTGCCTTTTAGCCTCACAAATAAAAATACTAGAAATTCACTGTTAATGGCTGAATCATAAAGTGAAATAAATATAGAGAGAACAGACATTTTTGCTGTTAATTATGTAAAATACCTGTATTATTGTTGTTGAAGGTATATATAAGCAATCAATATTTAATGTCATTTGAGGTTGAAATAATTCTCTTAAAAATAGGTCTCCTTGACACGTACTAGGACAGAGTCATAACAACAAATACATTGTGCCTGGTCCAATGTTTTGATTTGATAAAATGAACAAACCTATAGATTTTATTATCTTCTTTATTAGGAATCCTATATAAGCTTACATAGAATCAATAAGCATGTACCTATGCCAGAAAAATCTAAAGCACATGTGAAAAAAAATATCAAAGTAGAGCCCATCCTCTTTGCAACTAAACTGGTATCTTGTTGTCATAGCAAGGTTTCAGTCATAGCAATACTGTGGGTCTTACATTTGGAGAGTCATCAGAGATTTGTAGCTCAACAACTCATTCTGGCAATGTTGTAAGCAGTCAATAACAAATAACATCACAGTATATTCATTTGAGTTACCAACAGTTACATGATTGATATATTTATGCAATAATATTCTTTAAGAAATTCCAAGTATTATGTCTTATGCCACTATTTAATTTTCTCCACCCTTTTAGGTAGTAGATGTCTATTACTGAAGGTGTCATTTTACAGGCTTTGTATCTTAGTGATGATACCACTCACAGCCTACCCAGATCCCCAAGGCACATAACCTTTATGCCACGTGGCCCGAGACTGACCCAGTACATTTGGAGTCCTCTAGACACCATTTAGCTACTTCCAACTAGATTCCTCCTTTAGATTTGATCTAATTCCTGATGTCCTCAAGCATTACCCAGCATAGTGGGGGCCAGTTTATCTCACAACACCTACTAGGTTAGTCAACTTGTTTTATTAGTCACAGGACTTCTTGTTGGAAAATGTCTGACCTTGATGCCTCACTTGAGGGTGAACTGTTAAACAACCTTTTGGAAACAGAAAGAGTTCTCTAAATAGCATATGCCATTTTGCAGATGTGGAAAACAAAACAGAGTACTTACATGACAAGCCCAGAGACACAAGTAGCCAAGGACAGACACGGAAATTAAAGCTAGTTTTTAAAATTCTCAGAGCACTCAAATATCATACATTGGGTCAACTGATGCTGGTGGGGCCCCTTCACATCTAACGCTACATTACCATGCCTCCAGCTAAATCCCAGAAACCCTGCCTCTTCAAGCACAGTTGATCACTGGGAAGCTTGCTAATTCCTAATTAACTATGTTTATGTCTGATTTTCATATCTTGGCCTTTAGACTAATCCTGGAAGCAGGGAAAATTATCTATAAAATTGACTCTTCACTGAATACGAATCTGTATGTCCTTACTTTATTTTTTTTTTTAATTTTATTTATTTATTTGACAGAGAGAGAGAGAGCGTGCGCAAGTGGGGGAGCAGCAGGCAGAGGGAGAGGGAGAAGCAGGCTCCCCACCAAGCAGGGAGCCTGATGCAGGGCTCGATCCCAGGACCCTGGGATCATGACCTGAGCCGAAGGCAGACGCTTAACCGACTGAGCCACCCAGGTGCCCCTCTAGGTCCTTACTTTAAAAAAACAAAAAAGCTTATTTATTTGAAGTACCTTAGGACCCATGAAAATTAGGTGACCGATTTTGTAAGTTCAAAACAGGTCCTGTACTGCCGTTTTCTGCCAGACTGTGGTCCTGAGTTAGGATATCCTGCTCTTTCCATTTGAAAGCCCATGTCAGTTGGGGTCTGGCCACTGGGCTACAGCCTGCAGTGATTCTGTGGTCCAATGAAATGACAGTCATTGCCTAGCTCTGCATGACAACTGCCCCATCGTCTCCATGCCACTTTGCTGGGGGGCAGAAGCTGCCAGTCTCACACTCAGATAAAACAGTGGCATCTTCAAGTAGCTCCCTGTTAAAAGCTGGCAGCCCACCTCTGTATCAATGAGTTGGCACAGATTCTAGTGAACATGTCACTTTTCTAAGGGAGCACAAAAGAGGGCTTGTTTGCTAGAGCTGGAATCTAATGAACAGCTTTCTCCTATTTTGTGTAGTTTTCCAGCCATTTGACTTGTACAATAGAGAAATCATATTTCAACTTCTTCAGGTTGAAAAATTGCCCCTTTTCCGATTTGTCACTGAGAGATGTGAAACAGTTATTTCTGAGGCAGCTTTATTATGGAATATAGAATAAGTAACTCCTGTCACTCAAATCAAGTCCCTCAGGGAGTAGGTGCAGTAATGATTCAAAGCCAGGACTAAGACTAAAAACTAATTTTCTAGGTGGAATGAGGAGTAGGTTCTTTTCCTTCTAAATGAATGGCCCTTTACAGAGGAAACATGGATTCACAAGGTATAAGGAAAAACATCTGAATTCTGCTCCTCCCATCTCTTCCCTCTCTAGATACAGAATTTAGGGGTTAGCTTTGAAACTCCAGGTAGACTGACAAGGGAAAGGTCAGCCTGAGAGATATTGAGGGCACCGAGTCTTTCTTCATCTAAAAAATGTATCTTTATTTAATAGAGAAAATAAAAAAAAAAAAACAAAAAACCATTACTTTCTTCAAACAAGCTCATTGCATCAGGCTGCCCCAGGGAGAGGGGTGTGGGCTGCCACTCTTTATGGACTGACTGGGTACTGCCTGTCCTAAGGAGGCTACAGACATTCAGCGGCTGGACTGCGCAAGTGTAAGAAAACCACTAATCCTTTTAAAAATATACTGTGGCTAAAAGCCAATCATACTTCCACATTTTGAATCTAGCATTTGTGCCCAAATTCAATCTGCTGCTTTATTATGAAATTGTCAAAGGCGGCTTTTTCTTTAAGGCCTATGGGTTGCAGGAGAAAGTCTGTTGACCATAGAGAGTCTCCTTTAAAAAGTGATGTTAATCAAGAGGCCTGGGCACCCAAAGGGCTGTCTAGAGGTTCTCATCATCTAGATCCCTTAGGAATACTGTGACATGGGGCCTTATGGCTACAAATTTCTTTCCCATCCTACCCACGCCCTGAGATATATAAACTCATCTAGTCATTGGAAGTTATTATTGCAAATAACAGTATGAGGAAATAGAGGGGAAAAAAAAAACCCATAAACTTCCCACACTAAGCAGGAGTTTTTAAACTGGGGGTTGGTCTATGGACTCCCAAGTTCACAGGATCCATAAACTTGGGTGGCAAAAAAACCCAAAAAACCCTTTATTTTCATTTATCTCTGATTGAAATTTAGTATTTCTTCAATTATAAAAGAAGGCAAAAAACTCCAGCAGTCTTAACAGTACCTGCAACCCTGTCCACCAATAGAAATAAGATATTTTCATCAGCTATTACAGTAGTCATAAAAAGCTTGAAACTGTTTATGCCACACATTACTTCAAAATTATTGTTAACATTAGACCTGTTGCTAGATCTTATTTAACGCCTTATTGTTATGTCACTATATCATCATAAAAATTCAACAACAGTATTCAGTATACTTGGTTTTCTTTGTAAAACTATTAAGTTTCATTTTATGGATTTAAAAACATCCTTCTGAGGGGCACCTGCCTGACTCAGTCAGTGGAGCATGGGACTCTTGATCTCAGGGTCGTGAGTTCAAGCCCCACGCTGGTTGTAGAGATTACTTTAAAAAAAAGCAATGAAAACAAATAAAAACATAATTCTGAGCATAGGCCACAGGAATCCATGGCACCCAAAGTGGTTAAGAACCTCTGTGTTGACACCCGTCACTTCATGCTGACTTCTTTCTGTTCCTAGCCATCATTTCAACCACTTTTTTACCAACACCCTAAATTCCCTTCCTTGTCCCCAGGTGTCCTCTCAGTGCTTCGATTATGTAAACCAGGCCGTCTTTCACATCTGAGTCCTGTGGTGTACTGGTCCTTCTTCCCTTCCACTCGCACCCACCACCCCCAAACCAGGGCCCCTGTTTGCAAGGCTACCTTCCTTCCCATCAGGCAGAGGGAGCTTAAGTCCTCTGCCTAGGACTTCCTTTCCTTCCCAGACAAGTTCAGCACCCGTCTCTTTTCATGTAGCTTATTACTTGTTCAGCATTTACCCTTCCAGAGGGTATGCTCTCAGGAGGGCGTGGCCCGAGTGCACCTGATTCACTATCACATACCCAGTGCCTAGCATGACACAGCGTATTCAGTGGGGGCTTAATACATACATGCATGAACAACCCATCTTGTAACTTTTGATCTAGTGTATTACATGCATTCTTCATGTTGCTTTCATTTACTGTAAGGCTGCATAATATCGTAGTGGGTATAAGTACTTTATTGAAATAACTTCCCTGGTACTGATCATCTTGTTTCCACTTTTCATTAATACAAATACTGCTAGAGTAGGCATTTTCATATGTAACTTTTTATTTTTTTTGCTTTGTATTTAGGATTATTTCATTAGTATAAACTACAGGAAGAGGAATTAACTAGTCTAATGGGATGAACATTTTTATGGTTTTTTATTTATTCTATGATGTTGTTTTCTAAAAGGGTTCTCTCAATTTAAAATGCTGTAAGTGACATAAACAGACATCTACTAGTGGTTTTTCAAAATACTCAAAAAAAGTCTTACTGGATATTTAATCTTATGGGTTAATCAAAGGACTGGATAAAATTTTTGTTGAAAAGAATAAAATGAATAAGTTTTCCTTAACTCAAAATGTGGTATCCTAATTAATTTCCCACTGAGTAAAAATATTTTCTTTATTAACAGAGAACTAAGAACAAAGATATTGTAGGAAAGACAAATTGTTTTAACTTAAATATGGCCATTTTGCTAGTTAAATGAGTAAAAATTATCATAAAACTATGACAGAAGTTCAAATATTTGTAAGCAAGGAATAAAATAATCTCTGTTGTGACAAGAAGTTCTAGTATTTATGTCATTTCATATTTGAAAGAAAACAAAGCACATATTTCCTAGAGGCTAACTAATTAATAGCATACACAAATTATGTAAAAAATTGCACACTAAGAAAATTTTTTACAAGAAGCCAGAAATAAAATGTATGAGCTGGTAAGTTTCTCATTTACTGACATAAATGCCAGCAGGGACTTGTCAGGCAGGAGCATGTTTCTTATTCCCATCACAGCCTCCCCTCTCCTCCTCAGTGGCCAACCCTGGCTCCAGGCGGGGCTGCTTCTCCACAGGTAGCACCCAGTTTTCTGCCTCAACAAATGGAGATGTGTTGGGATATCCTTTCTTTTAATACTGTAACTGTGTAGAGGGCAGATTGCTGACCTATGAGGTGGGGTATCCATCTTATTGAAGACAAAGGAAAAAGAGCTAACTAGTGTCCTCTCGCCATGTCCATACACTAGAGAAGGTGTTGCAGCTTCCCTGTGAAGGTCTTCTGAATGGTATTAATTTAATATATGCTACCTATGTGACTGCCATGTGCAGGATGAAGTGCTGGGAGCTGCAGAGGCCATAACAGACGAGATACTTTAAGCAGTGGGAGAATGAGTAGAAAGACATTTCCTCCATGTATAGAAATGTGAGGAAGACCAAGGAGGTCCTTCCACGTCTTTACATGTCCCACTGGGAGAGTCAGGCTCATCAAGCCTTAATGTCTGGAAGGAAAACACAAGTGTAAATAATTACTATGAGATGATAAAACAAGCACATAAAGAGGAATGTAAGTACAGGTCACTGTTGCATGGCAGCAAGGCATGGAATGGTCATAGAGTCAAAAGGACAGGGATGGGAAATTTCTTTGAACAATGATTGCCTTTTATGGCTAGCATTTATTGAGTATCTGTTATGTGATAGGCACCGAGGCTTCCATTATTGATTCATTAATCCTGACAACTCTGGGAGGTAGGTCTTGGCCCTCCCTTCTAACAGATGGGAAAACAGGTCGGTGAACATGATTTGATTAAGGTTATCTGGTCAGTGAGAAGTGGAGCTAATCTGTCTGACTTCAAGCTCATGCTCTTTTTACTACATTATACATACAAGGTAGGTAAATGACACTCAAAAATCATACCTTGGTTAATATATCCTTGTTCAGAGACACTCAAAACTTGATTTCTCAAAAATAAAACCAGTTGTAAAAGAGGGTGGGAATAGAAATAATGCACCTTTCTGAGGTGTCAGATGTCTAGAAGTGTCACTTAGTGAAAAAAATCTCAAATAACCTTCAGAAAGCACATGCGGTTAAAGTTCATGCACCTTCATCCAAAGGTGGCATAGCATGGTAGTGAATTTGAGTGGCTGCCTGGTGAGAATCTGGGCTTGAAGCTACCTTCTCTCTGAATGACTCTAAGCCACCATTTCCCCTCACTAGATCTCACTTTCTAGTGTCCATCAGAGGACTATATCATTAAATAACATAGTATATATAAGACATTTAGCATATTAACATCGGGCGCACAATAATCATTCAGTTACACATTAATTATTAGTAGTACTGCTGTTAAAATTATTTTTGGCATATCATTCTAATAAGATTGGACCTGGTTTTCTAGAATAAACTATAATAGGTGTGGCATAATGGAAGATGATGGTATCTGCCCACCACAAGGGGCACCTATCACCTTTCACGGATAGCAGCAAGAAGGGACAGCCCCACAAAAGGAAAAAACCCCAAACTGTAAGAACATCAATAATGGGCATTTTTATTATGCTTTACATTTTGCCAAGCATCTGCAAAATCTTTTCATTTGATTCATAAAACACCACTGTGATGCAGGGAGGGCATTATTCCCAATTTATAGATGAGAAAACAGAGGCTCAGAGAATGTAATGCCTTCTCTAGAGTCATGGCTAGTTAAAAGAGCAAAGAGTACCACAGTCTACAGATGCGCTGTCCAATTCAGTAGCCATGTGGAGTACTTAAAATTAAATAAAATTAAACATTCAGTTTCTCAATAGCACAAGCCACGTTTAAAGTGCTGAATAACTATGTGTGGCTCATGGCACTCATGTTGGACAACACAGATTACAGACCATTTTCATCACCACAGAGTATTTTATTGAATAGAGCTGGCCTATAAAAATGAGGGCACCAAACTATTAATGTGTGATACCATGCCCAGTATCCACAATACTGCCATGTGCAGCATGAAATACTGATTCTCAGTACTTCTCGGAGCAAGAAATCAGGGAAGGGGAAAATATTTTATAAGTGTTTCTATGAAAAATACTTTAAGTTTTATACCATAAAGCTAAATTTTGTGTGGTACCATTAGAATTGGGCCTAGAATCCCCCAAAGTGCCTAGTACCAGTGCCCTGAACACAGAATCTACAAATATTTACTGGGTGATTCTATTTGATCATCCACCCATCTCAAAAAATATTTCACTGTCAGAGAATTCTTCCTGAAGCAAGTAAGTGGAATGTCATAAAATGTATGTAATAACCTTTGTTAAAACCTCAGGGGCATTTTTGGTTGTGCATTTACAAAATTATTCGATGTACATATAAAATCTTCTTATATTCCGATATCTTGTCATTGCCAAAAGGTTGTAAATAAGTGTAATCAAAAGAGAAGAATACCAGTTAAAATATGTCGGAAGATGAGGAAAGTTTTTCGATAGTGATATAAGCCTTAATGAGGAGATAGCCAAGGTTTTGCTTTTTGGAATGGTTTATAACATATCCCTAGTAAATTACAAGTTAATAGATCCTCAGCAAATCATAAGGGAGTCTCAACTTTTGGTTCACTTTCTTAGAGTGATGCTAAGGAAATAGCTTTCGAAGTGGAGAAACTAAATACTCAGTCTTATTTTGAAGCAATATAAAATCCTCACAAGTTTCAGAAGTTAGTTTCCAGAGTCTGACAAACACTTAACTAAGAATCTTCAGCCTTGCCTGGCAGGATGCTGTTGTCAAATTCAAGGTGGATGGGCAAAGATGGAGTCAGTTTCATTTTTTAAATTGACTTTGAAAGTCTTAATGATATATGTACATTTCATGAAAATATGAGCCTTGGTATAATGGTCTGTTCTCTTTAGACAGATGGGACTCAATTTATGTTCTACATGATTGTACCCCAGAATTTCAGACTTAAGATGTTTGTCGTAAATATAGTTAATCTATTATTTTATGAGGGATACTAAATCTCGGCCTCCCGGATTTGGATAGATGTATGCCAAGTTTATGATGGCACTTGTCTATAAATGACAGATGCTGCCAAAGCAGAAAACCATCATTTTCTTCAACTCAACAGCACAAGGTCCTGTTGCTAGAGACAGAAAGCGGGGAAGAGGCAGTTACAAAGACCTTGCTGGCTAATCGATGGAGTCCTGTGGCAGTCAGCGGAAATGAGAAGTTGTCATTTGGAAAACTTGGCCCCATTTGTAACAACACATAAAAACTATGAAACACACAGGGGAACCCATAAAAATGACGAGGCAAGTGTCTCGCCATTTGTATCCTTGGCAGAAAGACTCTTCGACAAAATGGAAAATACGCTTTCATAAAGCAATAGGGTAACCATAAAAAGCTATAGCCCTTTCAGGTAAATCCTACTGATCTACTAGTTGATAACTACTCTGGGTTCATACCCGAGGAATTGCCACAATGCAGAAGCACAATACGCTGAAGACGAAAATGAGCTGTTTTGTGGTATTCTATCCCCTTTCCTTCCTTCTTTTGTCTTTTCTGACACTGTCATCTCACAGTTCCCATGGTACGATCATGGGGATGGGCTAAACAAAACCATCTCCCTATCCCCAGTGGGAATATTTTAGATGGAATGATTCAAAACGCTAATGATTCTGTGGAGAGAGTTTAGGACAACCCAGCTGGACCCTTTAGAGGGCAGTTCAAGGCTTCTGCCATATTGGGGATGCCCTACCCGGTGTCCACCTCTATTTCAGTGAGTATATTTGGCTCTAGATACGTAAAATCTGTAATCGTCAAACTGGAGCTTTGAGAACATTTGTCATTTACCCGAAATGAGTGTTTTCATTCAAACTTGCTCTGGAAAAGATCTATAATGTCTAAAGCTTTGTTCTATTGCAGTTAAATGCTACAAACATATTGCAGAGGGACTAAGGATTATTAATAAAACAAAGTCTTAATGTTTCTTACAGTGCCATAGTTTCTCCTGAAAAATATCAACAGTCAGCAAGTAATTTAAAAGTAATATATGGAGGTGGGCAGGGGGTTGGGGTTAAACAGGTGCTGGGTATTAAGGAGGGCACTTGTGATGAGCATCGGGTGTTGTGCATGGGTGATGAATCGATAGGTTCTACACCTGAAATTAATACTGCACTCTATGTTAACAGCTGGAATTTAAATAAAAACTGTGGCGGGGGGGAACTAAAGTACGGTTCTACTCACTAATTCTTAAAAAAGTGGTTTAGTGGTTTCTGACTTTGTCCATTGAGATACTTGTATTTATTCCTAGGGAAGAGAAGTTTAGAAGTAATGGGAGTAATGACATAGCTTGAGACAGAAGTCCTGACTTTATTGGGATAGGAATGGTGCAACCACACATGAACTATTTCACTTTTCTTAGACCCAGGTTCCTCATCATTACCATATTTTGGGTAGCAGCTTGAAGGTGGTAACCATATATTATTTTTCTTTGTAGCCCTAATATCCAACACATTAAAAAAACACATAAGAGGTTGGAAGCTCCTCGAGGGCAAGAAAATGTTTTTGTGTTCACTGTTGCACCCTAGTATCTGGATATTACATCATTTAGTATAAATAATAAATATTTCTTCAGTAAATAAATGGATATAAAGTTTGTTGCATGAATGAATGAAAGATGGATACTAATTTCTGCCCTAATAGTCACAGGGATATTGAGAGGGTCATACAAAAACATGTATGTGACTGGATTTTATAAATTGAACAAATTTAAGGTGTTCCTATTGTTATAGTTCAAGCAGAACATGCTGGTTTCATTATCTTTGCTTTTAATTGCATTTATAAATACATCTATAGCATTTTGAATCATTCCATCTGCTTTTATCTGCTTAGACAGAAACTAATTAAAGGCTGTTTAGCTCTAAACAGCTTTCTATACTTTGAGCTAGAAATGGATTTTCCCTATTTGATATCTAATTAATTAAAAAAAAATCTAGGACTAAAGACTAGACATATGTACCATTAGGTTGACTACCACAATATTTTATCAAGGTTGATTATAAAAATATTTTATTATTTTCAAGAAATACGGCTCTTTGAAGGCTCTGGGTTTTTCTGAACCTGTTATGAGGGGTTAAATGCTGTCACAAAGAGCATTCAATTTGATGTATAGGGCGTATTATCACAGGGAAGTGTACTGTCATATGGCATTATGACACTTGAACTCCAGGGAGAAATTTGGGTCGAGTGTCTGGTTAATATGTTCTCGCCATCTTCCTGAAGCTGCTTAATGCTTGCTGTGTTTTGACCCTAATTCTCCTAAAGCACATTTCTCCTCCCTCCTACCATGTTTTGAACTCCCACTGATGCATCATTAAAAGTTGGGATAGATCCTGGGAGACCATGAAACCATTTCTTTGGATTTTACATTTAATTCTATCCCAACTTCTAAAAGGTGAATGGGACAACTATTTTTAACTGCCTTTAATGAAACATATTTAATTTTTTCAATCATGTGGTCAGAACTTCTTACAATAAATGAAATACAAGCTATTATGGTTTAAATTCATTTTGTTTACTGACCTCAGAGGAAAAAAAGAAAGCTTGCCACGATACCCTGAAATGTTTATATCTGATAGCTCCATTATAACAAATTTATTTGGATTGCACAGATCCAGCTACAATGTGAGCCACATGATATCTCCAAATGGATCATAAAATTAAAAAAAATATATGGTTGTCCCAAGTGCCAAAATGGCAAGTGATAAAGCTTTTCTAGCTCTTGTAAGATCGCTAGGCTACTTCTTAGAATAAATAATCTGTGCTCCTGAGGAATAGACAGAGGTCAAGTGTGGGTCCCGTGCTCCTTCTTAGATACTCTGAAATGACACTTTTCCTTGACTGATATTTGGTGAATCCCAGGAAGCTGCCCTCCCAAAAGCTCCGTCCCTTAACATCTGGCTATTTCCTCTCCCTCAAAATTTGCCCTCATTGAACAAGATTTGCCCTCTATTGCTAAGTTATTGATGCTAAAATATGAGGATGGAAATTGAATTAGTCAATCATATGATGTTGTGTGAGCCTGGATATTTGAAATCTGGTGGCTGAGACATCAAGTAACAAATATATTCATTTTGATTTAAATATCTAAGAATCATGTAGATACTGTTTAAGCCCACTTGATACGAACTCTTCATTCAGAAGAGAAAGACCACTGCTAGGCAACTTCAGTCTCATAAGAATTGCCAGTCAACCATGATTTTTCACTGTGACTATTACTCTAATTTCTGGCTGATTCCTTAGAGACAGTGTTGTCTGAAATAAAACATTTGGTCAATTAAGTGCCACAGTCACTATTCCTCTTCTCTTCTCCTTCTTCTTCCTCTCTACAGTCCACCTAGACCATTTATGAAGGACTGGTTTTTGTGTCTTCTGTTCGTTTAAAACAGGGATTTTTTTTTTTTTTGGTGTTTGTTTGTTTTAAGTGGGCTCCACGCTAGGCTTGAACTCATGACCCTGAGATCAAGACCTGAGATCAAGAGTGAGATGCTTAACTGACTGAGCTACTTAGGATCCCTCTAAAATAGGGTTTAAAGTGGAATAAAAACCAGTTTCCAAAAAATCTATAACTCTGACAAAGCTGTGGGAGCTTTTTAAGGATTTAGAAATAGGTAGTTAGCAATAGGTTACATATCACATTGTTTAGACCAGATTTCCCATCTGGGCAAAGTTTCTAATTTTCCAACTTGAAAATTGTACTACATATATGTGGGAATTCTTGCTTAGAGGCTGATGTTCATTTGAAGTTGACAAAAGAATATATATCTATTTAACAAATACAACTCACTTTATTTTTAAATAGTGCCATCTCTAACAACTTTGGTATTGCCTTTGTGGATATGATAGAACAAATGAAGTATTTTATTAGTATTAATATTTATAGAAAACATGGGGGAATGAAGAAATAATTTGAATGACCCAGCCAATGAATTATCAAATCATGTATACAGATTCTGAGTAAGGAAACATAGAAAATGAGGTAACCCCAAAATATAGGTGGTTGCCATTACTTCTGGTCCAAGTCTCGGCAGTGACACAGTGAGTGAAGTCAATACTATTAGACCAAGTATTCTGGGGTGGATAGAGAAGTGCAGAGCAAGCGGAGGATGCAGGATTAGAGACCACCACATAGCTGCTGAAGAAGAGATTCTGTGGTTGGGATTTGTTTTCCTCTCTCCCCACTCTCATCCCCTAGGGTCATTCTAGATCTCAATTCTCTTTCCTTGTTTATAACACTGCTATACTTGACCCTGGTGTGTTCCTATTGCTTACTAGGCAAACACAAGTGCTTAGACAGTCTCTGTCATAGAGACCTCACTAGTATTTGATGGTAGGAATAAATGCCTTGAGTTGTTTAAACTTTAACATATGCTCATTGGTTACCATATAGGTATAAGAAATGCTGTGATTGTGACCCAAGCCCCTGATTTACTATTTCTATATTCCTCTTTCCTTGGGTCTATCCCCTAGTCTTTTTTTTTTTTTAAACAAATTTACATTTTTTTTTTTAAAGATTTTATTTATTTATTTGACAGAGACAGAGACAGCGAGAGCAGGAACACAAGCAGCGGGAGGGGAAGAGGGAGAAGCAGGCCTCCCCCCGAGGAGGGAGCCCGATGTGGGACTCGATCCCAGGACCCCGGGATCATGACCTGAGCCGAAGGCAGACACTTAACGACTGAGCCACCCAGGCGCCCTATCCCCTAGTCTTTGACTTCTTTTTTGTACTTCTTTTCCTCTTCTTCCACACCTTTCCTTCTTTAATTGTCTTCTGTACTTTTATTGGTTCTTCTTTCATTGATCCTTCTCAATTTCCATTTTTAACTTTTTTTCCCTGCTCAATACTTTTACTACTATCCCTGGACAAACCCAACTCCCAAATAATAATATAACTAAGGGGAGCACTGAGCACACACAACAGCAATACTGGAACATTTACAATACCTACCAACTGTGTCATTAGCTCAAGACAGAAAATAAGCTGAAAGAATGGAGTGACACTAACTTCCATTGTTTTATCATCTTGTGTATAAGTTCTGCTGTGCTTAAGGAGCATAATTCAGGTAATAAAACCTTTGGCAGGGTGTTGTTTCATAGAGGCAACAATATCCTGTAGAAAATGAAACCAGGCAGGAAGTCAAGAGATGATGGATCCTGTTCTTCCAAACACTGGGTAACCTCCGGTAAATAAGTCCTGCACTGTGGACCCCGCCTCGGTTTGCTATTTTGTAAACCCTAATATCTGATAGACCTGTGTGAAGGATTAATTAGATAATATACATAAAAATACTTTGTTCTTTAGAAGGGGAGAACTGTGATGTAATAATCCAGTATTTATCATCTGTTCATCAGATAACATGATTTGGTGATTCTATCACACAAAGAACAAACGTTTTTATTATCAAATTTGGGTTAACTCACTCCTAGGCTGCAGAGCTGTTGGAACCACCATTCCTGGGACCTAATCAATAATTGTCCCTTCCTAAATAGTCTTTTGGCTTACCAGACTTTCTGAAACTTCTTATAGTAGTAGATTTGTTCTTCTCCAAAGCCCTAAGCAGCCACAAGAAAGCATTCTTAAGTCTTCTCCTAAAATTCTACAATTATTTGAAGAGCAGAAGAGAATCAGAAGTGCATGTGTGCATGCGTGCATGTGCGCGTGTGCACGTGTGGGTGCTTCCAACAACGGAGAGGTCCCTAAAGAGAGAGTCAAACATTGAGAAAGGGATCTATGCTCTTAGTCTCCTTTCATAGACCTTGTTCCTCAATTAGTCACTGAAACAAGATGACTTCTCCATATTGGGCCTGAGGGGCAGTTGTGAGTGTGTGAAAACCTTTTAAACATCCAATTTCATGGTGTACATGCTAGAAAAATGATTTTTTTCTCTTCTTTCTGAATCATTCAGTTTGAACCTACTCAGAAAAACTGCTGATTCATTGGACTATGAAATACAGACTCTTCTTAAGAGGCATTTCCTGTAGTAGCCCATTTCCACTTATGTAACGCTCTTCTGCTAGTCAATTCATAGCTCTTTAAAAAGTTCCCTTAAAATCCTCAAGTTCACTTGTAACTCTGAGGGGAACTCTACACAGACCTTCAAAAATCAAAATCTTTTATGACTGAACACATTTCCAGATTCATTTAATAATGCCACTCTCAGAAGACTTCACCTTTTTGACCCTCCCCTCCCCTTTGCTGTGGTAAAAGAATATAAAAAAGTCTTTAATAAACAACTTTAAGCATTCCTTCACTGAAAAAGTCTGTAGCAAAAACCAAACATAAAATGAATAAAAAGGTAATAAACTCAGTATTTTAGGTCCATTTCTCAATTTTTTTCTAAACACATTATGACCAAGTAGCCTCTACTTCACTTTCATGCATATATACATATATATATATATATATATATATTTACACACACACACACACATATATATATATACTTAAATGTATATATTTTAACAACATGGAATGGTAACATCAAATGCTTAGGTTCCATGCAAACACATAACCCTTTCTGAAGGAAACATATTAATATTATAAAAACAAATCATGGAGAGTAACATGCAACAGCTGAGGGGAGGAGAATGGGGTTGGGGCAGGGGACCCAGAGAAACACAAAGAATGTAAAGAACAAAAAGTGTCATTGACCTGATTTGTCAGAGCTGTTGCCTGTGATTGGAGTGATGGAGCAGCTGGGATTAGCCTTTGCGCTGTCCTTGGAAGAAACCATTTTGGGTTTATTTTTCGTTGCCTCTAGTGCTTTGACCTTCTTGGCATGTTTACTTCCTTTGTAGTGGGCCTCGGCCTGGCTCTACAAAGGAGAACAAATCAGGCTCATTTTTTTGCTATTTACAAACACCACAATGGATGATCATGCAGGAAAATATACATTCAATCATAGGCACCACGGACATTTACTACTCAGCACTCAGCTATGTTTCTGGCATTTAATGAAGTGGTAGACCAGTTCCTAAGGGGGTTTTGCGATTGAAACCTTCTCTACAGCACAGAGGACCTGTGTCTTTAAAAACCAGACATTATTATGAGTGGACAACAGGGCCAGGGCACAACTGTGATGCCTTGTGCCCTCCCGCCACTGCCCGTTGGGGTTACTTTCAAACACTGAGCTGGCAACAAGCTGCTGTGAGTGTCCTTCCACAGACATTCCATTTTGTTTCCCTTCAGCTAAAAACCTGCTTGCCCTGCATCTACTTTCGTCTAGGCTCTGCTCTCTCCGAGAGCAACTGATGTAACACAGCAACCTGCTGGTGAGTGGAAATGGAGCTACATTTTAGAGTCGTCTACGTGTGCTTCATGCAGCATTTTGAAGATCCCAGTTCCAAGAATGGATAATTTAAGCCACAAAGGAAGGACAGTCCTTGTTTCTAATCTCAGAAGTGATTCTGAAGTCAAAGCAGTTAGTGTTACATTCACTTATACGCAAAGCACAGGTGGAACTGTGACTTGGATACTAGCTCAAAAGGAAGAAAAGGGATCAAGACAAGTGACTACTAAAAATCTTTAAAAGACAAAAACAAATTACAGGAAAACAAGAAAACATTTAATTAATTTATTGGCATTTGGAAATTTTCTCTCTGCCTAAAGAATAAGGATTTTATATTTTGGGCATCTAGCACGGATACACATATTAACAAAAGAATCTAAGTATATTCGCTTCAATTTCATTTTGAGTAGACCCTGAAAATAAAAACATGCATTTGGCAAAAAAAAAAAAAAACCAAATTGAGACATATATTATATGGCGTATTAGCTTAGTTATAAAGATGAAATGGATGATAAACTTATCATAAAATGAGTTCTCATTACAAAATTTCTAAAATAATAACTTTTTTTAATGTCAGTTTTCCTTATACACCTGTATGCACTTGAAGATGATTATACTAATGTTTTCATTCATTTTCCTCAGCAAGCAGAATACAGGTGGTGTGTGTGGGTGTGTGTGTGTGTATGTGAGCACATGTGTAAGTAGGTGGGTAGAAGTGACAACGGACAAAACGAGCCAGGTTTTAATTCTATATTTCAACTAAAGGGGGATGTATGTGATTTCCTTAGCATAGAACCCTGACCACCTGAGGTCAATAGCCTTATATTGACTGCACACAGTACCTAAGTTCCTGAATATCTTTTCATAAATATCATTGTAGATCATCACTGACTTGTAATTGCTCTTAGTTGGTTGGCTCAAGGACTTCTCATAGTATTCTCTGTCCGGCTGGAAAAAAATAACGGTCCCAAGGGAGGAGAAAAGTGGAACATAAGTTCTTTACTTATTAGGAACCAAGAATGCTTAAATCCAGTTAAGGTAGATGGTTGGATACAAATAAGAAAATATACAAATAAAAACTTAGAAGTTGATAACGTGAAGTGATAATAATAGTGACTAATATTATTGAATGTGCCAAGCACAGTTCTAAATGTATTACGTGTATTAGCTCATTTGGTCCTCATAATACTCTGTGAGGTAGGTACCATTATTAATCAGCATTTTACAGACGGAAAACTAGGCACAGAGAAGTTAAATAACATATTGAAAGTCACACAGGTAGCTGTAGAAGCCATTTTGTCGATCTGAAATGCTTACATGGACACCCCTATTTAACTGTACGCCCACACATTTACATACACATACTCACACTAAGTTAACATTATAATTTTAATAAAAGGAAAAAATACACACAGAGAAGGACACTGCTTTTAATGACTCAGTGAAGATTATGTCTTAACAGAAGTTTCTATGAGTAGGAAAAATCGACTGAATTCATGGGAAATATACTAGCATTGTACGTTAGGCCTGCTCCTTCCTGAAGAGCTAAGGAAGTCCCATCTTTTGGGTATACAACAATTTCTACATGATACCAGGAGACCTAACAACTCATCTTTCCAAGTATACTAAATAGTGTGATTTACTTTAGTGCCCTCCGGCTAAAGAAACATATGGTTCTCTAAATAAAACCTCCTAGCACTAGATAAGCGGAGTGTCATTTCCTCATTACAATTTCCTGGCATCACTGCAGAAAGTTAACAGCATCAATTAGCACTTGAGATAAAGATCCAGCTAAGTGACACCTCACTGGATGCCAAGATGGAAAGAACTCTTCATAGCCACGATCCACTTTCCTTTTGAGTTCTGGGGCATGGAGAGAAGTGCAACAAGGGAGCTTAGCTTCTACTCGATGTTATTTGGGAAGGACTTGTGGAATAAAGATAGTGGCAGGCACCACTCACTCACATTTGGCATCTTTCCAATTCCTGTGTGGTATTCTTGGTAGGAGCACTTTGCTATCCTCAGTCCTATATCTGAGGCAGTGTCAATGGCTTCTAAATCCTGGGCAAATCTTCAAGTGAAACTGAGACACTGTTAAATAGTAACACGATTAACCTGACTTCCTTATCTAGGACTCTTCTTCGTTGAGGAGCGAAAGAAACAAGGACAAGAGCCAGAAAACCCATGAACTAGGCAGCACAAATCAAGCCCAATCGACAATGGCTCTTGTGTCACTTCCGAGAGACCTGGTTGACCAAGCTGACTTACTTTACACCTCAGCGACTGAACAGGAGACACGTATTTGTCTAGCTCTAATGGTCTGCTTTCTGCTTCTCCACCAAAAGTGCTGTTGTGCCCCTGACTGGCAATGGTCCAAGAAACCTTTCTTGCCAAGAACTGTCGGAATTCGAGAGTTGCCTAAGCCACCATATTGACCTCCACAAGAGAATTCCTCAGGATCGAGATTCTTGTCTCACAGGTCACCCCAGGAGCAACCAGACCACGTACTGGTAGAGGAAGAGCTTTTTTTTTTTTTTTTTTTTGAGAGAGATACAGCGAGAGAGGGAACACAAGCAGGGGGAGTGGGAGAGGGAGAAGCAGGCTTCCCGCAGAGCGAGGAGCCCAACGCGGGGCCCGATCCCAGGACCCTGGGACCATGACCTGAGCCGAAGGCAGACACCCAACGACTGAGCCACCCAGGTGCCCCGAGGAAGAGCTTTGACAGGAAATGACATCCTGGAATTTTCTCTTCTGTTTATCTCCATGTTTGTTCCTAAAGGCTTTTGCTTTCATAAATCCTCTCCATCTCTCAGGACCCCACTGGTCCAAACAAAAAAGATAAAGAATGGGATGATGTATTGCTTTAAAAATAAAAACATGTCTGGGCAGAAGACATGAACAGACATTTTTCCAAAGAAGACATCCAAATGGCCAACAGACACATGAAAAAGTGCTCAATATCACTCGGCATCAGGGAAATCCAAATCAAAACCTCAATGAGATACCATCTCACACCAGTCAGAATGGCTAAAATTAACAAGTCAGGAAATGACAGATGTTGGCGGGGATGCAGAGAAAGGGGAACCCTCCTACACTGTTGGTGGGAATGCAAGCTGGTGCAGCCACTCTGGAAAACAGTATGGAGGTTCCTCAAAAAGTTGAAAATAGAGCTACCATATGATCCAGCAATTGCACTACTGGGTATTTACCCC
>NC_138371.1:48909539-48927981 GCF_054177405.1 Leptonychotes weddellii | reverse complement strand
AAACAAACTGAGGGTTGCTGGAGTGGTGGGGGGTGGGAGGGATGGGATGGCTGGGTGACAGACATTGGGGAGGGTATGTGCTATGGTGAGCGCTGTGAATTGTGTAAGATTGTTGAATCACAGACCTGTACCTCTGAAACAAATAATACATTATATGTTAAAAAGAAAAAGAAGAAGAAGATAGCAGGAAGGGAAGAATGAAAGGGGAGAAATTGGAGGGGGAGATGAACCATGAGAGACTATGGACTCTGAAAAACAAACTGAGGGTTCTAGAGGGGAGGGGGATGGGGGGATGGGTTGGCCTGGTGGTGGGTATTGAGGGCACGTTCTGCATGGAGCACTGGGTGTTATGTGCAAACAATGAATCATGGAACACTACATCAAAAACTAATGATGTAATGTATGGTGATTAACATAACATAAAAAAAAAAAAGAGGTGCCATAATCAAATGAGTACGTCGTACTTCCTCCGGATTGCTGACTGACTTCCGTTTATGATTCAAAGCAGTGGATTGAAGAAGGGGTCACCAGCTGGTTTGATTTTGGGGGTTTGACTCCTTGATCAGTCTCAATGTGGAATGAGCGAATTCATAACAGACCAATCACTCAGTAATTGGTAAAATAATTCTTAAATACAGTGGTTTCCTCCCTTGCCTATCAAGATAGCCCCAGGTCAGAACACAGAATCAGTGATTTATTGATCAGTTAACTTGATCAGTGCAGATAACTAAATTGGATCAACATCCCTCAAAGCAATGTCTCTTTGGTTGGAAACATAAAATGTAGATATTATCTAAGTTTAAATAAAGTTAAAAATTTGACTCCAAACAGTTTCAGAGAGGGGTGCCTGGGTGGCTCAGTTGCTTAGGTATCTGACTCTTGATTTCAGCTCAGGTCATGTTCTCAGGGTTGTGAGATTGAGCCCTGCCTCAGGCTCAATGCTCAGCATGGATCCACTGGGGATTCTGTCCTTCTGTCCCTCCACACACCGACCCCTTCCCCAATCTCACGCTCTCTCTCCCTCCAAAAAAAAAAAAAAAAAATTCAGAGAAATTTTAATTGTCACAAATATATTCATTTGCTTTAAAAAAGAGAATAGTACTAGATATTACTAAATGGTTATAATTTCAGGAAAAACTCAATGTAGACTAATTTGGGTGAAGGGCATAATGAAATGGTAAAAAAAAAAGTTGAAAAAGTAGAACATTTTTGAAGAAATCCTGTTAGTTGGTAACTATTAGCTACTGAATATTCTTAGGTAATTTGTTAAAATATATAGGAATTATTTTATTTTATTTTATTTTTAAATTTTATTATGTTATGTTAGTCACCATACAATACATCATTGGTTTTTGATGTGGTGATCCACGATCCATTGTTTTCGTATAACACCCAGTGCTCCATGCAGTACGTGCCCTCCTTAATACCCATCACTGGGCTAAGAATTATTTTAAATGATATCATTGCTGATATTTTATTTTATTTTTAAATTGTTTTTAAAGATTTTATTTATTTATTTGACAGAGAGAGACATAGCGAGAGAGGGAACACAAGCAGGGGGAGTGGGAGAGGGAGAAGCAGGCTTCCCGCTGAGCAGGGAGCCCGATGCAGGGCTGGATCCCAGGACCCTGGGATCATGACCTGAGCCAAAGGCAGATGCTTAAGGACTGAGCCACCCAGGGGCCCCCACTGTTTATATTTTAATGAGTGCCCTTAAAGTGCTTAAGTATGCCTGAAAAAATTGGTTCCATTGGTATTCTAAATCTCAAGGCTTCAATCTTTGAGATTGTAACATTCAATCTTTGAGATTGCAATCTTTGCAACACTCATTTGCATTATCTTTGAAGAACAAATTTGGACCAAACAAAAGTATAATTCAGCTTATACCTGAATTATTACAAATTCTTTATTAATGTAGTCCAAATTAATAAAAATTTATTGCATCTAAAAAAATGGAAATTTATGCAAAATACAACTACTCAGTGTTTAGATCTTTAGAAAACTAGCTTGAAGAGAATGTCTTTCAGATATTCAAAGTTTGTATTTTTTATCTAGGTCTGCACACTCAGTAATTCTACTCTGGCATTTTACAAATACAGATATTCATCATTTTCTCAGCATTTACAGATGTTAATGAATACCCCTTTCTATGACCATCTGTGTAAATGTATAAATTAAATCATAAAAAGAGATTGTTGGTATTTTTAGTTTAAAAGTGCATATAGGGCATTTTGTTGCCTTAAACAATTTACATTACAAAGCTATAACAACCAGCCCAATTAGTGAATCTATCCTTTCCATTCCTCATGAATGGTATAAGAAAAGCCAATAAAAAATCATGACATAAACAAATAAATCAACGCATAAAAGAATTCCATAGGTGTCTCTCAAATAATACAGAGTGATATTTCTTTCCAGAGCAAAAACCAGGTAATCACCCAAGCTCACAGGTCAGAGATATTGAAAGCTACATATCAGAGGACACTCAGTGGGCAGGATCAAAGATAAAAAGAAAACTGCTTGCTGATTTTAAGTCCGCACTACACATTTTGTATGTTGAATGTAACATGCATTTAAAGCAGAATTATAATTCCTATAAATTGAATAACAAATGTCAATAGTGTACTGAAAGTGAGGCTGCCTACCTCAGGTCCAGGAAATAAGGGGTTGTCCTGTCTGTAAATAATTTAAAAGTAATAATAAAATTTTCAGACTAAGTGGCTAATACAGTGAAGATGTAGATATCAAGAGTGGCCGTCATCAAATGAAGATCTCCTCCTTCTGACTAAATACCAATACGTGCTGGCAATTCCAGATATAGTTATAAAATAATCTTCCTGAAAATCAAATTTGTTCATCTACATTCAAAACAATTGCTGTGGTTATGGCTGAATTTTAATAATATATATGCAAACAAAATCAGCACATTTTTGTCACTTCTCCTTTAATTAACTACATGGAAGTTAATGTAGAGAACCTGCAGTTATAGAATTGAACTTCCAATGCACAATGACTCTGCTAACCTGTTATTTTGTAAGTAAGTTCCTACTGGTTAAAAATCATTTAAGTTCATGCATTGCAGATGTAGTTCAAGTTTGTAAACCCTGTGCAGTTTATATCCTGGCATTTCAACAGTTGATCTGAATTAATGATGCTGGCAAAGTGATTGTAAAGACAAAGAAATAGAACTTGACATACTTCAGTTCTCTCATTTTACATGATTGCTTAGAATTTTTATTTGTGTTTAAAATTTAGGAGTGAGAGTATCTACTGTGAGTGCATTATTTTTGCTTGGTAAATATGAATTTTAGCTTATACATGACATATTATACTGATTTTATTAGTTAATGTCTTTAAAATTGAAATGTATGCTTCCTTTAAAAGTTATGTGCTTTAAAACTAAGCAATGAAGAGGAACATAAACTATCAGTGGCACAATTTACTACCTATGCAAATTGCATATTTTGTGTAATTTTGATTTTTATTATAATTCACTTATTTGTTATTATAATATTATTCATTACTGTGACAGAATAATATGCAGGTTTAAGTTTTTTCTCATTTAAAAATACATTAATATAAGTAAAAAGAATCAATCCTTTCCTTTTTCCTTTTTTGTACTGTAATATTAAGTGGTCTAGTAATATATTAAAACTTTAAAAAGTCTCTGAGTTTTTTTCTGGCTTTTGTTTATTTTTTTATTATTATTTTTAAAGATTGTATTTATTTATTTGAAGGAGAGAGAGAGTGAAAAAGAGAGAGCAGGAGGGGACAGGCAGAGGGAGAGGGAGAAGCAGGTTCCCCGCTGAGCAGGGAGCCCAATGTGGGGCTCAATCCCGGGACCCCGGGATCATGACCTAAGCCGAAGGTAGATGCTTAACCGACTGAGCCACCCAGGCATCCCTGGCTTTTATTACTATTTATGTAAATTCATATTTTTTCTGAAAGTGACTGTTCTATAGAGGGGATATTAAAATTATCTGCTTCCGGTGTCAGATGTGTTAGATATACCACTGATAAAGTAATACGGTTTTATTTATGAGAGCTAAAATACACTTCTATCTGAAGGAAACACAAATTAGTAAGAGTCAAATCAGATTCTCTGCTCCCCAAAGTCATAATCTTAACAGAGTGACTTATTCTTGGGAGTTCCTGTTCATCAGAATTGTTCTCTGAGTAGTGAATACAACATTTGCTCTCCACGTGCCCTAGAAGACAGAACTGAAGAGAGAAAAAAAGACCAAGGTTTCGTTTCTTTTTCTTTCCCTTTCCTTTCCTTTCCTTTCCCTTTCCCTTTCCCTGTCCTTTCCTTTCCTTTCCTTTCCCTTTCCTTTCCCTTTCCCTTTCCTGTCCTTTCTGTTCCTTTTCCTTTCCCTCTTCTTTCCTTCCTTCCTATTCTTTCTTCTTTCTTTCAAGACTTAGGTAAGATGAAATACTAGCCACTAAAAATCATTAAATCCTGGAACATTTTGCCAAAGGAAGCTGTGGAACATTCACTCTGTGAGAATGAAAGAGTCAATCACTTTAATCATCATCTTAAATAATCGTGGTTTCAGCTATGCAGATAGGCAAAATTTTGCATAATTTTGGAGCGTTCATGGACCCCCTGTGGCCTATACATAGACTGCATCCTTAAGAAGTCCCATCTGTTTTAGCTCTAGTATTTTATAATTCTTCAAGTCTCTCTCTCTCTCTCATCCTGATCATTTCTCAAGCTTTTCTTGTCTTCTTTTTGTAAAGATTTTATTTATTTATTTGAGAGAGAGAGAGCGCGCCAGCGAGTGAGCACACAAGCAGGGGGAGAGGCAGAGGCAGAGGGAGAGACAGACTCCCCACTGAGCGGGAAGCCTGACCTGGGGGGGGTCCCCTCTATGTGGAGTTCGTTCCCAGGACACTGAAATCACAACCTGAGCCGAAGGCAGACGCATAACCATCTGAGCCACCCAGGTGCCCCTCTCTCAAGCTTTCCATAGTTTCATGAACCTAATTTCAGAATCACGAACCTCTGTGCAAATACAGAGATAATATAGGTGGAGAGTATCTACTATAGAGCCTGGAAGAAAAACAGGCATCCATCAAATGCTAACTTTCTGAGTGCGGTTATTCCAGCCCATGTGCTGGAATCCTTTTCTAGATTTATATTACCCTACAATTAACATTATACAGTTTAGTGGTGTTTCTTTCTTTCTTTCTTTTTTTTTTTAAAGATTTTATTTATTTATTTGAGAGAGAGAGAATGAGAGAGAGCACATGAGAGGGGGGAGGGTCAGAGGGAGAAGCAGACTCCCTGCTGAGCAGAGAGCCCGATGCGGGACTCGATCCAGGGACTCCAGGATCATGACCTGAGCCGAAGGCAGTCGCTTAACCAACTGAGCCACCCAGGCGCCCAGTTTAGTGGTGTTTCTAAGTGTATTTGTTTCCCTAGTAAGATAATTGGATCTATGAGGATGGGGAAACTGTCTTCTATTTCTGGAATCCTCCTTTCTGGGCAGGAACTATTTTGACACTCTTCTGTCTCTAAGTTCACTGCTTCTTTACTCTCCTTGAAGAAGTCACATTAACAAGCAACACTATTTTTTCCAACAAAGATCCCTACCTTAAAATTCTAGAAATTGGCTAAAGCAATGCTTCCTCATATGCTATTATCCCCTGCCCTCAACCTGAGCCATGTATCATAAAATTCCAGTCAGGTTTTCCCCCCAAAACTGATCTTTATGCTGACCCACCATATCTAAAGTTCTTTGGCCTCTAGAGCAAATGATATCACATGTTATTCAAATTCCTGCTTGAGAGATGAAAGTAGCTAGAAGTTATCTCTTTTGCAGGATGTTCTGAACTGTATTAAATCAGCCACTTGCTTGAAAGCAATGGAGTAGACAAATTTACTTTTTGTTGCATCCAGCTTTTTTGTTTTGTTTTTGTCTTACATTAGTGATACCTTTTTCTTGTTGTAAAGGTTGTGAAATTTATAGCCCATTGCCTACACAGGCATACAGAATATAAGACAAGCTATGGGGAACCAAACATGTCCTACATAAAGCCTGAATATAAACTTTAAACCAGCAGCTAGTTATTTAGGAAACTTACAGGTGCTCAGCCTCAAAATTCTACCTGATTTCTAATTATATGTTAAATAAATTTTTAACTGAAGAATACCAAACCACAAAAATTGAGGGAAACACAATCTTACTGTTAAGGATTCCACAACCAATCTAAACTAAAGAAAAATCCATACCTAGCAAAGAAGGAAAATACTCAAGCCTTCAACAATCTTCCTCAACCCCCAAGTGGCAAGAGAACTCTTAGATGACAAAAATCACCGACAAAATGACTCGAAAATGCCTTCAGGATTCTTTTACTTTTGCCTACAAGAATTACTAACACAGGGATTTTACACAGGAAAAAAGAAGTCCCACAGTGTTTTTTAAAGGTGTTATTAATACTTGGTCACCAGGGGAGCCTGGGTGGTTGAGTTGCATGAGTGTCCAACTCTTGGTTTCAGCTCAGGTCATGAACTCAGGTCCTGGGATCAAGCCCCTTGTCAGGTTCTGTGCTCACCCCAGAGTCTGTCTGGGTCTCTCTCCCTCTCCCTCTGCCCACCCCGCCTCCCCGTGGGCTCTCTCTCTCTCCTCCCACTCTTAAATAAATAAATAAATAAATAAATAAATAAATAAAATCTTTAAAATGTATAAAGTTCTTTAAAAAAACTTGCTCAGCAAACCTGTATTTAATGGAAATGTACCAAAGCTTGTAGTACTGACAGTGAATTGTAGATACGGAATGGTTTCTGTTAAGAATGTATTCTGATATGTGGGGGTGGTTTTTGGTACTTTCCTTGTAACATTCATACTTGCTATTATTCTTCACAGCATCATATTGGCTGATCATCCTAACTTTGAATATTATTGAAAACGTATGAATACCTGAAGTAGCATGTCATGTGAGGCATTATGAATTTTAAGAAAAGTCAGAAAAATATTGAATTACTTGTGTTGCATAATTTCCTCATTAGTTAAATATAAGATCTGATGAATCTTTTTAAATCATAATGCTCACTTAAAAATTTTATTTATTTATTTATTTATTTTAGAGAGAGAGAAAGAGAGCGAGCACAAGCTGGGGGCCAGGGGGAGAGGGACAAGGAGACTTTCCTGACTCAGGGCTCAATCCCAGGTCCCTGAGATCATGACCTGAGCCAAAATCAAGAGTCGGACACTTAACTGACTGAGCCACCCAGGTGCCCCTAATGCTTACCTTTTTAAAAACTTCACTTTTATCCTAGTCTTTCCTTCAGTGATGAATTTAAAATCGATTCTAAATTATCCAAATATACATTTAAAATAAGGGAGTGCTGAGAAAGACTGACATTTTTGTAATATTGTCTGCCTACTTTGGATGCAAGTTTTTTTTTTTTAATTTAATAAGTAACTACTATATGCTTCAAAAAAGCTGACTACACTTTGTTAAGAGCTTTGTTAAGCAGAGTTACTGAAGACAACTTTGAGCTCGGCATGTTCCTTTTCCCTAGAACCATGCTATATTTCTGTCAAGTTGAAGCAAAAAATGTTCATCATTGTGTCAGCTCTGTCTGCAAAGCAGAGAATTACCTTCCCAAGCTCCTGAGATTTATACTTTTAATTACCTCCTATCTGCTTCGCTACCCTCCACACCTAAGAATCAATATAAATAGTCTTATTTATGGGAAAAATGTAAAATGTTTGACAAAAACAGGCTATTATTTTCTAGATTTCCATTTGATGCTATTCATTCCTTCTATCTTCAGTGACTGTTTCTTGAGAGAATCAATTGGCTTTTCAAACTTACAAAATTATTCATTTATCTAATAATTTGTACTGCTTAATAACAAATAGTTGTAAAATTTGCAACTAGCTTTTAGGGTCCCAACCCAGCAATGAGATTGTTATCACCTTGGCATCTCTTTATTTACTCATCGGCTGCAGAATTCAGTTTAAGTATGGTTTTCTCCAAAACCCTTCATCATAAACTCACTTCTGTGAAGACCAGCTCCTATGGCTTATTTCATTTCTGAATGGGAGGTCACTATTAACATAGGCAAAACCTAGCCACTGAGGCATGGTACTTTTAAAACTGCCCCTCACGTTTTATCAGCATCAATTCTTTAAAACAAAACCCAACAAATTATATATATAATTATACATTGTATTTATATAATTTATATGATTTATAAATATAAACATAGAATAAATGAATAGGCTAAGAAAGCTGCTATCTGGAGGACTTTTTTTTGTTGTAAGATTTTGTTTATTTATCTGTCAGAAAGAGAGAGAGCACAAGCAGGGAAAGCAGCAAGCAGAGGGAGAAGCAGACTCCCCGCTGAGCAGGGAGCCCGATGCGGGACTCGATCCCCGGACCCTGGGATCACGACCTGAGCTGAAGGCAGCTGCTTAACCGACTGAGCCACTCAGGCTTCCCTATCTGGAGGACTTTAAGAGAAATAGAGCAGATGTGTATGGGTGCAGGCCATGGTTGTCTGTATAGGTGGGAGGAGGGAACGGTTAACAGTTGATCTGTAGAATCAATACAGGTAGGTAGTTGTCGGATGTATGGGACCGTGGTGATGTAGGGAGGGTCAAATATTGAAACAAGAATGCTCAAAGCTTTCCTTGAGATATTGGTTGGGGTAATGCACTACCAAATGCAATGTCTGAGAATTCAGGAAATACAGGACAAACTGATTTCTTTTTACATAGTATGCCGGTTAGAGTTTCAAATAATATGCTCAATGTGTTTGTTTTGTTTTGCTTTTTTGTTTTTACCTGCTAGATAATTTTTCAAGTGAAGTGCCTCTGGATTTAAAGCAATGAATCCAGTTATAAACCTCAAGTTTCATGAAGGCACTACGGATGTCCCAGAATGAAAGGAAAAACAGTGTATTTGTTGTACTTCTGTGCCCGAGAAAGGAAGAAGGGGAGGTAGAGAAGAGGTTGAAGAGTGGTGGGGTGAAAGCAGGTAGAGAACAAAGGAAGGAGGAATGCAGTTGTTAGTAGAAGAGAACTTATTCTGACAAGCAAAGGGGAACACCGATAACTCATGGACAGGATTTCTGGAGTTAAAAGCAAGCACTAGGCAGCCAGTAGCAAAAGTGGAATCCCCTGGAAGAATGAGATATGGTGACTCCTAAAGAGCTTGTAGCTGCCCTTGCGGCTGAGTGCCTCTTCCGCTTTTGCTGCAGGGGCCATCGGGTTTCTGTTTGCCGGTGCTCAGGCCTTCCCAGGGAAGGTAGGGCAGCTGCTGCAGGGACTTGCGAGCCCACGGTAGCTGGTGGAGAGGTGGAGTGAAGCCCGGTGGCCAAAGGGGATGGAGGGTCAGCCGAGAGCACACGGAAGGGGCGTTTATGTGGGACCCAGAGTTGTGGCTTTCTCCCTAATCTCATGACTGCTGAAATCTCTGCTGGATGACGGAGGACGCCAGGGCTTCTAGCAGAACCCCCGCAAAAGCCTCTGAAGTGGCAGATGGTGGATGGGGGCAGTTTGTTTATGCAAGACAGATAATTTGTATTGCACTCTGTGAACTGCTGAAGAAATCAGGAAGTGGACATATGATTAAAATAAAAGAGAGAGAGAGAGAGAGAGAGGTCGAAAGAACCAGGAGGGTGTACTTAAATAATCTTATCCAAAGGAAAATTGCGGAAGGCCGAGGAAAGGCCGAGCAGGCATACTGGTCACACACCAAGTGCAGTCCTGGGGGAATTGAGGGGATCCCTGAATGACTGCACATCCTGAAATTTCAGACAGATTTACAGTCAAGAATAGGGGAGTCAGATCACCCACCCAAATGTTCACACAAATGGTTGGTCAACCTGACATTTTAACTTCTAAGCAAACCCTTAATTTCCTGTCCATTTGTACGTAGTCCAACTGAAATCAGTGAGATGACATGAGGTCATTTGTTTAGGCCTTGAGACATGAGGAAATAGAACACAGCAAAAAGACCAGTGGGCTAAAATGAGAGGTAGAGCTATTTGGATAACCAAAGTCCAAAAACCTTAACAAAGACAAAGAACAACACAACAGAATTAAAAGCCTGGAGAAACCACCACATAAGATAAAATAAAGAAATGCGAACTGTAAGTGATTCAAAGTTTATAGTGCTCTTCAAAGGTAATACTGTAAATTTGGAACATCAAATGGGTTAGCTCCAAATGAGTAATGAAAGCTTGTGGGGTCAGCAATTAGGGACACTGCATCTCATGCTTAATCAATTGTGGTATTAATGCTAAGTATAAAAATTTCAGGGTCAATTCCTAAATTAGAGTACATAAAACTTGATTAAAAAGATCATTATGCTCTCGTTTCGATTTGCCTGCGAAGCATAAAGGACCCAGTAGTGTATTAAGGGTATTTATGATTAACCGTGTTCTGAGATAATAATAATAAAAGGAGATCATCTCTATTTTTAAATCAAGTTGCCCTGATTTTGTGTAAGATCTGTTTAAGGATCAGTTTCCTTTATTCTTCTGCTACTATCATCCAAAGAATTGAAATTAATATGCAAATCAGAAAATATTTGGGATCTGCCAACTTTCAACCTAGCCAAAAAGAGAAACATTAGCCTTAAAAAATATTTTAGAAGTCTACGTTAGCTCTTGTTTCTGGTCTTTTCACATGAAACCTGAAAGCCCAATAATTTTGAGTCTTTTTTAAGGCCAAGTACAGAACAGGATATAGACCTATTTCCTTGGCGAGGCTTACCTCTAGAAATGCATTTCCCAGCTAAAGGGTAAAGATTCAGATTTAGGCTTATCAGTTTATGAGCCCACTATAGTTGCAGTGTACTCATTTGTTGGAGAAGAAACGGGCATTCAGGCTTAGGACAACCTCACTCAGTGCTGAGCTTAAGCCATGTTAGGGAAAAAAAGGTGGCCAAGAAGAAACTAGGGATTTGGGTGCTGCACAAATTTGTGCAAATGTCTGGGACTCAGTTGGAAAGACATACTATTCCTGGACTGCAGTGCCTGCCCCTGGCAAAGCTAATAGTGTTAATTTGTAAAGGTTCATTTGGGAAATGTTTCTGATTAATGCTTGCTCATTTGCATAACAGTATATCATGTAAATAAAGCTGTAGCCTTTTGCTTTCCAACAGCGGAGTTCTACTGAGAAGATAAAAGCTGGACAAAGGGGGCTACGGGACACTTAAACTAGGTCACATTGAATTTTAATGCATGAAGCCAGCCCTGGTACATTTTACATGGCTAATGGAGAACTGTGGAATGCAGTCTGTTTACTGTGCAAATCTGCCTTCCAGATTTTTCAATAAACATATTTTCTACACTGAAGAGTGAAGCCAATTCAGTCTCAGGCTGATTTAGAAATGTTATTAAAGAAAATAAGGATGAGCATCTTCTTAATTCTTATATTAAAATGTAAATAGGGTAATTATAAAATAATAAACTCTCCCCCAAATAAAAAAATGCTGTTTCAGAGCTCAGATTATAGACCATTACTAAACACTGAGAACATGTATATGTCACACTTGTGAATCTGCCATCCAGACTTTGTGGCTTTACTGCCCAGAGTCTAAGCATGACTGAGAAATTTAATTTCTTTCTCCATTATCAACAGAACTTTTGAGCGGTGACAAGGAAGCTGGCGGTCACATGCTCACCTGTGTACATTTCTCCACGTCCCTATTAGTAAATACAAAGAAAATCACTGACATCAAATGAAACTCAAGTCAAAGGTGAACCTACTCCCAGAGCGATTCTGGGGCACAGACAGAAGGCCGGCACACCTCCCCGTAACCCAACCCTGACACAAATGAAAAACAAAACTCTTAGTCATTCTTTTTGGGTCCTAGTTATTCCACCTGTAAGGCGGAGGTATTTATACCCTGTCCTTCATTCATTCATTCATTTATTTATTTATAAATTTTTTAACTTAAATTCAATTATTTATTTATTTACTTATTTTTAAATTTTTTAACTTAAATTCAATTATTTATTTATTTAAAAATTTTTAACTTAAATTCAATTAACATATAATATATTATTGGTTTCAGAGGTAGAGGTCAGTGATTCATCCATCATATATAATACACAGTGCTCATTACATCACGTTCCCTCCTTAATGTCCATCCCCTAGTTGCCCCAGGCCCAAACTCCCTCCCCTCCAGGAACTCTCAGTTTGTTTCCTATGATTAAGAGTCTCTTATGGTTTGTCTCCCTCTCTGATTTCGTCTTGTTTTATTTTTTTCCTCTCTTCCCCTATGACCCTCTGTTTTGTTTCTTAAATTCCACATATGAGTGAGATCATATGATACTTGTCTTTCTCTGATGGACTTATTTTGCTTAGCATAATACCCTCTAGTTCCATCCGTTGCAAATGGCAAGATTTCATTTTTTTGATGGCTGAGTAGTATTCCATTGTGTGTGTGTGTGTGTGTGTGTGTGTGTGTGTGTGTGTATACCACATCTTCTTTATCCATTCATTTGTCAATGGACATCTGGGCTCTTTCCCTGGTTTGGATATTGTGGACATTGCTGCTATAAACACTGGGGTGCAGGTGCCCCTTCAGATCACTACATTTGTATCTTTGGGGTAAATATCTAGTAGTGCAATTGCTGTATACCCTGTCCTTTTTTTAAAAAAATTAATTTACTTTTTTGGATGTAGTGTTCCTTCTAACAGAAATTCCATGGAAATGATTTAATCATAGAGCTGGAATGATCCTCTCAAAGATCATGTAGTCTATTTTAGGTTATAACAGAAGAGGAAACTGAGGTCCACAGTGGTGAAGTGATTTATCAAGTTCAAAATTAGTATTTAAATCACCTTCAGGGACTCTTTTTTTTTTAAGATTTTATTTATTTGCGAGAGAGACAATGAGAGACAGAGAGCATGAGAGGGAGGAGGGTCAGAGGGAGAAGCAGACTCCCTGCCGAGCAGGGAGCCCGATGCGGGACTCGATCCCAGGACTCCAGGATCATGACCTGAGTCGAAGGCAGTCGCCCAACCAACTGAGCCACCCAGGTGCCCCACCTTCAGGGATTCTTAATCCAAGATTCTATACTGCATGGCTTCTCAATGTATGGACTCATAAAAATATAAAACAGAAGACTTGCTATGTGACTGTAGAAATTTGGATAATAACTATGTAAAACTATTAAATATACTTGGATCTATTTTAGCATTTATTATTGTGTTTTCTTGTAAAAGTTCTTTAATTATTATACCTTAAATTGAGTAGTAATATTGTAGCTCAATTTAGTTTGCATTTATGTCTCTATCATTAATTAGTCTTCTACTTACAAAATATTTCATGGCTCCTATCATGCTGATTTTTTTTTTCTAGTCAGGGTTACTGAGGTATACTTTATATACAGTAAAATTCCTTTTGAGGTATTTAGTTGTATGAGTTTTGAAAAACAAAAACAGTTGTGTCACCACCACAAAAATGAAGATATAGAATATTTTCATCACTTGAAAAAGCTCCCTCTTACCCCTTACACCCTTTGTAGTTGATTCCCTAACCTCACCCTCAGTCCTTGTTCACTACTGATCTGATTTCTGTTCCCATAGTTTTGTCTTTTGCAGAAAGTTATATAAGCAAAATCATATAGTACATAGTCTTTGCGTCCAATTTCTTTCATTTAGCATACTGTCTTTGAGATTCTCCCATTGTGTAGGATGTTATCAGTACACTATTTCTTTTATTGCTAAGCAGTATTCCATTGTATGTCTATATTTTGTTTGTTGATCCACTCATCAGTTGATAGACATTTGGGTCAATTCCAGTTTGAGGCAGTTATGCATAAAGCAGTAGCTTTATAAAAGGCACATATGTACAAACATAAGTTTTCATTTCTCCTAGATAAATACCTAAAAGCTGGATTGCTGGGTTGTATGGAAAATGTATCTAAACTTCCTAAAAATTTCTTACAAATAACTATTAAACTATTTTCCAAAGTCCCTGCACCATTTTGTATTTCTACTAACAACAAATGAGAGTTCCAGTTGCCCCCATCCTTGTCACTTGGTATTATCAATTTGTTTAATTTCCATCATTTTAATAGGTGGAGGGGTATCTAATTGTGGTCTGCACTTCCTTAATGGCTAATGATATTGAACACTGTTTTGCATACTTATCTGTCATTCATTTTTCTTCTTTGGTAAAATGCCTGTTCAAATCATTTGCCCACTTATTATTCATTATTGAGTTGTAAGTTATTTAAATATTTTGTATATAAGACATATGTTTTATATTATTTTCTCCCAGTCTATAACTTTTCATTTTCTTAACAGTATAACAGTGTCATTTGAAGAGAAGTTTTTAATTTTGATGATGTCTAATATATCAATATTTTTATAGTTCATACTTTTTAAAAAAGATTTTATTTATTTATTTATTTATTTATTTATTTATTTATTTGCGTTTGTGGGGAAAAGGGACAGGCAGACTCCACGTTGAGCCAGAGCCCAATGTGGGGCTCGATCCCACCACCCTGGGTCATGACCTGAGCCAAAATCTAGAGTTGGATGCTTAACGGACTGAGCCACCCAGGTGCCCCTATAGTTCAAACTTTTTGTTTCCTAAGAAATCTTTTGCCTAATTCAAGGTCACATAGAGTTCCTCCTGTGTTTTCTTCTTGAAGTTTTTTACTTTTCAATTTATAGTTATATATATAATCTATTTGAGGGGTGCCTGGGTGGCTCAGATGGTTAAGCGTCTGCCTTTGGCTCACGTCATGATCTCAGGGTCCTGGGATCGAGCCCAGCACTGGGCTCCCTGCTTGGCGGGAAGCCTGCTTCTCCCTCTCCCTCTACCGTTCCCCCTGCTTGTGCTCTCTTGCTCTCTCTGTCAAATAAATAAATAAAATCTTAAAAAAAAATAATCCATTTGAGTTAATTTTGGAATTTTGTGTGAAACAGCCGTCAAGGTTCTTTTTCTAAATTTACATGTGGTTATCCAATTACACTATTTGTTGCAAAGATTAACCTTTCTCCATTGAATTGTCACTGCAACTTTGTGGAAGATCAACTGACCATATAGCTTTAGGTCTATTTCTGGACTCTATTCTGTTCCACTGATCAACGTATCTACTATTCTTTCACCAATATTACAGTCTTGATTGCTGTAGGTTTTAAGGTAATTATTGAAATAAGGAGTAAGGTCCTCAAAATTTGTTCTTTAAAAAAAAAAAAGCTTTGGATAGTCTAGGGTTTTTCTTTTCTTTTCTTTTTTTTTTTTTTAAAGATTTTATTTATTTGACAGAGAGAGACACAGCGAGAGAGGGAACACAAGCAGGGGGAGTGGGAGAGGGAGAAGCAGGCTTCCCGCTGAGCAGGGAGCCCGATGCGGGGCCCGATGTGGGGCTCGATCCCAGGACCCTGGGATCATGACCCGAGCCGAAGGCAGATGCTTAATGACTGAGCCACCCAGGCGCCCCTAGGGTTTTTCTTTTCTATATAATTTAAGAAATAGCTTGGCATTTTCTACAAAAATGCTTTCTGGGATTTTGATTGGAATTGTGCAGGGTCTGTAGATGAATCTGGGGACAGCTGGCAATGTTGAGACTTTGAATGAATTGATACCATATATTTCTCAATTTTTTAAGGAACACTTTAATTCTTGAATAGGGAGTTGAGAAAGATTCTATCAAGTGCCAAAAAAATTCATTGGACTTTTGATGAAAATTGCATTAAATATACTTCTACAAATCATGTTCAACATAAAAACACTCTTTCCAATGACTATAATTTTTATTATGTTTCCTATGTGGAATTATAAAAACATTTACTGGTATATGCAAACAAGAGTGTTTATTGTTTTAGTATTTGCAAAAAAACATGAATCTTGGAACATGTTCTTTGGAAGATGGCTTCTGAGGTGGAGTAACTCAGGAAATAACACATATAATATATAGCTCCAGATTCAGTTTGCATTGATCATTGGCTTTACTTGGTAATTGAGTATTACAAACATTCTAATATTATTTATTTTAATTTCATGTTATCTTACTCCTACATTTAAAACTCTACTTTAATAAATGATTTATACCCTTTTCTTGTTATCTTTTTTTTTTAGCATGATGGTTATGCTGGCCAGATAAAATAATTTATAAAAATTTCCCTGCATTTCCATGTTCTGGGGAATATAAATTGTGTAATAAATTATTCCCTTGGGTATTTAATATGATTTGACATACACACATGAAATGTGACACTTGTTATAAAGAGAAATAGCAATAGTTTTGTTCAGCATTCATTGCATTTTAAACTTTTAAAAAAATATTTTCTGCTATTTAGCGATTTTTGAAAAGTAAATATCATTGGCAAGATTAAGCATAAAATGATATGGGTGAGATTGATTACATGGAGGAATTCTTGATTTTTGATATTAGCCACTCTATTGCTCAAGTTTCTAATGCTGAATCTGAATCCCTGGAAAATCTGGCACACTGAAGTAAGTGGGCCACCAATGGGAGTGGCTGCTGGAGGCTATGTAAATATGAAGAGATGTACATATTCAGAACAATCAGACTTTCAGCTTGACAGACTACAGAGAACAATGAAAAGGTGATACTCACATCTGAATTAAAGCGAAGCTGACAGACATTACAAGAAATAACTTGTTTCTTCTTTGGGGGAATGGATACTCCAAAAGTGTGGTTAATGACTGCTTTTTGCACAGGATCCATCTGAAGAGCAAATGATAAAATAGTCAGTGTATAGCTTCAAAGGATAGACAGTAGTATGAGCAAGTAAAAGTAGCTGTATTATTCCTTAAGGTTTTAAATATTAGTTCCCAAAGAGGGATAATAAAGAATCTCATTCAATAATGAGGTATTTGTTTCCAGGAGTTAAGAACAAGAACAAAAAACTGGCTTGAAATAATAACCGCCCCCCCCAATCACAGGAGAATCACATCATCTCAAGAAATCTTATACCTATATAAGGAACCTTGAAACAACTTAAAAGAATCATAAAACAAGAAAACTTAAGATCCAAAGGTCAGGGTTCAAATTCACTTGTTAATGCTTTCCCTATATGAGGCGATGATATGTAAGATGGTCTGAAATAACCTGTGACAGTTATTACACATATATTCCAGTTTCTCAATTTTTGATTTATGGCAAAGTTATAAATGACAGGCTCATATCACAACATAGAAACTACTGATCTTTATTTTAAAATAATTTATTACGTTTCATGCACTATAAATTGAAATCCATCTTACTTGAAATGCATGTCACAATTGTACACTCAAAAACCCATAGCAGATTGATTGACATGCAACCTTTGTCCAGATATTGATCAAGTAAAGTTTTGACTTTTTGTTGTCTGATTGCTAGGCTAGGACTTCTAGTACTATGTTGAACAACAGTGGTGAGAGTGGGCATCCCTATCGTGTTCCTGACCTTAGGGGAAAAGCTCTCAGTTTTTCCCCAACAGAATGGTATTTGCTGTGGGTTTTTCATAGATGGCTTTTAAGATATTGAGGTATGTTCCCTTTATCCCTACACTGTGGAGAGTTTTAATCAAGAAAGGATATTAGCCACTCTATTGCTCACTCTATTGTATTTTGTCAAAGGCTTTTTCTGCAGCAATTGAGAAGATCATATGGTTCTTATCCTTTCTTTCATAATCAGACAACAGAAAGAAATAAAAGGCATTCAAATTGGCAAAGAAGAAGTCAAACTCTCATTCTTCGCAGATGACATGATACTCTATGTGGAAAACCCAAAAGACTCCACCCTAAAATTGCTAGAACTCATACAGCAATTCAGCAACATGGCAGGATATAAAATCAATGCACAGAAATCAGGGGCATTACTATACACTAACAATGAGACAGAAGACAGAGAAATTAAGGAGTCGATCCCATTTACAATTGCACCAAAACCCACAGGATACCTAGGAATAAACCTAACCAAAGAGGTAAAGGATGTATACTCTAAAAACTACAGAACATTTATGAAAGAAATTGAGGAAGACACAAAGAAATGGAAAAACATTCCATGCTCATGGATTGGAAGAAGAAATATTGTTAAAATGTCTATGCTACCCAGAGCAATCTACACATTTAATGTAATCCCTATCAAAATACCATTGACATTTTTCCCAAGCTGGAACAAATAATCCTAAAATTTGTATGGAACCAGAAAAGACCCCGAATAGCCAGAGGAATGTTGAAAACGAAAACCAAAGCTGGTGGCATCACAATGCCAGACTTCAAGGTATATTACAAAGCTGTAATCATCAAGTCAGCATGGTACTGGCACAAAAACAGACACATAGATCAATGGAACAGAATAGAGAGCCCAGAAATGGCTCCTCAACTCTATGGTCAACTAAGCTTCGACAAAGCAGGAAAGAATATCCAACAGAAAAAGGACAGTCTCTTCAACAAATGGTGTTGGGAAAATTGGACAGCCACATGCAGAAGAATGAAACTGGACCAT
>NC_138371.1:48809005-48909039 GCF_054177405.1 Leptonychotes weddellii | reverse complement strand
AAAAAGTAAAGTTTTAACTTATAACTTATGACTTTCCTTCCTTTGGTTTGCATGTTCCATACATATTCGGAAAAATATATGGTGATGAAAGTACTCAACCATAGAAAAACTATGGCATAACGCCATGAAAACACTTGGATAAGAACGAACACTATCTGCAGAGCCTATAATAAGAGAGACAGAGCAGTGATTCTCTTTCATACTCCAGATAATCTCCAGCATTAACATCAGACAACTGGCAGTTCAAAAAACAATGTGAATGATGAACAAAGCATTACTTATAAACACATGTAACATGAACAAGGACAGATCCACTGAAACCATCAGGAAATCTCCTGAGGTTAGAGTTTAGGATTGGATTAGTTGATGATACTTGGTAGAGAGGACAAATGAATACTATCCCTGATCAGGAGTATAAATCAACAAAGTATAAAATTAGCAATTAGAAGAATTTAAGTATATTAGAAAAGAGTGTGGATTACAGAATTACTGAATAGTAGTATAGCCTATTTTTTTGCTATGAGTTTAAGAGAGATGACTGGACAAAGTATTCACAGTACACAGGACAAAAATTTGAAGAGGGGAATGTTCTGGAGTGACAGAACTGTATCCTGACGGTAGTGGTGGTTACACAAATTTACACATGTTAAAATTTTTAGAACTATATATACTCCCAAAAAGTCGATTTTATATGTGATAATTTAAAACATAAAAGAGAAAAAAATTGTTAAGAGGTATTGTTTTAACTACTAAATGTAAAAATATCCTTACTGGAAAATCTGGGGATTTCTTTGGTTCAAGGTCATAATTCATATATTAAGTGTACTTAATGAGAATTTAAAAAACCCTCTATGGGCAAAGAAAATCTCAAAAGTTCAGAAAATAAAACTTTAGTTCACTTTTTTAGTTTACTCACAAATGGATACATTTAAGTCTCATTCATCCCTTTGCAAAACTTGAAACTATACTTTCTGATTGTTACTAGAGATGGCAAAGCAGTTTGAATGGGCTTAAAAATAAAATAGGCTAGGGCGCCTGGGTGGCTCAGTCGGTTAAGCGACTGCCTTCGGCTCAGGTCATGATCCTAGAGTCCCGGGATTGAGTCCCGCATCGGGCTCCCTGCTCGGCAGGGAGTCTGCTTCTCCCTCTGACCCTCCTCCCTCTCGTGCTCTCTGTCTCTCATTCTCTCTCGCAAATAAATAAATAAAATCTTTAAAAAAAAATAAAAAATAAAATAGGCTAACTATATTGGCAGGATGAAAAAAAGTTCATTGTTTTTTAAAGTTAAAAAGTGAGAGCATTTTATTGAGATATTTTCTGTTCTCAGGCTCTGAAAAATACTTAACTGGTTATGTGTCAACTACATGGGATAAAACTATCTGAATATTTCCCAAACACCAGTTTTCTGCATGCTGCTTTCATTATTTTTGCCATAGCCATATATTATGTTATTATTATTTACTTATTTTTTCTTTAAATCAAACTAAAATTGACTTTAAAAACAGAGCAATAATATTCATGAAATCATAGGTTTAATGTCTTCTTTCCTATTACTCATTTTAAAAAGATTGAAAATTAACATTAAAAATTAAAACTTTCATTATCTAAAACAAGTGCATATATTCTTCTTATTCCCATACCACAATATAGGAACATAGGCAAAAAGCACATCTAAAATAATCTAGTTGCAATCTAGTTCCAAGACATCTGCTGACAGCTCCAACATGACCTAGAATATAAACATTCCTCTTAGGTTTTTAAAATTGTTAGCTGACTATGTAATTTCTTAAATAACTCCAAATACAGCTTTTTTCTACTTAAATCTCACATTTGCACCACATCAGCCTGAAAATATCCCCTAGTGTTCCCAAGGCTCGGAGCAATCTGTCCTCAAAGGTGAATTGTGGATGAGCACTCCAGATACAAAGACAGGCACGTTCCCAGCCATCTTCTCTCCGAAAAGTAAACTGAGGAGATTCTTTCAAGAAACTCTTACCAGAATTGGCTTCTCTACTTTATATACACAATCCTATTCATCCTTATAAAATCAACTAAATAAACACAGCGCTTTTACCCCATTCCTTGTCACCTGATATTAACTCTTGCTGCCTTTTATCCTTTGAACAACTTACTCCTAATCATGTAAAAATTTTATCCCCTATGTTTCTCACTTGGAATAGATTTTTTCTATTTTCCATTTGATTCTTTTTTTTTTTTCTTTACAGCTATTTCAGGAAAAGAGCCACTCCCCCACCCCCCATCTAAATCTCTTTTGTCTTTCTCTGCTGTTTACCACAGTATTCTATAATTACATTTCTTATTAAAATATCATTTTGGAGAACCCGATTTAGTTGAAAGAAAACTTTAAATTGTCTAAAAAAGATTGTTCCACTTGCCAATTCAGCTGATACCTTGAAACAGATACCATCTAGCTGATATTTGCAGTGTTTGCCATCTGACACAGTAACTACAGGTACCTGAGTCATTTCAGTGGGATCCAGACATGGACGAATATAGAGAAGGTTTTCAGATCTCTCCCTCTCCCTTTTCAAAGTATTAAGTGAGGGACGCCTGGGTGGCTCAGTCGGTTAAGCAGTTAAGCGTCTGCCTTCAGCTCAGGTCATGATTCCAGGGTCCTGGGATGGAGCCCTGCTTTTGGCTCCCTGCTCAGGGGGGAGCCTGCTTCTCCCTCTCCTCCCCGCTCCTGCACTCTCTCCCTTCTCTCACCCTCTCTCTCTCTAGCTATCTCCGTCTCCCTCTCTCAAATAAATAGATAAAATCTTAAAAAAATAAAGTGTTAAGTGATAAAATCCTGAACACTTTTCTTAGCAGTCCTACAATACTCTACAAGTTAGATGAAAATAATAATTATGATGTTAATTTATATTAACTTTTTTTTCTTCTACTAATGCATGTCTGTCCTCTGTAATTATAATGAGATATGTAGAACTAAGTCAACAGTAATTCTTTTATTCAATCACCAGTTTTTAGGGTGAATAAAACATTCAGGGTGAAAAAAAACATTCTCATAAATCCTACAATGTGATCTTTGCAAGTGATTCAATTTAGTACAGTCAAGACTACATATACATATCATAATAATCTCATATGGAGAATACTCAGGAAAATCACTGGAGATATTGCAATTAATGACAGTAAGAGTTTTCTTTTAAAGAGTCAACTGGCTGTCTCATAGACATTTGATTATTAAAAATGAACAAGTGTTTTCAAACCTCTCTATTAAAATGTTTGTATCACTTTTAAATGAACAAGTACCTTGTAAATACTCATATTAAATTAGCTCATGTTCATTCAGATTACACAAGAAAGCTATCTATGGATTGAGAAAATTGTGATTCATTGGTAAATAATGCTACAGAAGTGTTTTTGTTGTTGTTGTTGTTGTTTTCTTTTTAAGGAAAAAAAGAAAACCCCACATAGTTCTAGCTACCAATATTCCTTACCTGGCAGAATTTATTGGTCCCAAATAAGCCTCTTCTTTTCTAAAAAAGTAAAAGTTAGAAGTAGTCATCTGGAATCTTGGGGCTAGCAAGCACATTTACATGAAAGTTTTAAAAATTCATTTTCCTTGTTCATCTCTGATTAAAAAGCCTGCAATGCTTACTGACTAAAAAGCAGCAAGAGTTAACACTTGCCACTTTTTCTAATGAAAATCATGTAGAAATGAAAAGCAAAACCTATTAGTGCAATTAACTGGGAGGTAATAAAAATGAAAGATGGGCTTGTGGCTATTACCAGGAATTGAGGAGATAATTGGAGGCTATGTATGGACAAATTAACTATTGTATTATGGTACTTATAAATGAATTAATGAAGTTGGCCTTATCACACCATCTATTATATTTTCAATATCAGAATCAGAACAAACAGGTATCCTTGGTGTATTCACCGAGATTATGGAACCACAAATCTGTGTGAATTTTTAAAAAGTGTTATTGAGCATACCCGAAAGTAATTTACATCTTCACAGTGTAAGCAATCATATAAAAATATGCAGCTGCAAAGAAAACTCAGCCACAGGGCAAAAGCAACACCGCGGCACCTCACTAAATGAGTGATGCTATGAGCGAGGAGGGAAACCGATGTAGGAGCTCCAGGATCAAAAGGCTTCAGACTAGATGATATTTAGGTTCAAGGCAAAGAACTTAGAAATACAAACTTCCTACTATCTCAATAATTTTCAAGAGGCCTGAAATTTGATTTATATCCTTGTGAGAGCCTTAAATTGATTTCACTGGCCATCCAGTGTGACTGGGTATTGGAGTAAATGGAGTACCACCCAATTAAAAAACAAAATGAGACTGCTCCAGAATGATAATACAAGGTTTTCTTCTCTGTGGTTAAATGGCTAGGGATCTGCACTATTCTTAAAGACAGAGAAATGTCATCTTAAACTCAGCCATCTGTCTTAACTGATGTACTGAAAGGCATTTGGTAAGCACTTGTGATACAATAAACGGGCAATACTAGCTTTTCTATTAAACAGAAGTAGAAACCAGGTTTTTGACTTTTAAAGTTTAAAAGTCAGTCCATCCCACAAACATTTCTGGAGGCCTAATATGTCAGATATTGTTCCAGACTAGATGGTGTGGGATGAGTCCAACATAAGGACATATTTATAATTGTAAAAGTTAAATGAAAAACAGACAATATAAACTGTATTTAACTGAGGCTGGGAAAAGAAGTGACCTTTAAGCAAAATAATGAGGCCCGAGAAAGCACCTAAAGGTCTGTCTCTTTTGCCCCACCTCTACTTTCGGCTTTTTCTCCGTTTCTGATTTTCTCACATGTTAAGCACCCAGGACCCTCCCTTTACCAGTGACGTCAATGTGTTAGCCTCCCCAGGGGGTGGGAAGGTATTGGTCTTTCAATTCCTTTTTTAGCTGTGGAATAACAATAATAAACATCATAATATGAGCAGCTTAGATTTACAGAGCTCTTACTGTGCGCCAGGAATTATACTAAGGGATTATTTTGTGTAGTCTCTACCGTCACCCGAGGCAGATACGATTATTATCCTCCTTTACAAATGAGGGCTCCAAGGCTTTGAGAGGTTTAATAGCTTGTCACCCCTGAGTCCAAAGGTCTGAAGCCAGGATTCAAACTCAGGTAGGAGTCTCTCCCCACCCTGTTCCCTGCAAACGGACCACTGAGCAGGGCTGACGGGTAGTGCACGTGGCGCTGCTGACAGGGGTGAGATCTGAAGAAAGGATGGGGGTTCCTAGCACCTCTGCAGCCTGGAGGGCAGCTGCCTAGTCCAACTACACATAAGGCCCATTTGACGCTTAAGTAAGCTTCCTGGAGAGGTGTGTCTGGGTTTTTCTCTTTCTGATCCATGTCTGTCACTCTTAGAATAAGCCCATTTCTTCTCGGCAACTTCAGGAGAGCCAGAAATAAAAATTGGGGCTGTCCTGTCCCCTTTCTCCGTTGTAACGTTTGGGCTTGTGCACAGAATATGGCGCTTAAGAGAGGGACTACTTAGAGATCACACACAACCGGGGACGGTCATCATTTACAGCTGCCCTTGATTTACTGCAAAGAGGACCTCGACGACCAAACCCTTGTGACTCAGGGCTATCTGGAAGCTTGGCAAAGCATCGCTTTTTAAAGTGTAATATTACCAAATTACAGTAGTACAAGAAGAATGATTATTTTTCATCCCTTCCTTTTTTAATATCGGATTTATGGAAAAGAATGTGACGACAGGGTCTCATTAAAACTTCAAACATTCACAAAGTGACACATTTAAAAGTGATAGCTACATCATTGAAGAGTAATATCTTTTTGAGTTACTTCAAAAAAAGGTTTTGCCTTTTATATTTAAATGCTCTGACCACATGCCTTAATATTATTGTTTTACTTTTTTCAAATCCTCAAAAACTTAAACAGAAACAAAACAGACACAGCTTTCACAAAGACCCATTTCTTTTCACAAAGATCCAGAGACAGAAACAACTACATATTGTTGGCAACAGCACCTCAACCACACAGCTTTGTAACAGTTTTGGATTTCAAATCAGAAGGCTCAGTAAAAGTAAACTGCAGGGAACATTACCCTGGAGTCGCACGCTACTGAGACCCCTGCATTTTTGCATCTGGAATGTGGACAAGCACAGACTTGCCAGGCTGACGCGGCTTCTCCTACCCAGAGCACCCTGACAGGGGTCCACATGGATGCCGTCATTGTCACTGAAAGGAAGACAAATGGCATGCAGCTCTCTCCACAGACTGTTGACTCAGCCGGGAGCCATATGTCTGGAAAGGTGCTTCCCCCACGGATCTCCAGCTCTTTGCTAGAACCACACATGGGCGGTGCCTCGCTAATCAAATCAGCTGTGCCAACGGCAATGGGATACCTTTCCTCCACCGGGAGGTTAATCAGTCATTCAGAACTGGTATAAAGGCTAAAGTAAAACAACACACGCTTAAGAAAATAATAGGCAATAGGGCCACATTATATCTTTATCTCTGACCCAATAAGGCTATCACTATTACTACTACTATTTTACCAAAATATGGTAGGCTGTTAAGTATTTTGAGGCTGGTTAACAATTAGCAGCATGCGATTGCTGCAGAAATGGAATGGGATCCCAGAATCGCTTTCCAGAGTCTTCCTAGTGGTGGTCAGTAGTCTCTATAGAAAATATGAGTGGAATCATCCCTGAGATTTGAAGCAGCCAATCAGAGTAGAGCACAGATTAGCCTTTCATCCACTGCCTTTGTTTAAATAAATTTAGAAGGCTAGGTATCTTTCACTCAAATTCCATATTGTCAGACCCTCTTTGAAAAGTTCTGAGATTCAACAAACAAGATTGTATATTCCATTGACAAAAAGGATGACTAAGTAAGGAAAAACACCCGGTGTTCTATTTTGAAGATCTGTTTGGAAAGAAAAACTGAACTGCATTTTCCAGTGGTTTTTGGAGAAATTCCATCTTGGTTTTATTTTTGGAAGAATAAAGAGAAACATAGAATGCTAAGAGATGTGTGTTTCTGCCATAAAATTTCATCCCCTTTCTAGATCACTCTGATGGTAAAGGATGCAACATTTTTAGAGGTTAAGTGTTTCCTATCAACTTAGACAGTTCAGGACTAGGAAATTTTTGCTCCTTTTCCAACACATCACACTTTCATAAATGCACGATTTTCAATTTGCACAAACACTGTATTTTCTTGAAAATTCATTGATTTAACAAAAGTTTACTAAGTGGCTATCATTCATTGTTTTGGGGACTGGACATACAATGAAGAACAAGCCTTCAAAAAAAAATACAACATTGTAGTTGAAGAGACCTATACATCTAAAGTAATAAATAAGGTATTTTCAGAGTGTTTAAGTACTTTAAAAAAAAATCAGATAGGAGAATGGGAAAAAAAACACAACATTTTACCACAGGTAATTCCTAAAAACATTTTGGTTGTCTTGACACAACTGTGATTCAGATACTTTTACATGTAAAACCATACCCAATATGTAAAAATAATGACACTATTCCATGATTTAGGAAAGTTGATACCGAATTCTGAATTGTACTTCTGGTGAAAGTAAGGGGCGTGTTCCTCAGCTTTCAAAGTGGCCTGTGAGATTTCTACAGAGGATGTTCTTCAACTACTAAGCACCAAGGTAACAAGTGGATGTCAGAACCACTATGATCGTCACAACCCCAGGGAGAAAGTGATCTGCATTTTGGAAGTTCTCTGAAGATGAGCGCTAAGTGCTAGATGCCTCGCACCTGGAAACCATCCTAGTGGGTTTCTGTGCAGTGTGGTTGGCCTGGTACTTAGTGAACAGCGAAATGAGTATGAGTTACTGCTCCTATTTTTTAAATAAGTACAGATTTGGTCCATGATCTAACAGTTATGAAGATACTACAAGAAAATAATGTTTTTCACTTTTAACACTTTTAGAATTTGAGAGTTACCAAAAGGTAAAAGCAAAAAAGCAAAAAGCAAATGAATGGGTGGTTTCACCACTTCCCTCTCTTTAGTGGAAAACCAGTTGAACACTTTTGACAGATAATTTTAAAACTATTCTGAGTAAGGGCGCCTGGGTGGCTCAGTCGTTAAGCATCTGCCTTCAGCTCAGGTCATGGTCCCAGGGTCCTGGGATCAAGCCCCGCATCGGGCTCCCTGCTCGGCGGGAAGCCTGCTTCTCCCTCTCCCACTCCCCCTGCTTGTGTTCCTGTTCTCGCTGTCTCTCTCTGTCATATAAATAAATAAAATCTTTAAAAAAAAAAAAGAGTAAACAAACTATTAAAAAAAATCTATTCTGAGTAAAAGGAAGAAACTTTAAGGTCTTTGTTAGACAGCGGTTATTTTGTTAATGGGAGATGCCACCTGTGTACCTTACTGAAGCCGCACGTCTCATTCTGACAGTAGATCCTTGTATGTAAGAAATATGGTCAGCACAAATGTAAAATGTTCCATTTTCCTGGCGGCCCCACATGCCGGGTGATTCTCCATGCTGCCAGGGATTAAGAGTCATTCAGCCACGCCGTAGTTATGCCACTGGCTAATTTAAGAAGCCGCATCAAAGAGCATTTCAAAAAGTTCAGTTTAACAAATAAGACTTTCAATTTGTGTCTGCAATGGGTATGAGACTTAACCCAAGGTTCACTCAGACCTTATTGCAAGGACACACACACACCAAACAGTTTGGGGTGTTGATGTTCTGATTCAAACAATAGATGAGTAAGCTAAACATTTCAATTGCATATTATCCATATTCAGCTTAAGCAATGCATTTTGAAATGTCTAATCGGTTAATGCGATGTATTAAGGAAGCCCAGACCACTCTCCACTCTAATTCCAACTGCTGCTTTCAACATAGGGAAAAAGCATTAAGGTAATGAGCTGAGTTCTATCTCCTAAGAAAACCCAATGCTTTTCTTTGTTTGTTTCCATTCTTAAACAAGCAAATGTTTAGATGTGACTGGAAACCACTGAGAGAGAGAGAGAGGTGTTTTTCCATCAGGATGTGAAGAAAGTTCTTGAAAGCTTTTTGTTTTATCTTCAAGATTTGATGTTCTTATGACTATAATATAATTTTTTGGCCGATGGATGCATACAGATATGAAAGATCTATAACATCTGTCAAAGATAAGGTAACAAAAAAATTCTTATGAAATTGTTAGATGTCCTTATGAGAGAATGCAAAAAACTTAGAAAATTTTTAAGAAAAAGGAAAACTGTGGAGTCTTCTAGGAAATTAATAAGAATTTAACTCTACTGTGAATTTTAAGAGCAAAGAAGAAATAAAATGATAAATCCTATTAATACATTTTTCTTTCTGGAAAAGTTACTACCTTCAAAGTATTTATATATCTCAATAGGGTATATTCATATTTCAAAAACAGCCTAAGTTATGCATAGTTGACAAAGAACTATGTCACCCCCTGCACCCCCCTCAAAAAAAGTCCCACTAACAAAGCTAGAGTACATGCTTCAGAGTGATGGGAACAGGAACTGGATTCACCAAGAGAATCTAAACTAAACAGATCAGCTGTTTCCTGTGTTATTTAGTATGGTGTCTTCTCGGGGTGAAATAAAAAAAGAAAAATTATTTCAGGAATATGGACTGAAGAATAGTTTTTCAATAGATGTGCAAAATACTCAAGATAGAGATTCATTTGAGGATAGATCATGAGAAGTGATTATTCTATAATACATTGGAAGGAGACATCCATCCTGCAGTTTGGAACACTGGCTACTATCTGAGATAGAAAATAGGCACTTTGCTCTTGACCTTTCCTTTTGTTTTTAAAATGGTGACTTGAAAACAGCCCCCAAAACTTTGTCTTCAAGATTAAATTTCAATAACATAAAATTCAGTGCCAAAAGTAAGTCTGAGAAATATCTTTTTAAAAAATAGAATTCTTCAGGGCACCTGGGTGGCTCAGTCCTTGGGTGTCTGCCTTCGGCTCAGGTCATGATCCCAGGACCCTGGGGTTGAGCCCCGCATGAGGCTTCCTGCTCAGCGGGAAGCCTGCTTCTCCCTCTCCCTCTCCCACTCGCCCTGCTTATGTTCCTGCTCTCGCTATCTCTCTGTCAGATAAATAAATAAAATCTTTAAAAAAAAATAAAATAAAAAATAGAATTCTTCATACTTTAGGAGGGAAAAAAAAATGCCATACCAGTAACCAAAAACTACTTGCTCATACTTATGGATATACCTTTATTGGTGCAAAGCCTCCAAATACAAGTAAGAAAGACTATGTTTGCCTGTGTTCTGGTAGGCAGGCTAAAAAAAAAGAGTTACAAAGGCTTTCTAAGAGACTAGGGAAGCAATGAGCTTTCTTGATTTAAAAATCAATACACCTCCCAAACAGCCAAATGCATTAACTGACATCCTCTCAAAACCATTCTATCAAAGCTAAGTTTGAAAGGCTGTTCGGTAACTAATCAGATATATCCTGATGGTGAGGCAAAACAGGTCCGTGACACAAATTTAAAAAGTCTAAGATGAAAAGAAAACCCCACCAGGCAGGAAGAAGTGCAAATGCGGAAACCCGGGCCTCTTTGGATGTATTCTTTATTCTGCAAAGCAAAGTGGAAATGAAATGTTTTTTCCCCAGATGCAGGACAACACGTTTCTTACCCTTGTGTTAAGAAGAAAGCTGACAGTTGAGGACTGACAAGGCTCAAGGCAAGGTAACAAATCTGCAGTGTTCCAATCCTGAGCATCTCGGGTTCTTTCTCTCCATGCCATACTCTCATTACACAGTGGTAAAATGTCAGAGATCATCTGCGTTTTCAAACTGGTTTTTAAATTTGTTTCAGTTTGAGCTCCAGAACCACCTCCCCCGTCACCCAAAAAAGGAACCCTATCTGGAAGTTTAATATAATAAATACCGAAAACGGTGCTGGTTATAACTGGTAGGCCAGGCCCCACACCCACCAGCCTGATTTTAGTCCAACTTCCTCACCTGAAAATGAGAAAAGATTTGGAGAATTTTAGAGACTTGCTTGAACCTCTTCAGCTAAGCCCAGAACCCAGATGTCTTGCTACAGTAGCCAGATTTGCAAATAAAAATACAAGATGCCCTGTTAAAGTTGAATTTCAGATAAACAACAGATCATTTTTTTTAAGTAAATATATGTGCCAAACGTTGTAAAGGATATTCTTATACTAAAAACAATTTGTTGTTTATCTGAAATTTAACTTTAACTGGGCATCCTGTATTTTATCTGTCCCTGTTTCCTTGTTTGTCCTTTTAAAATTAATTTATTTAAGTCATCTTTACACCCAACATGGGGCTCAAACCCACAACCCCGAGATCAAGAGTTGCACGTTTTTCCCATTGAGCCAGGCAGGCACCCCTCTGTCCGTGCTCTGTGATGCCCATCCAAGGGTGTCATGACTACATCAATGTTGATTCTCTTTGTCCTTCTTACAAGCTTACTTTGTCACACTTAACATTTTAGGGCTTTTATTAGGAAAGTAGTCCCCGAATAATTTTGTTGGACAAGTGACACAAAACTTTTTACGTCATATATTTATCTCACTATTGCTTTTTTGTATGGATGTATATGTGTATTCATATTAACTCTCCTCAGCAAAAAAAAGATTTTTGGTTCAACCCTGCATTTATATTATACAAAATATACCATACTTACTTGTAAAGTAAAATAAAGAGCTTCCGTATTATGCCTTACTCTGTTCTCTGCAGTGATAACTGCTTTATTGAACAAAGCTCTGTTAATGGTACAGCCTGACATTTAACATTGATACATTTGATTTATAATTATTTTTAGGTGATTGCAAGGAGGCTACAGTTCAAACTAAAAGTAGTCTGAACTGAACTGTCTTTCTTTTCTTCTGAATTTGTAAGGAAATGTAGTCACTGGCAGGTGAAACTATTTTATCCACCAAATTTGTTTCAAATATACACACAGCCTTTTCTGCCTCTATATATTCTGAATAAAGCAACATATAAAAGAGAAAAATGAATAGAGCAAATGAAATCATCACATTAAAAATGTGTCTAGCTTGCTCATATTTTGGCCATGGATATCTCATCAAGATTCCCTCGTCAAGCAATGGAGAAAACCCTCCATGCACCACCTAGCCAGTTGTCAGGAAATAGAGAATCCCTCGGGAACATTCATGAAAAGTTTGAATGCTAGGAAGCAAAAACCATTTGTATTTATAATCTATCTACTCCTTATGAAGATTTTCAGAAATGTTTCTAAATGTTTCTGTTTTCCATTCTGAAATTCAGCCTATCGGGATGCTTGGCACCTTCAAAGTCTTCGTAACACTCATTTGAAATTTTTATTCACACTTTCTGCCTCCCCCAACCTTTAACACTTGTACTAAAATTGGACAAATACCTCTATCTAACAACACAAGAAGTTCATATGTCACTTTATTTAAAAGATTTTGTATAATTAGCCAGGAGTCACTTAATTTCTGCCTCACAACAAACAATATCACAGAAACAATTGTTGGCAGTTCTCTAACCACTGCAGGGCAACTGGCCTCCCGAAGCTGGGGTTAAAAGCTGGCCTCTGGAAATCAACCATGCTCTCGGCAGAGAAGAATATTTCAGTGATATGAAAGCTGAAATGGAGACTATAATCTTTTGTGATTACCCTCGAGGCCGAAGCAAACGCAAAAAGGAAAGTCCATGAATTGCTGATAATTTCCTGTGATGACCGATTCCCAGGAAATTCTGATATAATTCTTGCTCTGTAACAAAATGATGGTTCCCCAGAACTGGAGCTTCAAAGAACTCCACCTCTGGATGTCACAGTGCTTCTACAGAAGCTACTCGTCCATTAAAGGGGCCAGGCCTGTGAGGCTGCAGCTCTCCCTCTGAAGACAATGGTATGTCTGATTGCACAAGGAGTGATGAGCTATGTGCTACAGGCTGTTTTTCCAGAGAGTTCTTTTATGAAGGAATTGATTGAGAATATATCTGTTTTAAACCTTTTTTTCTCCTCATAGAAGTTTAAAGATGGATAGATTTCTCTGCTGTTCCTAATAGCTATGTAGCTATGATTATCTAGGCTTATATAATTTTAAAGATTTTATTTGGTCTGATAATTTGTTTTCTCTGAGAAAAAATAGTTTTCATACAAATGTGCGTACTGTTAATATCTACTTAATATTTTGGGATAAAATATAAAACTACTCATCTTTTTTTGAGTAACCATCAAACCTATAGTTAGATGCCCCTGCTCAGAACACAGGTGAAGTGGGTCCTTCTTATATGATTGGCAATTGAAATTCAGGAAAAAAGGGGGAGGCAGGGTACATGGAGATCTCTAACAGTCAAAAGTCCAAAGAATTTTTAGAATAATTCTCCATTATCAATACATGAAGGATAATTTAGTATGTTGGCTTCTATGAATGGGTTTAAAATCTTTTTAAAATCGTTATGTTAACTACTGCTAGTTGAATGAATAATGTGAGAATAAAGGTTCTACGTTTGGAAGTCAACTGTATTTTATTTTATTTTAAAAAGATTTTATTGATTTATTTGAGAGACAGATGATGAACACAAGCAGGGGGAGAGGCAGGGGGGTGAGAGAAAGGGAGAAGCAGACCCTCCACTGAGCAGGGAGCCTGATGGAGGGCTCCATCCCAGGCTCCTGGAATCATGACCTGAGCTGAAGGCAGACACTTAACCAACTGAGCCACCAGGCGCCTAGAAGTCAGCTGTATTTTAAAAAAGTATAACAGAAAACATTGTTACATCTTAGGAGTCAATGACAATGTGCCATAAGTGCACAGCTCTCAGGTTCAAAATATCTTTATCCATAGCCTTTAAAACCTAAATATTATTGAAGGTAAACAGGCAAAATGGAATTCAGCCAAACCAGTGTGGTTATTCCCCACCTCCATTCTATGCCCTCTTCCCAGCCCTGCTCCAAATTCAGTTGTAGGCTCTCTTCATTGCTTTTAGATAGTCAGGTGATTCTGATCTTTATGTATGATCTTTATGTATGCCCTACTACTATCTCATTCAGCTCATTCAGCTAACTTAATTGAGTACCTGCTTAGTAGCTACTACTTTAAACTGAGTAACTACTTTAAACTGAGTATAAATGTCTTAAACTCAAGAACCAGGTCTTAGCATCCACCTTAATTAGGATTGCTCTAATGCACAAAACCAGCTCCAGTGATAACTATAACTTGGTTTATTTACGGTAATTGGTTAGGAGGATGAGATGAAGGGAATAGACATACTAATAAGAATATTAATTTTATTTATAAGAATAGAGCTTTGCTATTTTAAGAGTCCTTTCATAAACATGACCTCATTTGATATTCGTGGGAATTTTAAATTGTTCAAAATAACACCATGATGATATGCTGGCGTGCCTGGTTGGCTCAGTCCACAGAGCATGCAACTCTTAATCTCGGGGTTGTGAGTTCTAGTCCCACATTGAGTGTAGAGAGTCCTTCAAAATAAAATCTTTAAAGAAATAATACGGTGACATGTTATATAGTTATGATTTTTTTCAGACTCTCACTAAATTTCAGAAGTTTTCTAAATATTCAGTCATATCCTCAATCTTCCATAAACATAATAAACCCAAGTTTTCATGATGTAGTGATGAAGATTAGGAACGTATTATCAACTCTAGTTGTAAAATGAGGAAAAGTGTAACTAAATGACTTTCTCAAGGTCAAAGAAAACGAATCCAGATACAGGGGCTGTGGCTGCCAGCCCAGTGCTCTTTCCCTATGCAATGAAGTTGGATCACTCTGCCCTCTTCCCTCCTCCACTGTGACTCCTGCTTCTACCGGGGGCATGAAGCAGAGTCAAGGCCAGGCAGGACTGTTAGAGGCTTACTGAGGAACAAGGCAAGCAGAGTTACTTCTCTGGGATCAGAGAGAATGTTCCAAGTGGCTTTGGGGAGGAGGTGGGATATGACAGACAAATGAATGAGTGACTCAGTGAATGCCACCGCTGACACGCTATACCATGTGATAGTGGCTATTACTAGTCATTTCAGCATCTGATAGCTTCAGCTCATTTTTGGGAAATGAAGGTTTTGGGGGTTTGATATTATTATGACAATGAATCAACTTACATATTATGGATGTTTGGTGTCTACATAAAAAAACAACAAATAAATTAGACCCAGACACATATTTTTGATTATTGGAGGCTTTATGTATACCTATAATTATTGTAAATCATAAACCTGTGAAAGAGATCAACTATCTTTCCTACTATAACACTCAGATCTTTATTTGGCTCTAGAAACTGTTCACAAAAAGAACAAAGTATGAGAATGACAAGATAAATCTATCCTCTTTTTTTTTTTTTAAAGATTTTATTTATTTGAGAGAGAGAGACTGAGAGAGAGAGCACATGAGAGGGGGGAGGGTTGGGAGGGTCAGAGGGAGAAGCAGACTCCCTGCCGAGCAGGGAGTCCAATGCAGGACTCGATCCCGGGACTCCAGGATCATGACCTGAGCCGAAGGCAGTCGCTTAACCAACTGAGCCACCCAGGCGCCCGATAAATCTATCTTCTAAATAGAATACACTACAGGGGTGCCCAGCTCAGTCGTGGAGTGTGTGAATCTTGATCTTGGGGCTGTGGGTTTGAACCCCATGTTAGGTGTAGAGATGACTTAAAAATAAAATCTTAGGGGCACGTGGGTGGCTCAATTAAGCCTCTGCCTTCAGCTCAGGTCATGATACCAGGGTCCTAGGATCGAGCCCCGCATTGGGCTCCCTGCTCCCACTCCCTCTGCTTGTGTTCCCTCTCTCTGTCAAATAAATAAATAAAATCTTTAAAAAAATCTTAAAAAACATAAAATTAAATTAAAAACATAAATAGAATATACTGCAAAGGAGTTTTTCAATCTGACTTTAGGAGCCACAAGGATTTATTGGGTATTTAAAAGAACATGTCCTGGGGTGCCTGGGTGGCTCAGTCTTTAATCGTCTGCCTTCGGCTCAGGTCACGATCCCAGGGTCCTGGGATCAAGCCCCGTATCGGGCTCCCTGCTCCACGGGAAGCCTGCTTCTCCCTCTCCCACACCCCCTGCTTGTGTTCCCTCTCTCGCTGTGTCTCTCTCTGTCAAATAAATAAATAAAATCTTTAAAAAAAATGTCCTACTTGAATAACCTGTTAGAAATATACACATTTAAATTCAAGATACGTTAGGGTGGAGACGAGCTCTTGCTTGTCTGATATTTAGCTTTTTTTCCCTTTTCAGTGGCAGAGCTGTTTACTGGAAGAAATGTGAAGACTGGATTATATTCCTCAATTTTCCATTTTGCAAAAAGGGTGCAACAATGACACATGTAACCTATTTTCATATATGGGTGTATTAAAAGGATTAATTGTAGAATGTCTTTAAAATATGCTAAAGCCCTCTGATACTAGACTTCCATGAAAATAAGGTGTTGTTCATATAATTTAAATTTTCCCCCAATCTATTTCAAGGATCAGAACATAAAAAGGAAGGTAAAAAAATCAAATTGACAGCTAAATCTGTGAAAAAAGTATTTTTCCAAGATTCCTATGTGGTTCCGCAAAGATGTTGAAACTTCACAGATTGCTCAATAGCACTCCAATTCTTCTTTAGCACCCTCAATGACAATTCTAAAAGTAAAGGGATTGGAATATTCCAAACATGTTTTTCCTTCCCCAAAAGAGATTTGAGACCTAATTCTGAATACAAGAATCTAGAGGGAGGGGGAAAAAAAACCAGTCTGTGCTATTGGATGGATTCCCAAATTTCTGATAAAAGTTTTTGAGAAAACACCACCATCAATTAATGTTTATGGAGCAACCAATTTAGAAATAACTTTTTGGGCTGGAGGGAATGTTCTGCGCAATAATATTTTGCTATTTCTTATACTTATTAAGCTCCCTTACTTGACCACTGGCACATGAAGACTTGGTCACTGAGAAAAGCTAAGAACAAGGCTGTTGTTGGTTTCTTCTTCTTTGAATTAACTGGAGTTTTGTTAAGAATAAGAGAAATTATTTTAAGAAGATGGCCTGACATACACACTTTTTCCAAGTTGACTCTGCTCTTGAAAAATGCTGACCTGGGACAGCGCCAAGACAGAAGACCTGTCTTGCCAGAAAATCTGATGTGCCTTCCAAGTACACATAATCCTTGAAACTCTAGCACTGAAGATGAGGCCCCAGAGCATGTGACGTTGAGATTAGGATAATGAAAGAGACATGCAAGAGACCACAGCATGGTGGGACTACAGATGCCTTTTTTCACAGGCTTCTGAAACCTTGTGTTCCTTTACTGCATAAGGGCCCATCAAGGTCTTAATCTGATGTTTCTTGGCAGCTTAATCAACTGAATTGACTATTGACTATGAATAGTATACTCTATGATGTTATGGTGAATTATACAAGAGGAGGAAGTAATGTCAGACAGAGAGCAGCTTCTGTCTTATTCTCTAAAACCCTTTCTTAGCACAATGACTGGCACGTGTAGACATTCAGTGAGTGACTGGGAATGAATGCCTTTTCCTAGATGCCCTGCACAAATAATTTATTTAGGGAGAGAGAAGGCGTATGACCACATATTATATAAATAGACATGCATACATACACACATACATATACACCATATAAATAATATCTACAAATTCTAAAGGGGTTTCAACAGTGTGTAGAGAAAAGGAGATCTGAACACAAAGTCTGTGATAGGTAAATCTTGAGACTTTTGAATAAGGCAAAGGACATGACCTAAATTTTAAAAAGATATGTTTGTAGTTTGAAGAGAAGAAGGAGACAATAGCACAGATGGTCACTATGTAGTTTTTTTTCCCTCCCAGGTCATGTTTACATAATTTTTCTCTGTCATATTGAATAGGGATGTAAAAATTTCCAGGCAGGAATCTATGCTTAAATATTTGTACAAAATCTTCATTACTTTTGTACTGCATTTCAAAGATGAATTCCTATAAACATTTTTTTCCTAATGATCTAGGGGGTTGCTGTTGACCTTTTAAAGTCCAATAACAGGCCATCACCCTCCCTCCCTCCAAGCAAATTTCAGTAACCATGGAAAATTTCAGCTTGGCATATTTTAATATATATTTCTTTAGGACATATAGAAGAATAGGATCCTTCAATGTATCTTAAGCATATCATGAAAAAAATAAAAATTCAACCCTATTCTCTTTTTATTTTATTGTCTATTTTATTTTTATTTATTTTATTTTATTTCTATTTTACTTTTTTTTTTAAAGATTTTATTTATTTATTTGAGAGAGAGAGAATGAGAGAGAGCACATGAGAGGGGGGAGGGTCAGAGGGAGAAGGAGACTCCCTGACGAGCAGGGAGCCCGATGCGGGACTCGATCCAGGGACTCCAGGATCATGACCTGAGCCGAAGGCAGTCACTTAACCAACTGAGCCACCCAGGCACCCTCTATTTTACTTTTTTAAAATTTGGATAAATGTATCACTTCAAGTAGTTGGACATATTAATATCCTAGGAAATAGGGAATACATAACTTTTTAATAACAGCAAAGCATTACAAGAGTAAAAAAGAAGCCTCAAATGGCAAAAATTCACAATTAGTTGTATTAGCAGAGGTAAAATATTTTATTTAAATTAAATTAAAGAAAAAATCAAAAGTTAAATAAAGACTTTATTTGGTAGTGAAGGTATTAAAGACATTAAAAAGTTAAATGTTTTGGCTCACTCCAGGTTTCCTTACAGTAACACCTCATGAGAAACATGGTAGGAGTTAATAGCAAAGTAAATATGATTTTGATTCTGAATTTCTTTATTTTTTACCTCCTTGATAAATATATTATAACTATATTATTATTTTTGGTACAAGAAAGAAACATTTTAAATATTCATGATATTGCCAAACTATGAATAACCCAGAATCTCAAAGAGTTTGGAATGAAAAATAGTAGACATACAGATCATTTCACAGATTGTCATGGATGATTCAGAGTCATATAGGGATTTGGGATTTTATACTCAGAAATAATCTTTATTCTGTTCCACATATTTGTTCGTGTGTCAGGAAAAATTAATTTCAAGGTATATAGTAAAAATCAGATTATTTTTCACAAAAATAAGATTGCTGAGCTTCTTGAGATAAAGCAGCAATGACCTCTATTGTGCCTGTACTTTCTCGGAGCAGTTGCAAAAACAAAGCAGGACCAGAAAGACATCTGAAATACGAGGCAGAGAAATTGACAGGTGAGTGTGGTCTCAAGGTGGCTCTGACTCATATCTATAGCTCTGGAGAGTCACACAAATACATCTGCGCATGTTCCCAATATGTGGCTGGTAAAAAGAAACTTGACCTGCTTATTATCATCACATACAATATATAGGTTGGATATATGTCTTAGTCTGTTTGGGCTGCCATAATGAAATACCACGGACAACAGGATACAAACATTTGGTCCATAACAGTATGTGTGTGGATATATCTTCTAAATGGACTTATTTAATTTTTTAATTTTTTTTAAAGATTTTATTTAATCATTTGACAGAGAGCGAGCACAAGCAGGGGGAGCGGCAGGCAGAGGAAGTCCCGATGTGGGACTCGATCCCAGGACCCTGAGATCAGGACCTAAGCCAAAGGCAGACGCTTAACTGACTGAGCCACCCAGGTGCCCTGTGGACTTATTTTATCATACTAAGTTGATGCTATCCATCCTGCTCAGTATGCAATTTATTTCAATTCTGAAGCTGTCTCTTCTTACAGTTAATTAAGCACCAACTATTACCCTGTTGTTAAACACCAAATATTAAACACCAAGTATTAACTGGATTGAATGAAGATAAAGATTGGATCCATAGCAAAGGAAATGAGAAATTCTAATTCTAATAGAGAAACAATTGCATATACTTTGGTAGCTACCAAAACATTATGTACAGTAATTAAAGGATGACCATGAGGCATTTGGCAAATTTAAATAGAGTGAAAAATAAAATAGTGAAAATAGTTCTACTGGGATACAAAAAATCATTATTTCTAGCTTTTCTTTAAAGCTCTATAAAGTTCAGTAACTATTCAGAGTTCAGTAAAACTCTATAAAGTTCAGTAACTATTTTCACTTTGCCTATATTTTTTGGGTTGTTATCTTGCCTTTTCTAGTCTTTTATTCTATTTCTTTTAAGTTTCTTGGGCACTAGAGTATTTTTGTTTTATTTATTTTGTTTAGCCTCTTCCTCAAACCCAGTACTCTTTAGTGCATATGTTTGCAATAAAATCCAGTAACGAATAATTTTCCCTTTAAACTAACTGCGCTTAAGAGTAGGACCGAGGACGAGAAATGTAGTAGATACTTGCAAAGCTTCCACACCATCCACACAGAGAAAGCCGGAACTAGAGCTGCAGAAAAGTTTGTAACTAAGTATTGCCCTCCAGTGAAAAAAAGATGACAGTTCTCAGGAAAATAAAAGTCAAAGTAAACACCTGGGCTTATCGCCTATGCTTAGAAAGGGCTCAGAAATGTTGGTATTTCCTTTGCTGGGTGGAGGAGCAGGTACATTGAAAAGCATAAAACTGGGGCCCTTGCCTCCTTCCTCTTCTCCTTCCCTTCAGAAAAGTTTTACTGAGCTCCTGGGCCAGACACCCAGGCATAGGAAGACGAACAAGCTATAGGCCCTGTTTTTGGGGATCTGGCATTTAGTGAATACAGGTAATCAGGTAACGAGATTATGGTGTGACAACTGCTATGACGGAGGTGATCTGGGGGTACTTTGGAAATACAGAGGGTGAGCACTTAATTCAGACTTGCAGGTCACAGAAAACTTCCCGTGCGGGAGGTGATATCTAAGTTGGGCCCTGAACGACAAAGAGTTGAAGGTAGGCGGCAGGGGGGGAAGTGAGTGAGGGTTAGTGGGTAGCCAGGCAAAGAAGCCCTACTAGGCTTTAGATATAAAGGTTGAGATCTTTAAAAACTTATGTTTTGATTTGCAGATCTTTTACCTGTAAGTGGCTCAAAACAGCCCCTCGGTAAAGTAAAACTGTGGAAGGGCAGAGTTCACCTCACCTTTCACTAGACATGCATCCTTGACCTAGAGCCTACCATAAATTATCAGTGACCCAAACTCCATTTTCCCTAGCGTGTCTCTTCGGAACTCTGCTTGGACAGTATCTTGAATTATTTGCTTATGCTTCACATATAATCCCTGAGAGATTTTGTCAGTTGTGGAGTAGAAGCTACTAAATGAAGGCTGTGAAGCGTATCTCTTTATTGTGCACAATTTAGTATAGAACAGGCACGTGTTCTCTTTTGGAATATGACAGAATCCCATTTCAGTCTTGCTATAATTCTCATGTAACATTGTCATACTCCACTACAAAAGCAGGAGGAAACCATTACTTTATAGGTATTTTTAAAATCTACTTAAAGAAAACAAAACTTCAAAATTCCCAAACTTTTAGCTATGGTATCAGAATACAGTGTTTCTAGTCTTCTGATAGTAACTATGAGTTAAGATATATTTCTTCTATTTACTAATACTATCCTTGGTTAAAAATAAAATGATTATAATGGCACTCACCTTGCTTTTCAAAGAATAAGTGGACTATTGAATAGAATATAATTTTAAAATTTGCTAACAAGAAATTTTAACTTTTTAAAATCTATTCTGCCTCAAAGATATTGTTTGTAGAGGTTCATTTTACATATTCAAAAAATTCTTTCCTCTTTCTACTTAAGGATTCTGCTGAAAATTGCCTACCATGCTTTCAGAATAGAGCACGAAAGATTTCTTACTGAGATTTGTTCACGCTGAATCATGTGGAAAGTTACATGGACCAAAAGAGCCAAAGGCATGGATGAGCCAGAACATGACTTTGGAAGTTAGGAGATTTTTTTTTTTTTTAAGATTTTATTTTTAAGTAATCTCTACCCAACAGGGGGGCTCAAACTTTCAAGCCTGAGATCAAGAGTAGCATGCTCAACCACCTGAGTCAGCAGGTGCCCCTGAAGTTACGAGATTCTAATTCAAGTCTCTGTTCTTTCTTTACTAACTCTCTCTCCTCCTCTAGGCAGTAGTAATTATACGATTTACTAAAATGTTCTAAGACTTGAGTTCTTTGAGGGCTATAGATCATAAATCTATAATGATCTAGTATAACTATTATTAGTGATATAAAATATTTTCCTAGAAAAATGTGGACAGTGACTTTTATGAAATAGCCCTAAGAAATTTACTAGATGAGTTAGACACTGGGATAGAAAAGTCTATAGGAAAAGGTTTAGAGTAATCCAAACTGTAACAGCGTAAAATCATAGGTAACCCAATGATCTTAAAAATTCATTTATTTGCCAGATGATAGAAGGTCCCACTTGCAATGACTTAATTTTTAATATACTACCAGAAGTGCTCTCTGTCCACCAAATGGCTTGGATATAATATAATCTAATGTAATATAATATAGAGAGTAAAATGATTATTTCATGTAGTTCTTTGCTGTATTTTTCACCTTAACCAAAAGTATTTTCATTTGAAAATTACAAGTTTACTTTCTTCCAAGAAGAAAAAAAAAAGGAACTTAAACTAGAATTATTCTTTGGGTTTTCTCAAATATTTCATATAGTTGCTATATGGAACAAACAAAAAAGGCAAGTTAGTGTGTCTATCAGCCTACACAACATTAGTAAACCATTATGAAACTGTATTTTTACCTAAAAAACATTATGAAGACACTCCATTTTTTATAGCTCTTAAAAACCGAGAGATATATAAAGACATTTTTATAGTCCAAAAAAGTAACTTAGGAAAAAAAAAGAAAAATAACTTCAAGAATAGTGCTGATCATCCAATCGCAGTTGTAAAAAGACAATGGTGATCAGGTTCCTATTATGTACATAACATACTTCTAGAAGGGGGAAAGAAGGATGCATATGGGGGTGCTTTCCTCTAACGAAGGGGGTCAACATGTACACAGGGGCAGGGAATGGTGACTCACACATTTTGCCTTGAATGCCAGTGTTTTATTTGAATCTTTGAAATAAGTATCCATGTATTATTTGTGTTAAAAACAACGAACTGCAGTAGGAGCCATTCATGCCTCCCCGCATCATCAGTGCTGCTTCCTGACTGTGGCTGGACCCCTACAGTGGCTACAAATGCTGCCTCCCAAATGCACATTAACCAAAATACAAATACCTAGTAAGGGTTTGAAGAAGTATAGCTGAATTCAGTAATGTTTGGAATGTATCACCCATGTTTTGGTAGAGGATACAATAGGCACGCTTGAGTTCAAGTTCTGTGAAATGGCACGATGTGCTGTTTTGGGCGGTCACTCCTGATGGAGTCATGTGATCAGGGCAGGCATGATTTCTCTCACTGTACTGCTGACTGCACTAGAAACAATGCTCACCTGTTTTGCCTTTCTATTTTTTTTTTTAACTGTTTGACTTGCCTTTGAAAAACCCAGAAAAGACAAAAACATTCCACTGTTCATTCGCTAAGTGAAAGCCAGTGCTCCTTAAAAAGCTGGCTGATCCCTACCCCCTAATTACCTTGCAACACGAAGCTGTGACAGAAGGCCTGTCAGCAGATTTTATTGACATCCCTTGAGGAAAAATCCTCTTTCTGTTTCACTTCATGCAGAAGGTAAGTTTGCAAAAGGGAACACTTGGCAGTACTTCAGATGCTCACTGTATGGTGGTGTTGATAATGCAATTCTTTTGCTGGATGATGGCAGCTTCTACAATGCTGTATCATTCACGTAGACCATCATGCCCCAGCTAACTGCATTCACTGACTAAACAAATCATTCAAACAATCACCTCAACTGTTTAACCTTTTCTCTTCCTACAAGCTTAGCATTTGGCTGTGGGCTGACTTTATGCTGAGTTCTATTGTTGAAAAGTGTCATGCTTCACCTGGCATGCTTACAAAATGTCTTTCATGCAGATAAACAGTCAGCTGACCTGAATGAAGAACACTGGTAATTACAGGTGATGCACTAATATTTATTGTACGTTTTAAAGGGAATGGCAAAGTATCACACAATTAATACGTAGATTTAAAATGAGTTTTTTTTTAAATAATAGAGTCACATTCACACAACCCACAATAACTTCCCAATAAAAATTCTGTTTGTATAAGACATAAAATATGTCCCAAATAAAAATGTATCCAGGTAGTCAAAGCATACGCTTTCTTTTTCCTAGTAGTAGGGAAAAATCAGTGTGACTTGGTATCTCTAAATTGTTTTTGTGAGCATGTGAACCAAGCATCCCAGAACTCATGTGGGTTCTCAAGCCATTGAAGTCTACAAAATTGCTCAAAGCCACAGGTAAAAAGTCACTTGGGGAAATATTTGTAAAATAAATATGCTGGCTATTGTTTGGACTAACTCCCATGGGAGAAGGATTATCTTCCATAATACAGCTGATCAGCGTAACCAGTATAAGGTCTAAAATTACACACTTCGGGAACAGGCTACATGTATTGCCTATTCACAACTGTAACGAAAGAGATTGGGGAGGACACAAATAAAAGAAAAATGCATTTACTCACTGTGTTAAAATTTGGAAAGAGCCCAACAGCAGAACTACTGTCCACTGGAAAAGACATAAATGGTTTGATATCCAGTGAAGGCTGCATCATCAGGGTAGGGGTGCGCACAAAAGCAGGAAGTGTAGTTGTGTGGCATGTACTGCCTGCCAAGAACAAAACAAAAATGAATTCAATCTCTTGCTCAGATCCATCGCCTTCCCCAACCTACCGTGCAAAAACAGGACTGCTGAGCTGCAACCTGAGAGCAAGAGAGTTATGCTGAAGGTAAACGGCACAGGAGGAGAAAATACGGTTAAAAAGGGTCTTCTTGCTCATGATGTAAGACAGTGATGCAGAGTACTTCCCTATGGCAAGGGCCAAGGGCTGCTCAGATCGGGCAGAGGTACATAGTACACGGATCCTGCTGGCAGGTGGGGCAGAATAAGATCATTCTGTTGTTCAACCACTGTCTCTGACTTGCTAAAAATGTAGGAGAGAGGAGGGGAGGAGCCTCTTGCAGCCAGATGCTCTTTACTATTCAGAGTTATTGAATGGCTGGTAGGCATGTTTTATGCAAATCAGAGATAATTATAGGGTTTTTACAAGGGGGGAAAAAACCTTGGACTCACAGTCACTGCCTGCTCCCAAGAAAATTATGACTCAAACAATTTTATCTCTAAAAAAAACCAAACTGAAAGTTGCCCTTACTCTGAGGGAAATAAGTAGTCTAGACATTGGATAGTTAGAGAACCTTAACGGAGTGATTACTACTAAAGGGAGAGATTACTACCCAGGTGGGGCAGGGTACCAGGGGACAGGGAGAAGTTAGGACAAAAACTCAAATATTTGTCTCCAACTTGAATTCTAATGAGCCTTGTATTATTGTAGCGACTAATCCCTTTTTAACAATTACATTAGCTGTCATCTCTTTAGGAATCTGGGCTAACCCATGTGTGGGAGATTTAAAGCACTCCTCTCCAACAACAAGCATTCTTCTTCTGAAACCTCCATCTACTGTAGGTAAGTAGCTGTTGGTGCAGGTGGCCCTCTGGGAGATAGGCTCTGGTGTGCCTTTTTTTTTTTTTTTAAATATAGTAACATTATTGAGATATAATTCACATACCAGACAATTCTCCCACTTAATGTGTACAATTCCATGGCTTTTAGCATATCCATAGCGTTGCGCACATCACTACAGTCAATGTAGAACATTTTCACAATCCCTAAAAGAAATTCCATACCCATTAGCAATTTTTCCCCATTTCCTCTCAATATCCCCAGCTCCCAGCAACCACTAATCTACTTTGTTTCTAGGTTTGTCTATTATGGACATTTCTTTTTAAAAATTTGTTTTTAAAGATTTTATTTATTTACTTGAGAGAGAGCATGTGCATGTGCATGTGCATGTGCATGAGCAAGGGGGAGGAGACAAGGGGGAGGGAGAAGGAGAGAGAGAATCTGAAGCAGACTCTGTGCTAAGCATGGAACCTGACACAGGGCTCGATCTTACCACCCTGAGATCATGACCTGAGCTGAAACCAAGAGTCGGCCGCTCGGCCGCTCAACTGACTGAGTCACCCAAGTGCCCCTATTATGGACATTTCATTTAAATGAAGTCAAAGAGGGATGCTTGGGTGGCTCAGTTGGTTGAGCGTCTGCCTTTGGCTCAGGTCATGATCCCAGGGTCCTGGGATCGAGCCCCACATTGGGCTACCTGCTCAGAGGGAAGTCTGCTTCTGCCTGCCATTCTGCCTACTTGTGCTCTCTCTCTATCTATCTATCATCTATCTATCTATCTATCTCTCTGTCAAATAAATAAATAAAATCCTTAAGATAAATAAATAAACGAAGTCAAACAATATGAGTTCTTTTGTGACAGGCTTCTTTCACTTGGCATAAAGTTTTCAAGGTTCATCCATGTTGTAGCATGTATGAGAATTTCATTCCTTCTTAAGGCTGAATAATATTCCACTGTAGATGTAAACACTTTTTTTTTCTTATTCGTTCATCAGTTGATGGGCATTTGGGTTGTTTCCATGCTTGCGTTATTATGAATAATGCTGCTATGAACATTTGTCTATAAGTTTTTGTGTGGAGATATATTTTCAGTTCTCTTAGGAATATACCCAAGAGTAGAACTGGGGACTCTTGGGCCGTATGGTAATCATATAGTTTAACTTTTTGAGAACTTTCAGAGTGTTTTACAAAATGGCTGAACCATTTTATAGTACCACAAACAATGTACGAGGGTTCCAATTTCTCCCAGCATGTCTATATAGGGCCACAAATAATTATACACCGAAATCTCCTACTGACTTCAAGGAGAAACAGACAGTATGGGAAAATGCTCCAACTATTAAAATTTCCTCCAATGTTCTCACACAGTGTTCCAGAATAATTAAAATTTCTATTTCAAGGATATATTTTTTGATAATGGATTTCCTTAATAAACTCTGCATTATATTTCAAATCATTCCAGAACATTATTAGTAATAGTTTTTAATGGACTATCATGCCTCATTTACATTGATCCTCAAAACAGAAAAAAAAGAAAATGGCATCTGAAATATTCATCTGTAATGGCAAGTCTTTAGGTCAGCCCCATCCATTAGGGAATATAGAGGAGGACTCAGCAAAAACAGAATCAACCAAAAGTATAGATCAAACAGTAATGGTTTTCTCTGATGCCAAAATAAATACTCTGATCTCAGTCTGGCATTCACATAACCACCCTGTATTTAATTACACATTTTTCTTCTAATTAGGTAATGTTACATTCATTGCTAACTTCAGAGCTTGCAGATCCAAGATGATATATTATGTCAGTGTTTCGATGTTGCAGAAGCACTTATTATAATCTTCATTTTTAAAAGCTTTGCTTTAAAATCTTAGCTAAATTGAAAAAAAATGATATTTCTTATTTTAGACCGATGGCCTTTTACAACTCACAATTATTATAATTGTCAAAGGTCGAAAGTCCAAAAAGTATACAGAATTATTCTACTTAAAGCTGCCTAATGGACAAATTATTTTGCCATCATGGGTCTCCCCACATCAAAAGCAAAATTCTTTCTATAAGCCCATGTAGTACAAGGTATCGGAGGGCTTGGCAAGAGTCATTTTGTACTCACAAACTCAAATCAAACATAATGCAACATGGAACTTGACAGATTGCTCCATCAACAAAGGTCAGAATGCACAATGATCCCCTTTACCCAACCAAATATCTATGCTAATAAAGACAAGGCTTGAGAACTACTTAGCTGCCACCATTCATTAGCATAAAAACTTAGCAGCTGTTTACCATTCATTAGCATTTTAATGACAGACAATTTGCCATGTTAAACACAGATTGTTTTAAAGTACTGGTAGATCTCCTGAATAAATATAAACTGCTTTCATCAATGCCCCTCACCTCAACCTTGCTGTTTTCACTTTTCAAACCTGCTTTTTCATGTCACTTCTCCCAGACCCATTGCTTCAAAGGAAGTTTTTGCAAATGGGAAATGAATAGGGATAAAGGGCTTTTTTGCACAAATTAGGTCAGGCTTTAATCCCTCTGTCACGTCATTCCAGATTTTGTTGCTGCTCCCCCTGCTGGGAAGCATTTCTCCTCACCTTGGGATGCCCAAAAGCTGGTGGGAAATACAAGCAGAAATTTGTCCAGAATACATTGTACCCTGCAAGAAAATGCTTAGTATCTTTAACATTTCCTGGGAAAACAGAAAGGGTTGACAATATAATGAGCATAAAGCATGATATCATGTATCTTTTACATTGCTATGCTCATGGGACAAGTCCAGCCTTTGTCTTTTGTATGAACTATTTGGCAATATTATGTAAGACACCTCCTATATGTAGTTCTATTTCAAAGCAAAGGATACAATCTTACATATATATCATAATGAATCAAGTCATAACAGGGCTCCACCTTATTTGATAATAAAGATTTTTATTTTTTAAAGATTTTATTTATTTATTTAGAGAGACAGAGCAGGGGTGGGGGGCTAGAGAGAGAGGGAGAGAGAGAATCTCAAGCAGACTTTCTGCTGAGGGTGGAGCTGGACCCGGGGGCTCCATCCCAGGACCCTGAGATCATAACCTGAGCCGAAATCACGAGTTGGACGCTCACCTGACTGAGCCACCCCGGTGCCCCAATAAAGATTTTTATATCACTTGCTGTATATATAGATCAAACTCCCTGACCTAAAATGAAATGCACACAAGCATGCATGCCTTCTCCAAAGATCCAACAGTCACCGCTCTCACACGGACACTGCACATGTTCATATACTTTCCCATAAGAATGCTATTAACCCTCTCCCCCAAATTTCATTTTCATTGTAAAATCCAAGTTGTATTCATCTATAACTATGAAACTAATAATGAGAAAGACAACTCACCACTATGATCATAAAACTATTATTCGGCCAACTGCCTCTGTAACGTAATAGGTGCTTTATTATGTCAACAGATTATGTTGTAATCCATCACAATAAAACCCCATTTGAGGGTTAGGTGACACGTGAAATTATTGCCTTAGTCTTTGACCTTTAGAAATATAATCTTGAAGATTTAGGTGATAGCTCTGAGGGTTCCTAGTGGCTCTTCTCTATGTACCAAAACATGAGCAGACGAAACACCCCAGTGTTAGAAGGAGGAAATGCCGAAGTCACAGAAAAACTGTATGGAGAAGCATTTACAGAATGAAATCAAATCTATTCTATATCCCATAGAAGTAGTTTTTTTCTTATGCCATTATTATGTATGTCTGCCCTAGTGAGCACTGAAATAAAAAGCTTAACATATAAAAGTCTATCAGGTGGAGGCAATGCCAATTATAGAACTCCCAGAGATGTCTTTAAAGAAATTGACACTTCAGAATGAGTGACACTTCAGAAGTCCTACCAAACTCAGTTTTCTTTTTACTGCTTTCCCAGCTTTGTTGCCTCTTACCCTGAGTAACTTTCCCTCTTAACCGCCACAATCACCACCCAGCGGCTCCTCTCCTCCTCTCTATTTCCATTCTTTCATCAGTCTAACACCTGAGGAAAACAAATTTATCAAGAGATCAAGTGTGTCACAAGGAGGTGGCTATGTGAATAGGAGATGTGACTGATAAAGGGTTTTGTTTCTGAAAAGGCCACGTAATAACAGTAACAGAGATAACATTTTTATAGTGCATACTATGTGCCCGGCCCTACCTTAAGCACATTACATATGCGTGTACAGAAGTATACACACAGATAAGAATATATACATATTTGTACATGTATACCCATATATACTCATAAATTGAATCAGACAAAATTTATTTTACTTTTTAAGAGAAGATAAAATAGTAACAACTACTACCATTTAATGAGATTTTACTCTATGTGAGGTATTGCTAAGTGACTTGTGTCCCTTATTTTATTAAATTATAACACAATTTGGGGTGCCTGGGTGGCTCAGTCGTTAAGCGTCTGCCTTCCGCTCAGGTCATGACCCCAGGGTCCTGGGTTCGAGCCCCGCATTCGGCTCCCTACTCCGCTGGGAGCCTGCTTCTCCCTCTCCCACTCCCCCTGCTTGTGTTCCCTCTCTCGCTGTGTCTCTCTCTGTCAAATCAATAAAATCTTTAAAAAAATTATAATACAATTCTATGAGGTTTGCATTATTATCCCCGTTTTACAGATGAGAAAGGTGAGGCTTAAAGAGACTGAGATCACCTAGTATGTGGTAAGGCCTGGGTCTAAGCTCTTGCTTATCTGGCTCCAAAGCCCAGCCATCTTTCCATAAAGGTGGTTATATGTAAAGTTGTTAAGTGAAAAAGATTCTGTCCTCAAACACATTTAGAAAATGCTGGCTTCAACAAAGTTTAAAGTGGTTCTTTTTTGCAAGACATCTTGGAGCTTATATTATACTAACAGGCACTGTGAATGTCTAGGCAGATATAATTTCTACTTTCCATTTCTTTCTTTTTTTTTTTCATAGAGCTTCTGGAACAATTATAATGCTTGGCATGTCCTTCAGGCAATGCTGTTCTACACACATGAACTCTACCAATTCAGGAGAAAGCCGATGACTTTCATGTCTACCACTTTCTTGTGCAAACCTGTGATGAAGGATAGCTGGAAGAAAGGCAGGCAGGGACAAGCGCCCCCCCCCTCCCCACCTTAAGAGGAAACCATCCTTAGGAGGATTTTACACCACCCTGGAAGGAGCCCTCCACCCTTTCCCCCATGATGGATAGATGACAAAAACTGGATTGGATGACAGGCTCATGGAGGGCTAATCAGATTAAAGCAGCCTGCCAAGGAGCCCATAAAAACCCCTAGACTTAGAAAATCTGGGTGCAACTCTCTCAGGTGCCCTCCCTTTTTGGGAGCTTTGTACCAGCACTTTGCTATCACTCAATACACCTTGCTTTGCTGCCACTCTGTCTGTCTACCTTTTCATTCTTGGAAGTGGCATGACCTAGAACGGCGGGCACCAAAGGAGAAAGAAAATCTGTAATACTCGGGACAAGTGATTTTTATTTCTTTATACCTCTATTTTCTTTTTTATAAATTGGGGAAAATAAGAGTAGCTACAGCATAGGACTGGTAGGAGTACTAATTGAGATTTTTCTATGCAAAATGCTTAAACCCGAGCCTGACAGATAGCAAGTGTTCAATAAGCTACTCCTCTTACATTCCTACTCCTCTTACACTATGCCATATCCCAGGAGGGCATAAATACTTAAGTTCATTAATACTTGTAAAAGGCAGGATATGTAAGGGATCATAAATTATCAACAAAATGCTAAAGAGTTTCAAGAAAGAAACTGCATCTGGTTAGCAGTTGGGTTCATAAATGTTTTCATAGATGATTATCTCTTAAGATAAGCCTGGAGGAATGGTTGATATTTTGAGAGGTGGATATGGGAGAATGGTGGAGGGAAATACATAAGCAAAAAGCATGGAGAAAACTGAATGTATTAAAATTCAAAACTTTAAGGATTCAAGATATTCTTAAGCATACATGGTTGAGAAGGTAAAACAAGAAAGAGAATAGTAGAACATCTAAAAGACCTTGGAGTAAGCAAAGATTTCTTTTTTCTTTTTTTTTAAAGACTCACTCATTCTAGAGAGAGAGCTTGCCAGGATGCACGAGCAGGGGGTGGGGGATGGGGAGGGGTGGGGTGGGGCAGTGGGACAGAATCCCAAGCTGACTCCCTGATGAGCACGGAGCCCCAGCTGGGGCTCAAACCCACGACCCACGAGATCATGCCCTGAGCCAAAATCAACAGTCAGATGCTCAACTGACTGAGCCACCCAAGTGCCCAGAAAAGATTTTTAAAATAGGAAACAAAAGATATTAATCATAGGGGTGCCTGGGTAGTGCAGTCGGTTAAGCGTCTCAGTCTTGATTTTGGCTCAGGTCACGATATCGGGGTTGTGAGATGGAGCCCAGCAACCGGCAATGCGTTCAGCAGGGGGTCTGCTGGAGACTTTTTTTCTTCCTCTGCCCCTCCCCCCATTCTCTCTCTCTCTCTCACCTTAAATAAATAAATCTTTAAAAAAAGATGTTAATCATAAAAAAATTGACAATATACTCTATAAAGAATAAAGCTTTGGGAATATGACATATCAAGGGAATGAAAAGGCAATCCAGAGTGGGAGATTATAATAAAATATATATTTTGACAAAGAACTTTAATCTAGAATACAGAGCTCCTAAAGATCAATAAGAAAAAGGAAAACATGATAGAAAAAAATGGGTAGAAGATTAGCCACTTCACAAAAATATATACTAAAATGGCCAGTAAACAGGAAAAAGTGCTTAGCTTCATTAGTCATTAGGGATATGCAAATTAAAACTGCAATGAGATATCACTACATACCCATAAGAATGGCTACAATGAAGAAAGATTGAGATTGTTAATGAGGATATGGAGCAGCTAGAACTCTTTTTTTTTCAGTTTTTTTTTTTTTTTAGTTTTTATTTAAATTCCAATTAGTTAGCATACAGCATAATACTAATTTCAGGTTTATAATACAGTAATTCATCATCATCCATACATCACCTGGTGCTCATCACAACAAGTGTACTCCTTAATCCCCATCACCTATTTAACCCATCCCCTCACCCACCACCCCTCTGGTGTCAATTGTTACAATACTTTGTGTGCATTTTTTAAAAAAATTTTACTTAAATACAATTTAATTAACATATATTGTATTATTAGTTTCAGAAGTAGAATTCAGTGATTCATCAGTTGCATACAACAGCCAGTGCTCATTACTTCAAGTGCGCTCCTTAATGCCCATCACCCAGTTACCCCATCCCCCTGCCCACCTCCCCTCCAGCAACCCTCAGTTTGTTCCCTATAGTTAAGAGTCTCTTATGGTTTGCCTCCCTCTGTTTTCCTCTTATTTTATTTTTCCTTCCCTTCCCTTCCCCTACGTTCATCTGTTTTGTTTCTTAAATTCCACATATGAGTGAAATCATATGGTATTCATCTTTCTCTGACTGCCTTACTTCGCTTAGCGTAATACCCTCTAGTTCCATCCATGTCTTGCAAATGGCAAGATTTCATTCTTTTTGATGGCTGAGTAATATTCCATTGTGTGTGTGTGTGTGTGTGTGTGTGTGTGTGTGTATCTATATCTACATCCATTTATATATATATATATACCACATCTTCTTCATCCATTCATCTGTTGATGGACATCTGGACTCTTTCCATATTTTGGCAATTATGGACATTGCTGCTATAAACATTGGGGTTCATGTGCCCCTTCGAATCACTACAGTTGTTACAACTACTTTGAAAAACTATTTAGCATATCTACTAAAACTGAACATACACATACCCTATGACTCAGCAATCCCACCTCTAGGTATTTACCCAATAGAAAGGATACTATTCTATTGGATCCTATTGGATACTTTCTATTGGATACCCAATAGAAAGAATACTAGAATGCTCATAGCAATACTCTTTATAAGAGCTGCAAACTGGAAATCAGCTAATTAACCCATCAACGGTAGAAATAAATAATTTTGGTTCTTCATGCAATAAAACATTCATATAATGGAATATAGCAATGAAAACAAATGATTTATAATTACATGCAACAACAAATAGACCTTGCAAGTGTGATGTTGAGGAAAAAAACTAAAATAAGGGAGCATATCAACATGCTGTGTGATACCAATGTACACAAAGTACAAAATCATGCAAAATGAATCTATACTGTTAGGAAAGGGCTATCCTTGTAGGAAGGGTGTGGGGAGTGACTGAAAAGGAGCATGAGAGGGGCTTGTAGGGTGCTGGAAATTTTTCTACTTGATCTTGGTGCCAGTTACACAGGTATGTTTGTGTACATTCATCCACTGTACATTTACGTGCACGTTTCTGTATGTTTTCTCCAACAGAAACTTTTTAAATTGTTCAATGATAATAATTTTAGTAAACTATTTCAGCAAATACAGGAAAAATTCTCCAATAAGAAGAACATCTTCAAACACTGTCAAGTTTGTCTACTTTTAGGATGAATATGATGTTTTTCCCACTGCCAGCTTGATTTTGCTCAAAATGATTTGGGAGAAAATAAAAGTTCCCTTTAATGCTGATGCTTCCTTGCTGAATTTCATAAGTGGACAGAAGAGACTGACACGGAATCTACTGATGCCAAAGAGAAAAATGTGTATCTAGAACTCTGAGTCTATAAACTCTTCACGATTGGCAGTTCTGCTCCTGAATCTCCCTTGGGGCACCTCAGGGTTCCCTCCAAAGAGCTCCAACAGCAGCATCCTGGCAGAATGTTGCATTTAAAAATAAATCCTTCTGAGTACCACACTGAAGTTTATGGGCAATAATGAAGTTCTGCCTCAAAAAACAGCAGTGAAGCCACATCATGATAGATTTTAAGCTACAGTGTCCTTTGGGTTTAGTAGTAATATGCCAGCTTTTACACAAAACGATGAATCTTTTACTAAGACGCAATGGATGGCTTTTTGAATGCGTGGCAATAGAATACTTAAAGCCAAGTGGTGATTCATTTATACCTGAATATTGTGCTCATGCACTGACTTTCCTATATTTAAATGTTGAAAAAAAGGGTAAGCTTTTTTTTTTCTTTACTCTCTAGTACAAAATACAGTTTGATTAAACATGTGGCATACTTCATTAGTGGTCATCCTTTTGGAAGCAGAATTGAAAAATCTGAGAATTTCAGAATTTAAGTAAAGAAGATAAGTGGTTCTCAAAAAACGTCTTGAGGGGGCACCTGGGTGGCTCAGTCATTAAGCGTCTGCCTTCGGCTTGGGTCACGATCCCGGGGTCCTGAGATCGAGCCCCGCATCGGGCTCCTTGCTCCGCAGGAAGCCTGCTTCTCCCTCTCCCACTCACCCTGCTTGTGTTCCCTCTCTCGCTGTGTCTCTCTCTGTCAAATAAATAAATAAAATCTTAAAAAAAAAAAAAGTCTTGAGGACCAATTGTCTTCTTTAAAGCTGAATTTACATTTTTGCTTTGTTACTGTTTTCTCCACTTGTAACCCAATTTTATTAAGCATGACCATGCAAGAAAGGAAACTAAAGAAGGGAAAACAGGATTCTGACAAGTGCTTTGTCATTTTTTGAAATAGTTTTTAATACACCTGACTTATCAAAAGGGAATGTCATGTGCTTAGTTCCTAAATTACTAAGTCTTTAGAGAAGCCAAAATTATCTCCAGATAGGGCTTTACTAAAATTGTCTGAGGTCAAGAATGGATTGGGAGGTCACAGTAGCCTGACGAAACTTTCTGGCAAAAAGATATAGGGAAATGGTCCTGCACTACATTTGCCCAATGACTCCTGTCTATGGCATCAAGAGGCTTTCATGAAGTCTGAAGCCTCTTTCTGTTTCAGAGGAACTTTTTGCTCTCCCTTCCCAGCATGTGAAGGACCTAATGGTTGCATGGAATCATGGTTTATTGTAGAAACCTTCCAAATAAGACAGACTTTGCTGGGAAAAGCAACCACTATGTATCTCAAACTGTTGAATATTTCTAGAGGAATTATATTTCATAAAAGTTTAGAGTAAACATAATTTAAGAATCTACCCTTCGTTTTGCATGAGATGAATGATTAAGAGAATTTAATCCACCATGAAACCTGACCGATGGTAGAATCACATTCAGAGTTGCCATTGCCCAGAGACATTGTTTTGAATATTTAAGTCTATACAATCGAAGATGTACAGGAGTCATATATTGAAGTCTTAATCTTCTTTAAAAATTTAAATAGATTTGTATTTGGTCTGTTTTCTTTTTATGCTTTGCCTGAAATTTAGGAGTATTCATTTTTCAGTGAGATTTTAATCTTAATGTTTTATTAATATGAATAATGAAAGAAAGAAGTTTAAATCAAAGAGAAAAGCCAGCGCAACCAAGAGCCAACATCTCTTTCTATTTTAAAGAACAGAGGAAGATTGATTGCAACACCTCATTTTAAAGAATTTTTTTAATATTCTCAATGGTATAAAAAAGGAGAACAAACCCCATTAAAACTATGCTTTCAACCATACTGTTTGTATTGAAGTACTATCAGTAACTGCAACAAAAGCGCTATCTGAAAAGACACACTTTTTTCCAAGCTAGGCAACTGACCTTCCATTGGAGCAGATCAAAGCAGCAAGACCATGGAGGCCTCTGGGTCTGTCTTTAGGCCTCTCTTCTGCAGCTCACAAAAGGGCCAGGCTGAACGGGCTGCATACAGCAGCTCAGGAGGTCAACACATCCAGCTGCTGCTATAAATTCTAGCTCCAGGATACAAAATGTTTTAGCCCCTAGTTCAGAGAATTTCAGTTCTTGCATTCAGTGACTTTGCTATTTGCATTTAAGAACCAAATGGGGGGGAGGGGGAGGAGTAGTGGTTTACTTAATGGTCCTTTAAAAAGATATTTTTTCCTCCAGAAGCTTGCTCAATTTAAAGAAACAGAGTTAATATTTGCTCTGCCAGTGCTCTCTACTCCCACCTTGGTAGAGAAAAGAGGTTTCCTTAGCTTAAATATTAACTAAACATTTCAAAGCTATTTAAAAGCTGTTGCCCATGTTAAAAAAAAAAAAAAGTAATAGGCTCCTAGAAAGCACAATTTGGGAATAAATAGGACAGCAACAACTGTGTTATAAACTTTTTTTTCCTTTTTGCATACATATTCCATGACTTCCATATTACATTGCACTATAGAGAATTCAAGACAAATTCTAGTGGATTATAATCCTGGTGGCCATCCTAGACGAGGCCACTCTTGGTCCTCCATCAGCCAAGAAGCCACTTTCATCCAGAAACTGCAGAGATGGCTCCCACTTGGCAGCCACGGACCATGAAAGCTGCCATTTCATCCCTGTGGAAACCTAGTATGGGGTGACTAATCTGGACATGCCAGGAATGGGGGGAGCAGAGATTGTAAGTAATGGGGAGATAGCGAGGTTCACTTGGGGCAAAAAGGTGAGGGGGATTTGAAGAGGGAAGGAAGAGCAACCGGTTAAGTTTGGCTGACTTTTACAGAGGGGACTAGAATCAACACCAATTCCTTATTTGGAATTTCCTAACATCTCACTCCTAAAATGATTTTTTTCCCTTTTGTCTTTAATTGTATCGTCAAAACCTGTATAGAATGAAGTAGAGCAGAGCAAAAACTATATAAGCAGGAACAACTTAGTTAAGCAGGACATCTGATTTCCTCAAAGGAGCTGGACAACTGGGAGACAATGTGATATCGCCCTTATCCTGAGAAACACGGGGTCCCGTGACCTAGGGGATGCTTGCACTCCAAAGGGTCTTTGAACGGAATGGCGACCCCTGACCCGGCTTTTTGGAACTCTGCCATTGTCCTCACATCCTAGAAATTGAGGTCACTTGCTTCAGTCATTCAGGCAGCTTCTGAGGCACTAGTGATATGCAAAACAGCATCAGATAAGGCCCTCCAGTGAATGCCCAAGGATTTTCTGCACTGGAAGTGATTCGTCATAAATGATCGCCTCTGTCCCTGTGTATCATGTTTATTTTTGTACCATTATCCTGACTTTGTACCAGTTTTTCTTCTACAGAATTTCTTTTTGGCTTCTCAAATGCCTCTGTCTCACTTCCCCAGTGAACACCAACAAAAGTCAAAGACATAATGAAGACATAATGATTTTTTAATAAGGTGCCACATGGAAAGTAGAGAATTTAATCATGGCACTCATCATTTTCCTTGTTACTGATTTGCTTTATAAGGCAAGAAAGGAATGGAAATACTTTTTTTTAAAAGAATATTTGTTTTGACTCTTGGTCTCTTCTGAACTTCAAACAGCCTTTTTAAGCTCCCTTTGCTTTGAAGGACACAAATGGAAAAGCAACAGACCTGGGCTCAATGTATTCAATTTGACAAAGCATGTTGCCAGTTAAAGAAAATGCAAAAAAGAACCCAAAGTTCCAAAATTGCACAATCTCTATTTCCAAATGTTGATTGACTTAACGTGTCTTTTTTTCTCTAACACCTTCTTTCTCTGTGTCTCTCTTATCTCTCGTGGTCTCCCTAGTCTCCCTCCCTCTCACCTGTTTATCTTTTCTGCCTCTCTCATCCCTCTTGTCTCTCTCAGGTCTCTGTTTCTGTCTCTTTCTACCTCTGCATATGGACCTGTCTGTCATTCTTGTCTCTTTGTCTCTATCTCTGTCTTTCACTATAGTACTGCCCGGGAACTGGAAAGCACTCAAACTTTGTCATTTGCCTTCTTTCGCAGCATTCATTTTCTTTTCAATAGCTGCTTCCATAAATCAAAAGACAGAATAGCAAGATTTTACTAATATCAAGAAAAGTTTTTCCCTGTGACAAGATAAAACAATTAGATGAAGGTCACGTCTCTGGTTATGTCTCAAGTAGTCATGTCAGTTGCAACCACTGAAGATTGTTTTTATATACATTCACATGATAATATCTGCCATCCTCATGACAGAGTAGAGCAAGTTAAGAACTTAAATTCACCAAAGAATTCAGTGGTGTATATATATAGTTTTTAAAGATTTTATTTTTTTATTTGACAGAGAGAGAGAGCTCAAGCAGGGGGAGCGGTAGGGGAAGAGGGAGAAGCAGGCTCCCCCATGAGCAGGGAGCCCGATGCGGGGCTGGATCCCAGGACCCTGGGATCATGACCTGAGCCAAAGGCAGATGCTTAGCTGAGCCACCCAGGCACCCCTCAGTGGTATATTTTTATAGAAATTCGTCATCAGTGTCCTGGGTTATACAAATACCATATAGCTTTCTGTTGTGGAGCACAATGTGCTTTAACACATATTAAGTAGACTTCTAACCTGTTACATGGCTTATGATCGATCACCCCACATTTTTCTGATGAGGAAAATGGTTCTCAGGGAGAAATTATTCCATGACGAAGCAAATATACAGAATGAAGCCAATAATGGGCCCAGGGCTAGAAAAAAATTTTCTTCCAAAATCGAGCCTAATTGTGATAACTACACCGAGCACCGGTGTCTGCAAAGAAGTCCCACATCATAGACTGTCTAGCACCTTGGAAAAATTAAGGCTCATTGGCTTTAATCTACTCATTTTTTGCAAGAATCCTCAGTGTTTACATCTCTACTTCACCAATGAGGTAGAATAAAAGAAGTCGATGCTCTTTTAGTATTTTCCAAACCACCTGAAATCCTACTGGGGACTAGGAGATAAAAACATCTACCTGGTGCCAAGACTTCTTAAGTTCTTTCCTAACAGTAATATTTATTCATGTTTAAAAAATGGCAAAACTGAAAAAAAAAACCCACAGAATTTTAGGTGGGGAAAACTAAAGTGATAACATTAAAACAGAAATGAGAATTTCATAATCATCTATTGTATACATACAGACTACATCTATCCTCATAACAGACAATACTCCCACTTGAGGAGCTAAACTTACCTAGTTTCCAGAGAGATTTCTATGCCCAAGAGTCTAAATAAACATTGAAGCCATTGAATTTTGACTTGAACTTCATGAAACATTAACAACATGAAACACGCTTATCATAAAAATCATGTGGCAAGAGTGCAAATCACCCATGTCACCTAATTTTGTGACAGGCTACCAGCCACTGTTCTGTCAGTTTGAATGTGAATTCTTGAATAGGTACAGTCATCATCTTAAATATACTTCCTGAAGAGAAAAGTGAGAGAGGGTCTAAATATTTGGATTAAACATGAATTTCATTTTTACCTACTAGTTATTCTGAGACAAACTTCAAAAGGAAAAAGATAAAGGAAATGTGGGCAATCAGTCACATCTTTATTATATTTAACAAAGTGAAGCAATATTACAATTTAAATAAAAACAAATTAGAAAACCAGGGGGAGTTGTGAAATTAGCAAATTCTATTTGCTCTAATTCTGCTACTTTTCTCTGAAATTGATTTTAACTGTTTTACATTTTTGTCACATCCTTCATGAAAAAGTTCCCTGAGGTGTAAATGCTGATCAGCCAGCAAAGCTTACCTTCGTTTTTAAGATTACAGTCCACGTTCACTTCTGCATTTGAGCACTGTGCGAAGTATTACATTGAGAGAGAAATAATTCCATCATTTCAACCTGGTGCTTCTGTGAAATGTGGTGCTAGGAAACAGTCGACAGGCACTGCGTCTGAACAAATCATACGTCCTGTAATTGCCGCTTAGCTCTAATTACTATTGAGGATAGTGTTTGCAACTTGATTCCAGGGAGAGGGCAGACTACCTTCTGACGACACTGAACCAAATATATCCTAAAAGACTGACAATTACTTTCTTTCATGTAATTTTGCTGAGTAGCTGAAGCAACTCAGAAACTACTTACTTGGCCATGGTAAAAATGAAATCAAATCATCTGCCACCCACCTCTCCTTCCCAACAAAGCAATGCAATTCGCTCAAAATACTTACTTGTTATAACAATTTGGAATTTTTGGTATCTCTTAAAGGGATTTTTTTTTTCTTTTCTAGGTGGGCAACTAAATCTTTATTTTATGTTTTTATTATTATTTTTTAATTTTTATTTTAAAATTGTTTTTTATTTCCAAAAGAAATGTGTTCTCAAAATATGAACTTTGTCTATATTCTCTTAGTCCAGAATAATTTATTTGCATGCCTTTAGGCCTGAAGAATTTCCTTCCTTTCCTGTGCATTTTTAGGTTTTAAGTAAAGATTCATAGCATATAATTTAAAAAGACTAAAGCAGGTAACTATTTGATGATAACATTAATAGGGCTGTTTATGCTTTTCAATGCCCAAAACCTAATTTCAGTTACATGGGTGAATTATCGTAGTGAAATTAGCAGTTGTGTAGGCTTGGAACTGAAATGATACAGTATGTACTCAGATGTCTAATCTCACTCTTCGTCCAGTGACATCTGATCATGTGATCATAATAAGGTTTCTGATATATCCATGTGACACAGTATGGCTATGACTGAATGGTTCTTTTGCGTATGCTAGGCTGATAGTCATTGATATTGATGAGTTAGCTTAGTGGGCATTTGACCGAATGGAAGAAACTTGAAGTGACGGATGTTTTAAATGTCAGGAAGGATTTTGCACCTTTGTTTGTGCAACTTGGCAACATTTGCCAACCACAGCCAACACTTTAGTGACATACAGAATGAATTACACCCACCCAAATCCAGAGATGCGATATATCTGCTTATGTCAGATTTGCATGGTAACTATCAGGGACAGGTAAGCCTAAGGGAATAATTAGATGCAGCAGTCAAAATGGTAATTACAATACCAGCTCTTAGAATTAGTGCATATATCCAAGCCCCATGATCTCAGTTGTTACGAATAATAACAAAATAGCATTCTAAATGGAACATAGCATGCTAGCTCTATACTTAGTTCCCCCCAAATAGCAATTGTGCACTTCTTGCTCACATAATATTTAGTTCATGATTAAAATAAACTTGTACTGGGCACCTGGGTGGCTCAGTTGGTTAAGCATCAGACTCTTGATTTTTGCTCAGGTCATGGTCTCAGGGTTGTGAGATCAAGCCCCACATAGGGCTCCACACTGGGTATGAAGCCTGCTTAAGATTCTCTCTCTCCCTCTTCCCCTCCCCCTTAAAAAAATAAAATAAACTGATAGTGCTGTGGTTTTCACTTTTATTATTTAAAGAAATCTACACCTACATTTAAAAATCTAGACACCTCCTAAGAAAACTCTGTGTTCAGTAGGGATTATACTGTTACTTTCTTTGAGGTACTTTTCTTTCAATGGAGCCAGGCAAATTATTCCATTCTTTTTTGCCTGTCTTTAAGTCACGCCTGATTCCTGGAGTATTTTCCAGGACATTCCCAGGCCTGGCATACTAGTCCATTCTCAAACTCCCAAACCTTTTATTTGTACCTGCCATAGGTCCTTTGTTTAGTTCAGTAGTGTACAAAGTGTGGTCCCTAGACCAAAAGCATCAGCATCACCTGAGAACTTGTTAGCAAAGCAAATTCCCAGGCTCCATCCCAGACCTGCAGAATTATAAACTCTGGGAGTGGGACCCAGAAATCTGTGTTTTAACCAGCCCTCCAAGTGACTGGAAACATGCTGATGGTTGACAACCACTGGTTCATGGTGCATGTATGTACCAAGAGCAGTAGGAGAATGTGATAAGGAACATTTAAGCTTCTATGGGGGAAACTGTGGGAGAGCTAAAGGCCTAGCAGAGAGGTGGCATTCAAGTGGTGATCTAAAGGGGTGGCAAAAAAAGAGTAAAATTAAAAAAAGGGTGTGGCAAGAGACTGAAAGAATCTGAAGGAGGCACCAGGCATCCCTTACCCAGCCAACATGTCACGTGTGCCCTTGTGTTAATGCAGCCCCACGAATTCCAAGATCTTACTCAGTAAGTTACCATCTTTCTTCAGTCATTTCATTCTTAAGGAAAGCAAAGAAAACTTCCCTGATTTTTGTCAGCTTCTTAGTCTACCAACTACTCTGTCTTTTCCTTTAACTTTATTTATTATTTTTTTAATTATTATTATTATGTTATGTTAATCACCATACATTACATCATTAGTTTTTGATGTAGTGTTCCATGATTCATTATTTGCGTATAACACCCAGTGCTCCATGCAGAATGTGCCCTCCCCAATATGCATCACCAGGCCAACCCATCCTCCCACACCCCTCCCCTCTAGAACCCTCAGTCTGCTTTTCAGAGTCCCTCGTCTCTCATGGTTCATCTCCCCCTCCGATTTCCCCCCCTTCATTCTTCCCCTCCTGCTATCTTCTTCTTCTTCTTCTTTTTTTTTTTTTAACATATAATATATTATTTGTTTCAGAGGTACAGATCTGTGATTCAACAGTCTTGCACAATTCACAGCACTCACCATAGCACATATCCTCCCCATTCCTTTAACTTTAATTCCTTTTAGCATAGCCTATACTTCCTTTTTTACTTTTTTTTTTTTTTTTACTATCCCTTTGCTTCATAAATCTGGCTTCTGATTTCTCCATCTTAGTATATGTGCTGCCGAAGCGAGCACTGATTTCTCCATCTTAATAAACCTATAGTTTTGAAGTCCTTTATCAGTCCTTCTTGATCTCTGTACCATTGTAGAATATGATCCCATGTCTAAATACCTCTTTTCCAAGCTCAAAGTTTGTATTTCTGAATACCTGCTGGAGTCCTCTTACCTGTATTATCCCATTGGCATCTCAGCTTCAACTTGTACAAAATTAAACTAAATCATCCCAGCTCCCCCGATCCCTAGAAGGGACATTCCTCCTCCAGTGGTCTTTATTTCGCTGCCTGGCACCATGGATTTTCTGGCTATATAGACTCTAAAACTTGAAACTGTATTTGACTTTTCCCTCTTCCTTGCCCCTGAATCAAGTTAGTCACCTCCTTCCCCTTTACATACCCATTGTTGTTACCTTCATTTAGGTCCTCATTAGCTGTTCACTAGCATAATTCTTTAATCACTGTACTCCCCCTGTGGTTAAATGAATTCTTGAGAAGGATGGCTTGAATCAATCATGTTCCTATTCAAATGTCTTCCATTGCTCCCCTTAGAGAGTTACAGGCGCTGAAATCCAATACTGTGCACCTGTTCAAATCTCTACTCTGCTACTTACCAGCTGGGCAACATTAAATGAATTAATTGACTTGTTAAGCCCGCTTTCTCAGCTGACAAGTAGGAATAAAAACATTAATCATATCTCATGAGGAGACCTGAAGGAACTAACACATGTAAATTCTTACTAAGGTGCACAGAGGCTGAAGGATTTAGCAAATGATAAGCATTATTATCATTATCACCAAAACCATCACCATAGAATACAATTCCAACACCTCGGTTCAGCAGCCATCACCATCCTTAAACTTAACTGAAAACTTTCTAAGATACGCTCAACTGAACTATTTCTCAGGGACGCGGACAAAATGGTTTTCTTTCTGTCTCTGGCTTCTCAGGCAGTGCTTTTCACCTAGCAGTCACTCTAGAAATATTTACTACACAAAGCACTGCTTGTTTCTTGTATATACATACTTTTTTTTTTTTAAGTTCTGTTGCTTTGCTTATGCTTCCTAGGATGCGCTTGCCTTTCTGTCTGTCCCCTCTCAAGTTCTAGCTTCAAGTGGCATTTTAAATGCCTTTCCATTTCCATCAGAAGAAAGCATCGTGCTCTCCTTTGAACCTGCAATACATTTCACTAATATCTCTTTTACAGTATTTAAGACATTCTATTGTGTATGTGTCTTTTTCCACACGAAGCTATCAGCTCTTCTGGGTTAGAGACCAGACGTGATTTGCTGCTTTCGCCTAGTGACTCGCCCAGAGAAAGCACTCAACAAATGTACTGAATAAATGAATGAGGTAAAAGGAATGGCTCTACACTCTTACATGAACTGTGCGGCTGTGAACTACCTGGTGAAAGGCTTTCTTTCCCATTGATAATTATGACGGTCTTCAAAGAGGAAACATGATGAGAATTACAGAAACAAGTTTTATTTATTTATTTTTAAAGATTTTATTTATTTGACAGAGAGAGACATAGCGAGAGAGGGAACACAAGCAGGGTGGAGTGGGAGAGGGAGAAGCAGGCTTCCCGCTGAGCAGGGAGCCCGATGCGGGGCTCGATTCCAGGACCCTGGGATCAGGACCTGAGCTGAAGGCAGACGCTTAACTGACTGAGCCACCCAGGCGCCCCCAGAAACAAGTTTTAAAGAGCCCCTTATAAATGTGGTGTTTTCTTTAAACCTTGGGTTTAAAGTTATTCTAGAACTCAGAAGCATGTTCCACATAAATAGTCATAAACATTCATCAGATTCCTGGGATAGTGCCCAAAAGCTTAGTTAGCCCATAGGACAGGTGTAGTGGCTGGAATATTACATTAGCACCTCAATGCCAACATTACTACAAGGGGTCATGAAAAGGAGTCGATATTCTGTGAGTGTTTATGAAGTGCTCAAACTTCCTTATAAAACATCAACCATGAATTTTGTTTTCTTCCTCATATTTTAAGACATACTCCAGGGACGCCTGGTGGCTCAGTTGGTTAAGCGACTGCCTTTGGCTCAGGTCATGGTCCCAGGGTCCTGGGATGGAGTCCCGCATCAGGCTCCTTGCTCAGCAGGGGGCCTGCTTCTCCCTCTGCCTCTGCCTGCGGCTCGCCCTGCTTGTGCTTGCTCTCTCTCTCTCTCTCTGACACATAAATAAATAAAATCTTTTAAAAAAAAAGACATTCTCCAAGAGCTGTAACCAGAAGCCAGTTTTCTTGTGTATTCAAATGATTACTTTTCATTGCCAGGATGAATGTGCTCTGGTTAAAGCATGAATTTATAATTGTTGATTATAAATTGTAAATTTAGAAAATGAAAGACTTCTATAAAGTTGTTGATATGTTTAAATTTTCAGAAATCAGAAATTATTTTCTTTTTTGGTTACAATTCTAATTTTTAGCTCCTTTGTCTTCATTTTGGATTAATTTTAAATTGACTGTGTGGCCCCTGATACTCTAGCTTCAGTTCCTTTACCCACATCCTCTGACATATACATAATGGCCCGTTAACAAACTTTTAATTACATTCATTAGGGGAGTCTGTTATTTTAAAGTAACTCTTCAGTGAGTAAATAATCCCTTTTTAATGGAAAAATGATTGCCTTTCCAATTATCTGAATTGCAATTTTGGATTTCCACAAATTTACTTAAAGCAGACAAGCCTATAAACAAGAAATTATCAATGAAAAAGACATTTTTTCACTGTTATTTTCATCCCCGTCCCCCCCCCACCCCCGTACTGAGCTAGACATTATGATATACTGAAAACAGGGGTTCTTGGTCCTTGACAAGGTGACTGTTTGGAGAACAAAAATAATATATCTGAAATTCTTGGCGACTAATACAAAGACACATAAAATTTAGTGTGAATTACAGGCCCAAAGAGAAAAGTAGAGAGAATACAACCTCACAAGGGCAGGGATCTTTGTTTTGTTCACTAACATATCCTAAACACTTGGAACTGTGCCTTACGCGTTACGAGCTCAAAAAACAATTGCTCCACCAAAAGGAAAGAGAAGTGAGTTAGAATGGCTGAAGAAGTTTCACTGGGAAGGCAGGACTTAAGTAAGACCTTAAAATATGTGATTCCTTGGTTTCTCCTTTTGCTCACCACCTACATCCAGACTATTACCAAGCCCTGCATTGCAAATCTTTCTGCTTCTCTCCATGTCACTGCCACTTTCTAGTCCAAGCCACCAACATCTATCTGGACTATAGTTAATAGCTCTGAATGGATCTTTCTGGGAACATTTATGTTCCCCTACACTTGGTCTCCATGTAGCAGCCAAATTGTTTAATAATACAAATCTTATTGTGTTACTCCCATGCATAATGGCTTCCCACCGCACTCGGAATAAAATCCATCTCCTTCCCATGGCCTACATTTACCACATGATTAAGCCTCTGCTTACTTCCAAAACCTCACCTTGTATCACCTCCACTTGCCAACCTCTTCCCCTTCCAAGACCTAAGCTTCTTTTCTCTTTCTTGAACATGTCAAATTCATTCTTATCTCAAGGCTTCTGTTTTTGCTGTTCCCTCAGGGTGGAACGCTCATCCCTAAATTCAGTTGTGTCTCAGCTGAGGTCTTCAGCAAGGTGTTTCCTCTGTTACATGGTTCTGTTTTATCTACTCCATCCACTTATTTGTCTCTAAAATGATCTTGTTTTATTTACTTGTTCACTGTCTCCTCTCACTGCAATGTGATCTCCATGGCAGCAACAGCTATATTCTAGGTCCTTTATTCTCCGCTTCTAGAACAGTGCTAGGCCTCTGACAGGCACTGAGTACAGATTTTGAATGAATGAATGATTTTATTTCCCCAGCCTTTTCAAGTACGAAGACACTTTTTACACATCGAATGATTTGAAGGGCTCCTCACATATTATTATTCTTTTCCTTCCCATGAGTATTCACTGATTATATACGATGCTGTTATGAAGTCAGGAACAGTTTTTCAAATAAAAACCTATCATTATTACAGTAGGGCTGACATACATTTGACAAGAGTATGATATGTGAGACATGGTATTTATTCAATCTATCAAACACACAGTGCACATTTCCAGTTACAGGTACATGAAGAACCTTTGCCCACAGATGTTATGGGATCCCTGAGTAATATGCAGACAATATGAGAGAACAGGGGAACGTAAGCCATCCTACTTAGCACTTTCTCAATATAGAGATACGAATAAACTCAGGTGAAGCCTTAGCCTAAATCAAGGATAAACGAACTTATTTTTTGAACCCTCTAATACCTACTGTAGAGTTTATTGGTCATCTTCACACATTAGTATGATAAGGGCTAACGCATTACATTTATTATATGCCAACACTATTCTAAGCACTTTGTGCCTATATTAATTCACCCAATCCTGCCAATTAACGCAGTAAGGGAGGAACTTACTACTACCTGCATTTTGTAGGTGAGCAAACAGGGCACATGAAACTTAAGTATTTTGCTCAAGATCACAGAGCAGGTAAGTGCAGGGCTGGTATGCAAAGCCATATTGTCTGGCTCTAGAGTCCATCCTTTAACCACTATGCTATGCTGCCTTCCTGATAGAAAAAGGAGGCCCCATCTTCACACTAGGTAGAGAGTGTCTTGCATCATACATAGCATATAAGAAAAATTACATATCAAATGTCAGCTACTTCTAAATATGCACGTTTTACTCCTAAACATTTTCAAGCAGTTGTTTTTCTCTTTATGCCACATAAAGGTCTGAAACGCTTAGCAGCAAGTGACTTCATGAAGCAGTTCTATATCATGTGGGAAATCATGAGGATAATCTAAATCAAATACCAAATCTCACTGTGCCTTTAATATCACTGTGAAAACAGCATGCTTTTCTAGGACACACTGTGAAGTCTTAGGTGATAAGATAGCATATCTTAAAATGACTTGAAACCAAAAATGGATTTGTGATTGTTATTCCCAACTCACCAAGAATATTCTATTTTGACAGGTTAGAACATGGGGATACAGACCTCACCTTCATATACAACGTCTTAAAGTGTATAAACCTCAGTGATTTCTGCACAGTATTTGGTCAGGCTGTTTATGAAGGAAGTTCAATATTAGCTTATTGAACCAAGACAGAATTCCAATAAGGCTCAGGTTGTTTTGTCATTCACGTAAGGCCCTTCATTTATTCCCCTCCATCTAGTCCCTCCTTTTTAAAGGAATAATTCGCCACCTTGCAAAATATGAATGAATCAAGGAAGAGTCGCATCTACTGGGCAGAGCACATGTTATGCAACTTGACCCTTATGTAATAAATCTTTTGGAAAGCAGGTCTTCTTTTCACAGTGGGACCTGTCTTCACTTTTCTCATGTGAGACTTGGCAAATGGGACACTCTGAGTTTGACAGGCCACTTCTCTGCTCCTCAGCTGACAACTATTTTACACAGATGTCAGCTGAAACCCTTACCGGGGCACGTAGGGGATCAGAACGTTTGAATCACATCCAGCATCGAGACTCCATCCTCCCTCACCTCTCTGCCTGCCCCGTCCCTTGTCACCAGCAGCACGGCATGCCTACAAGGCAGCCCCGCTCTGGGGAGATGGCACATGGCACGAACAAGGGGAAGGATCAGCTGTCAGCACGAAGCCGGCTTAGGGCGTTCCTTTGTAAGAAGTTCATTCAGGAAGACAAATCTCTGAATTTCTGCCATTATTCCTTCATAAAAATTCGGGAGCTGGAGGAGAGATGTGAAGGAATTTAGGGCTTTTTCTCATGGTGTGGTAGCTTTAGAGTCAGACTCCAAATTTTGCTTCTACTATTTATTAACTTGCGATGTCACTTTGGGGAATTACTACCTCAACCTCAGTTTTCTCATCAGAAATACCTGCCTTTTTTAGGGTTGCAAGGGGAAGAGCATCATAACACATATAAAATGCTTAGCGTGGTGGCTGGCAGAGAGGATGCCTTCAATAAATGTTAATTCTCTCTTTGTGTCTCTAAAATTGAAAAGGGCCAGGTGTTTGGAAGTCTGCATTTAGAAATGCCTCCAATATCCTCAGCACATCCCATTTTCATTGGCTTTGTTTTTGTTTTGGATTTTTATATTAAGATCCATGGACTCCCCCTCTCCAAAATTCAATTTGCAACCATGCTCGTTTTGGGGAAAGAGGAATCAGATTTAGTCAATTCTCAAAGGATTCTATGACTCACAGAGATTAAAATCTCTGTGTATGTTTCTGAAAAGTTGTAGGTAAAGTGAGTATCTTTTTGTAAATCAAATCTGACTTTTAATGTACTAGAAGAACCAGTGAGCAAAGGAACTCTACAATGAATCTTTCTGTAAAGCAAATACTTCTTTCATAAACTGCATATTCAATCCAGAGTTTTTCAGTTTTTACAAAAGATTTAGACTTTCAATATCAGGTTTGCTTAAACTAGAATGCCCAGTGACATTATATGCATACTAGTAACTTCCATTAACGATTTACAATGTAGCCTGGGGGTCAAGGTCAGGTTGAATGTAAACTGAAAAAGAAGGAACTTATCCCTGTTCTTAACTGGACAGAATCTTAGTTATCCTCTGTTCCAAGGACCTCATTTTATGGATAAAGAAATTGAGGTTCTCAGGGGTTACATGACTTGCCCAAGGTCATTGCAATAGTTACAGACAATAAGGAATAACAGCTCTAAAAATAATGACAGTGATTATGATGATGATGACAGCACTATGATCTGTTGAGCATTTACTTGAGCTGAGCCTTTTAAAGACTTTAACCTCATGTACTTTTGCTATAACCCTAGAGGAAGATTTTATTACCTCCACTCATCAGATGAAGCACTTGGCCCAGGGCTCCACAGCCTGTAAATGGACAACTCAGAACTTAAACGACTCACAACTCAGAGCCTGTTTCAGCTTGAAAGTCTATGCTTTTGGGGCGCCTGGGTGGCTCAGATGGTTGGGCGTCTGCCTTCGGCTTGGGTCATGGTCCCGGGGTCCTGGGACCGGGTCCCACGTCGGGCTCCCTGCTGGGCGGGGAGCCTGCTTCTCTCTCTCTCTCTCTGACTCTCATGAATGGATAAATAAAACATTAAAAAAAAAAAAAAGAAAGTCTATGCTTTTAGGCTGCTTCCCCAGAATACAACAGAACAGAGAATCCCAGGGTCTTGAAGCAGAAACAAGAGGTTAGTTAGGAAAGATGTATCTACAACCTTCGATGTATATATCTGATTGGTTTTTAAAAAATATGATATTAGATAGTCCTTGATAATGCTACGCCCCCACAGATATACATTTATAGTATACTAGGGGTACAGGCCAAGGGGATTAGTCCTCGTGGCGTCCATGCTCTCCTCCCCCACATTCTAAGCCACATTCTGGGTATCTGGGATTTCATACGTTCATTCCCAAATGGCCCTAGTACTACTTCCAGGGCCTACATAAGTCTCCTTTCTAGATCTCTCTCCCTCCAGGCAGATAATACCCATGTGGGACCAGCATGGCTGTTTTTCAGGAACGTACATGGAGCTTGACAGCCAGGACTGGGTGTCTATACCCCTGCAGTACAGGATGGGGCTGGGGTGAAAATAAAAAAGAAGAGGGTGGGACCGGAGCTGCGTTGTGCTCCCATGTTCTGGCACAAAACTTTGATGTGTCTGGGAATTCTAAAATAATATGTGGCCTTCTCAGGTTTTTATGAATATATACTTGTCAAAGTAATACTTGTCAAAATATATGAAATATACTTTACCTAGCAGCTGAGTGGCTTGATTTTATACTAAAATAGTTTGTGATAAACATATATGGGCATCAGTTTTTATCCTTGTCTCAGGCCTCATGTATTGTGGGACAGGACAAGACAGGCCTGCCTGCTTTTCTACTTCCCAGTGCTGTTCTTTCTCAGCTTTCTGGGTCTTTGGATCCCTTTGGTATGGCTCCATATCTGCTTTGATTTCTATTTTCCTCACTCTACTTTTACTGATGACTTGGTAGGAAATCCATCTATGACCTATGATCTATAGATCTATGATCTATGAAATCCATCATCTGACATGTAATGAGGGCTGCTTATAAGCCACGAGATACTATGTATATAACAGTGGACAAGAAACCCTCAGTCCCGGGTGCCTGGGTGGCTCAGTTGGTTAAGCGTCTGCCTTTGGCTCAGGTCATGATCCCAGGGTCCTGGGATCAAGTCCTGCATCGGGCTCCCTGCTCAGCCGGGAGTCTACTTCTCCCTCTGACCCTCCCCCCTCTCATGTGCTCTCTCTCTCTCTCTTTCTTTCTCTCTCAAATAAATAAAATCTTAAAAAAAACCAAAAACCCAGTCCCTGCCCTCATGGAGCTCACTGCCTGTGACAGGTCCGCTTGAAAATAAAGGCATTTAAAACACAGCATGACAAGTGTAATGACAGAGTAATACTGGCTCTGCTGAGGGAACATAACTCTTTCACAGGTGTCCAGTAAGGTTTCCTTGAGGAAGTAAGGTCTAAACTGAAAACCCAGAGTAGGATTTACCTAGGCAAAAGGTAGGAAGAAGTAGGAGAGGAAGAGCTTGTTCCATGTTTGTTTTAAGTAGAGGGGATTACACATCAGGCCAGGCCTACAGCCAGAGCAAGCATCGTGCCCTGAACTGAAAGAATTTCAGCATTCACTAAAGTATGTCTCTGGGGTGAGATATGTTCCGGGAGAGGTAAACTGGAACAAGACCAACACAGGTCTTATAAGTCATATTAATGTGTTTGGGCTTGACCTAAAGGTGATGGGGAGTCAAAGGCAGATTTGAAACAAGAGCATGGCATGATGAGACTTCTATATTAGGAATATCAGTGGTTGAAATATGGATTATGTGTATGTGCAGAGGAGCTGCAAGGGAAGGGGTGGAAGGCAAGGGCAGGGCTGATGGTGGTAAGAAGTCCAAGTCAGAGGCATTACAGCCGCCCAAGTGAGGGACAGTTTTAGCATGAATTGTGTGTGAGTCAGGCTGTAGTGAGAAGACTGATGAGAGAGGCAGAATCAGTAGGACACGATCACCGATGGGATATGAGACTAACATCCAGGGGTCTAAAGCGAAGCTCCCAGCCGGGCAGATGGAGGGGTCAATTGCAGAGAAGGAACGCACAGGGAGGTGAAAGCTTGAAGGGAAATTTGGGATCTTTCTGAGCATTGACCCTAGCTCCACTCCAAGTCACAACTTTTGATTTTCATCTTTGGCTACCACACACTGAGACTGAGAGGGAGGGCTTCACTGTTAGACTTTGGGGGTCTCCTCTTCCCACTGGGCTGCGCCTGCTTTCTAGCATCGGGAGGAAGGGTGGACGAGCAACAGCCAGGAGAAAGGCAATTCTCAGATGAGGCTCTCATTTCTAATTTCTCTGATCATCATTTGTTTAAAATACTTTGCAATCATAAAAATTACTAGGATTATTCAATAAATGACAATGTTCCTGAATTTTCAGTTATGTTGGATTTGGAGGTATCTCAAATATTACAGCAAGGATTCAGAGTTGGTCAGTATGTCAAGGTTTTGCTCTCAAATATTTGATGTTAACCTAATAAATGTTGATCCTTTAAAGATGAAGAAAGTGGGGCGCCTGGGTGGCTCAGTTGGTTAAGCAACTGCCTTCGGCTCAGGTCATGATCCTGGAGTCCCTGGATCGAGTCCCGCATCGGGCTCCCTGCTCAGCGGGGAGTCTGCTTCTCCCTCTCCCGCTCCCCCCTCTTGTGCTCTGTCTCTAAAATAAATAAATAAAATCTTTAAAAAAAAAAAAGATGAAGAAAGTTACTTAGCGAATGGCTAATACATATCCCTCCCTAACGTATCTTCTCAGACTTTACACAGGCAATTCATAGTACATCAATGACAGAAATTAATCCTTATCCATATACTGAGTTATAGTCTTTTCTCATCTCCAGGAATTTCACATGGGTTATTAATACCAGAAGGAAAATTTTAACGAATAGTACTTAGTTTCGGATAAAAAGAATAATGTATTTTTTTTTTTTTTGCCAGACTAAACATCAACTGATATGCTAACAATCCTTTATGAAGTTAGCAGCTATCAGGAAAAAGCAAAAACAAAAACAAAAAACAAACAAGCAAAAAACCCTAAAGGATGGGTTCAGTTTTTTGAAAACAAACTTTTCAAAAGTAAATGTATCATTCTGCTCAATATTGATGAACATTATCTGCATTATTTATTAGCCATATCATATATAGTACAGGTAGATCTTTTTTAAAAAATCTAAAATTTAGGTGAAAAGTCAAATTTAAGAAAGTTACTTTTGAACTTCTTAACAATTGTGCTGTGTGAATTTTTAAAGTGAAAAAAAATAGAAATCAATACTATGTAAGGAAAAAAAGAAAGATGGATGAGAAAGCTTTCAGGGGCTCTATCAATATTTTAAGCAAGTGTAGAGGAATAAGTCAAGTTGTTGCGGCAGCATTACCAAGGTTATTCACATCTAATGCCTATGTGGCTTTTGATAAAATTCTTTATTTCTTTATATCTTAGTTTTTTCATAAATAAAAGAAACAGAATCAAAACTAACTCACCAAAATGCCATAAAAGAAGGTTTATAATGGCTTTTGACAAGCGCTCGATAAAAAGTATAGCGTTATTACCAGATCCATCTTATTTTATTTTTACACAGACCTGGATCCCTATGAACCAAAAGGAATGATTTTGAAAGTCACTTCTTTACTGTAATGATCTTTAAGATCGATAACAAAATCTTTCCCCAGAAGAAATGGGCAAATAAAACTGAACACAAAGAGAATACCTCCATAGATTAAGGGGTTTGAATCCTGCATGCAAACTGCATTTTACAGTGGGGGAAACATATCTAAACCACCATCTATTCAGGGAACAACAGAACCACATCATCTGTGGATAAAATACAGACCAGAACCGATATGAATCAGACAGGCAGCATTGTCCTTACTCAGAATGCTGAACAATAAAATAAACTTTTTTGTTTATCCTTCTCAAAATTGTTAGGAGTTCTCTTAATGCAAACAACAAAGTAGAAAGTCCAAGTAGAAAGTCCATGGAAGCAGAATCTAAGCTATTTCTGTTTGGCTCTGAGCAAGGTATTTATCTGTTATATCCTGAACAAGGAACAGAGCGAACTAAAAAATATCCCTGAGTAAACAACGGTAAAATCGGCTGGGTAACCACGAAAATAATGATTACTGAAACACTTGCATTATAGTCAAATTAATTGTAGCTCCTTACAGGAAAAGACCATTAAAAGCCACAAAGCCCATAAACAAACTAGATGGAAGCGACGCTTAAAGAAGCTAATCTAATGTCATACTTGCCCACAGAGGAAACTGTACTCTTCACACGGCATAAATCATTAACATAAGTGTAGAAACACTGGTGGACTACCATCTTCCCTCATGGTTCAGGAGAGCTGGGCGAGAGGGAGGACTGTAGAGGTGGCAGGTTAAGGAGGCAAGGCTAATGAGAGAAAAGTGGGTTTGCTTGCTGCTTCCCTTGCTCACTACCTCCTTCCTTCTGGAACTTCTCTTTAGCCCTGCCTCCTGAGATGTGTCTCTCTAGGTCCTCCTCTGGCCCCTCCGATCAAGTTGCTCTGTCCCTTCAAAGTCTGTTCTTCCTCTGCTATGTATGTTGATGTTCCAGTTTCACCACTGGTTTTCTGCTGGTGGTCCTCTACAACTTCTCCCTGGATGACCCCTGTCTCTCAGGGCACTGTCTCTGCTAAGGACTGCTACTCAGAGCCCCGACCTCTGCCCCAAGCCTCAGCTCTGTATATCCAGTGGCCAACTGGATCCCCCATAATCATGTCTAGAGCCAAACTTATTTGGGCTGAAAGATTTTACTCTGAAATGTGAGAATGAAGTTACTCATTCTAAAGGAATATCCTGAGATAATAAAAAATATATTTAGAAGAGGAAGCGAGCCAGTGCCAAAGAGTGAGAAAGAAAGAACATTAACCATATTTCTTATAAATCTTCAGGGTACAAGAATTACATATTTTAATAATATTTTTAGCCATCTGAGTACAAATTAAATCTAACGTTGTTTGAACGCCAGGTTCAAATGAAGGGTGACCCTTTGTTCTGTTGGATTTGTTTTCAGCCCCTCATCAAATGTTAAAACCAGATTGAGAAACAGAAGTAGAAATGCTGTTTATTTGGAATCCTCCTTGGCCTCTAAGCATTGCTCCTTTCCCATGCAAAGTGGAGAAGCTTTTAAAGACCTCTCTGAGTGAAGCTCCATGTGGGAGCTGATTCCGTTCCCTCTTCACTGCAGAATGCTCAACTCAGAGGAAGAATGCGGCGGAGGCGGCGGGGGCGGGGGGAGAGGGGGCGGGGAGGAGAAAAAGAAAAAGGGAAAGCAAAAAGGAGGAAAGAATGAACTTAATACATTTCTCTCTCTACCCAAAATGTGTGTGTAAAGAATAAGTGGTAATTAATTATGCCAAAATGTTTTGGTGTTATCAAAATTTTTTTAAAGGAGATGTGCCCATGTTTTTTAGATTATGTTCTCACCTAATGCTAATACGATACCCACAGGATATTTGAAAAATTTGAAGTTCTAGAAGATTTTCATTGAAAAACTGTTAGAATTTCTCCATGGGTTCATTTTTAAAGCAAAAGTTGAAAGAAATTTAAATTCTAATATGTCTTCAGGAACACTTGAACTCGATTCTTCCCCTAGACAACTCTTCTCCTTATATTCTTTAGATTAAATGGTGGCAACTATCATAACACATGCCTTCAACCTCCCCTTTTCTTCTCACAGCCACACAGCCACACAAACACTGGGCCCTACAGGTTTAATCTTCCACTATGTCTCAAATTCATCCCTGTGACTGACCACTGCCCTACTTCAAATCCTCATCTTTTCCCATCATCACTGGTCTCCTTTACTCCACTTTTATTCTCTTTGTATCCATCTCCCAGGCAGCTGCTAAAACAATTTTTCAAAAATCCAAATTGATTCACACAAATCTTCTGCTTAAATCCTTTTTTTCATTCTGTATCATTTCATCTACTCAAATAATATCTGCTGAGGACCAGGACCTCTGTGTCAGATCAACATACAATGTTGGGAACGTGGCACAAACGAGACCAACAGGATCTCCATGCCCACAGAGCTTTGCCCTCACCATCGAATTTACACTAATATGGCTTACATGGTCCTCCAAGAGGAGACCCCTAACGACCCTCTGAGCTTCATTTCTCACCATCCCTGTCTCAAACATTACATTAGCAACACACGCCTGTTTATAGTTCCCTGTATACGTCATGCTCTTTCTCACCTTTGTGATTTTCTCCTACTGACCCTTTTCTCTCCTCTCCCACTTGATCTGCGTTTTTCTATGCATTCTCTGAGAGAAAGTCTCTCTCTGACCCACTCAGACTGGGTGAAGTATTCTTCCACTGTGTTCCTATATAATACCTACATTCTGTATCACTGTATCTATATCTATTATGTTGTAAATATCTGTATACATATATGGACACAATTCATTTTAGGTACATCTAGTTCTAGACAAACATTTATTCTACCAAATTCAAACATAATGACTCATATATTCAATGGTAAATTTAGAAAAAGTTGTTGGCAAAGAGATGCTGATATTAACAGAGTTACAATTCAGGGAAGAGGGCGGGCAGGAGGCAGGAGTTGTTTGGATCCCAGTTCTAATTCCATTTCCATGATGGACTTAAAAAACTCAGGCAGTTCAACAAATATAGAGTAAATTCAACGGACTGTCTTGTTCTAGTAATCTCTGCTGCACTAGTATGTTTGCCTTCCTGATTGAGGTATTAATAATTGTGTTGTGATAAAGTCTGGTCCTTTTGCTAGGGGAGAGGGTTTGAGGAAAAGCTCTTAACAGATGGTTTCAAGCATTCTTCATATGAGAATAAGGAACCCAGGAGAAAACTGTATATAAAAATATATTGAGGCAGTACGGAGTAATCATTACCTGCAAATATACAATTATATATGGAGGAGAAGTCCTATACCATTGGGCTACTAGAGGAAAAACTAAGACTTTCTTTGAGACCTTCAGAACACTTCATGAGACAAAAAACAGGCTACCCAAGCCCAGTTGGATTGAAGGGATCTTGTTTTTTAAGGCCAGTATCAGTGGGAAGTAAGCCAAAGCTGCCTCCTCAGATGAGATCTTGGAATAATTTCTTTTTTTTTCCATTTTAAGCTACTTCTAGTTCTAATTAGAGTAGATAATATAAAGTTGATTATACATCAACCATAAAATCTCATGGTGAAACATAAAGTCTCTCTAATAATAAGTGCCAAAAGTATCCATAAATATAGATCCTTTCCATCTGTAAGACCATTTACTATAATTCTCTAATTATATAGAGCTGGTATCTACTTTACATAGAAACTTTGCCTCTGTATGTCAGTATATTTCTAGTAGAAAATGTGGCAACTAGACCTGTGCTCTTTTATAATTACTGATCTTGAGGGAAAAAAGCAGGTTAATGTAAGGGTTTATTAAAACCCTATGTAAGTTGTATAACTTCTTATCGGAAAAAAACTATAATTGCTTTTTTTTTTTTTTTTTTAAGATTTTATTTATTTATTTATTTGAGAGAGAGAGAGAGAATGAGAGACAGAGAGCACAAGAGGGAGGAGGGTCAGAGGGAGAAGCAGACTCCCCGCCGAGCAGGGAGCCCGACGCGGGACTCGATCCCGGGACTCCAGGATCATGACCTGAGCCGAAGGCAGTCGCTTAACCGACTGAGCCACCCAGGCGCCCCTATAATTGCTTTTTAATATAAAAGTTTAGATAATTACATTTCAGTGTTTTTAGTACATTACTAAGAAGAATACTAGTTATGCCCACAGTAAGGAAAATAATGAATAAAATAATTGCTCTGTGGTCTGAACTGTCTGTTAAAAACAAAACACAAAAAACAAAAACCCAAAACAACAACAAAAAAAACAAACTCACACACACACCAAACAACTTGTGGCCATGAACAAATGTTAGTGTGCTTGAATTTCTGTAAGTTTTCTTGGGCTGGTATATTTAATTCTCACAATGTTTGTAAACTAACTTATGTTCATTTTTCATATTAAGAAATTATTACATTTTTTTCTGCTTTGGCAATTACTCATTATTTAATTACATATTTATGTGGTGTTACTGTTGGCTAGACACCTCAGACATTACTTTCCTTAACTAGTGACAGTACTCTGAATATGGTATGTGTATGTGTGTATACATATGTATGTCTGGGCATGTATCCATATACACAGCAATAGATTCTTCATACATGTTTACATTTATGTGTCGCATATTTAAGTACTATAGACTCACTCTTTAGCTCAAATCCATTTACACACTCATTCAAATATTTCTCTTAAGCATCTACCATGAGCCAGGCCCTGTGCTTATCCTGAGTGAGACATTGTCCCTGCTCTCCAGAATCTAGCAGGGAAAACAAAACAAACATGGGACAAAGACAATGACTGAGTTATATATAGGTAATGTGTAACTCTCCTTTCTGAGTACATACTACAACTAAAACCAAATCTTAAAACTATAACAATTATACACAAAGCAGACTGTTATAGTAGGTATAGTCATCTTGCCTTCTCAAATCAAAACCATCAGAGAGTATGCGTGGGTGTCTGCCCATATGAGTAGTCACACTGAGACCATCTATGAGGCATAGAAAGAAAATGATTTTATGTTACCATACACCTTACTTATCTATATATTCATAATTGCTCTGCCCAGATGCTGAGAACTATTCAGGATCTACTCAAGTCATTAGTATTATTAATTCCCAATCAAGACAGTTCAGAATTTACTAACTCATGTACCTAGTGGGAAGCATTCCTTTTACCTTTCAAAGTCACCAGACTGTGTTCCTGAAGCCTGAAAGTCACATTGGGCCTTCACTGTTTGTTCAGCTGATCACAAATCAGAGGTAATGCCATTTACATTGCTAATAGACTTTGCTCCAAAGTATGTTAACTCCAGGTTTGGTGCAGTTTCTCCTACCCGAGAAAAGCTTATTTGACCTCCTGCATGAAACTTTAACTAGAACTAATTATCTGAATAAGAACATTTCCTTACTGGTATATCCACAAAAACATACACATATTAAATCTAGAAATGTATGAAATTCTCTAATTAACTATTCCATGTGAGAATTAGGACTAGTGTGCAAAACAAATTAAGGTACGTATTATTGATTTATCCTGACATACACATTAGATGACCTGACAAATCTGGGCATATTAAGAGAGCACCTCCCAGTCATTATGATTGACATAGCCTACGTGACAATGACCTCTTATGTTAGGCTTTTAGAATCAGACTAATAGAAAAAATATGTATTTTGGTAGAGATTACATTCTGCATAATGTGGAGAAAAACTGCAAATAATTGGACTTTTCTGTATACCAAATTTCAAGCAGTTAAATCTTTGCTTCTTTAATGTTCCTTTGATCACAATTATTAGCATATTATTGGCTTACTGGTGTGAAATGAAAAACAAGAATTCCAAATTCAGTTTACTTTATTAACGAGCACTAAATGACCTCAAACCAAAGCCAGATAAAAAATCCCACTGGTGTGCTTAATGTATAACTAGTAGAGTTTAAAATATCTGCTAATTGCTAACTGTTTTAATCGGTTGCTTGAGTAGGCAAGAATAAATATACACATGCAGAGACAGATATTCAGGTGACAATTAAGGTGCTTGTATCTCATATTATGAATTTTATAACACTTATAAACTTGTAATGTATTTTGAGATCAGCCAATACTGTACATAATTTGAATAATATTTTATCAAGTCCAATAAAATGTATAAATTTGGTTTCACAGTTAAACTCAATGCAATAGGATTTGATATGTGCTTAAAAATAATAACCAACAATTCTGAACATTTTTCTGTGTAGGTGTATGCTGATTTCTATGCATTACATAATTTAATTTTCATTAGTACCCTATGAGGTGGACTCTTACTATTTCCATGTCATAGAGAAGATTGAGAAATTGTAGTGAGTTAAGTAACTTGCCCACTTACTGTTAATAAGTGACAGAACTTGGACTGAAGCCAAAATTGAGTGATTCCAGAGCCAAATTCCAGCTCATATACAGTCTGCTGTGAATTAGAAATTGGAAGGCCTGGAATGGTCTCAGTGTCAATCAATTATTAGCCTTGAGACCTTAGGGAAATTACTGAACTTCTCCAAACTTCAATTTTCTAATATATAAAATAGAGCTGATAACATATCCCAAGCATTCCTTTGGAGTTGCCATAAGGATTAAAGAGATAATGTTAGCAAGAAAACTGTAGAGTGCTCTACAAATATCACTTTATTATATTGTAATATCTTAACATTTTGCAACTCCCAAGGCATTTTGTGGGGCTAACCAATGACACTGACCAAATATCTCCTTAGAGAAAGAGACTTTAGGAAGCCACCAGAGCAATCTTCTACTGTAGGAAATTTTAAGGAGGTTGTCCAGGGTGGCACAGGGTAATTAGAAAAAAATTCACCCTTTGTGGGTGCCATGATAAATGAAAGGGAGGTCAGTGCTAAGGACTGAATGTTTTTATTCTCCCAAAATTCATATGTTGAAGCCCTAACCCCAATGTAAATATAGATTGGAGATAGGGTCTGAGAGTTAGAGTGGTAGTTAAATGGGTCATAAGGGTGGGGCCCTAATCCAATAGGGCTGATGCTCTTTTAAGAAGGGGAAGAGATACCAGAGTACTCTCTCTCTGCCATGTGAGGACACAGAGAGAAGGCAACGACCTGCAAACCAGGAAGAAAGTTCTCACCAGAAACTGAATTGGCAGGAACATTGATATTGGACTTCCCCGTCTCCAGAACTGTGAGAAATAAGTATTTGTTGTTTAAGTGACCTGGTCTATGTCTATGGTATTTTGCTATGGCAGCCCAAGCCAGCTAATACAACCAGTATTTTGTTCACCCCTCATGTTACCAATATCACCAAAAAGCAGGGCCACCTGAGCCCTGTCCAGCTGCCAGGTGGATGACAGTGTGGTCTGACAGATCACATGAGTGGCTGACAACTTGTAGTTAGGACCCATGGAATGTAAGAATGTCCTAGGCAAGCTTAGCGTGAATGGGGCTCAGTATAAACTGCTTTGCCTAGAATAAAACTGTCCAAGTTTAGCAAATTATAGTAAATATCCTCAAGAAAACAATCAAACCAAACCAATAAAAAAATGAAAAAGTTCCAAGAATGCAGTCCCATGTTTGTAAATACAAATTATTGCCAAAAGCTTGAAACTGAATCCATGAAAAGAACAGTGGAAAAATTCTGATTAACAAAATTACAACTGAACAAGCAAAAAATTTCTACATTAAAAGTAAGTAGCATCTCATCTAAAACTAATGATGTAATGTATGGGGATTAACATAAGAATAAAAAAAAAAAAGAAAAAAAAAAAGTAAGTAGCATAGTTCACTTTGTATCTTCCCTTTTTCACCAGAGCACAGCTATTTTCTAAATTAATCTACCAGAGTTTCCTCAGCTAGAAGGGTAGTGAGCTGAAGTCATTACATATAAAAACAAGCACACATTGAAATATTACTTCTGCAGCTTCTTTTCCTTAGGATGATATAAACCTTATTTCTTGGGAGTTGTGTTTTAATTTACAAGAAGATAGGCAAGTTTTCAAATGAAAACATAGCTTCCCAGGAAGATCTGTCCTAAAATCTGAGTAATGTAAAGCATAGTTGATAAAGTATTTCCACTTACCTTCTCCTTTCACATTAATCACCTTTCAGCTGATTTGATTCTAGATGAACATTTATTCCATGTGAGGCACTATTCCAGGTGCTTAGAGCAGGGTCTACCAGTTTTCTTGCCAATCTCCCTGATACCAGGAGTATTAGTTTAGCAAGTGCTTCCCAGATAAAGAAAGCATTTCTCAACTTCCCTTGCAGCTAGCTGGGGCCACATGACTAAGCTCTGGCCAATGAAATATGAGTTCAAGTGATATCTTCCGGGTCATTCCCTTAGAAAAAAAAGGTGTGTTTCCTCTAGCTTTCCTCCCTCTGGTGGCCTGGAATGTGGAAGTGGTGGTGAGCTGAGCATGCAAAAGGAATGCAGACCACAGGTGGCTAAGCAACAAGATGGAGGAGCCTGGCCTCCCAAAAAGCTGTTATACCATTTCTGGATTGTTAGGTGAGACAGAAACAAGCCTCTGTTGTGTGAAAGCCACTGTATTCTTGGGCTTTCATTACAGTAATAATGTATCCTGTATTTTCATTAAGGTATTTCACTGAGGTATTACTATCCCAGTTTTACCAGAGAATTGAGGTTTAGAGAGATTAAAGAACTTTCTTATAATCACACAGGTGGTAAGTGGTAAAGCTGGAATTTTAATCAAGTGCCTTTTCCATTGGATCTTTTTTATACTAATAGAGAGAAAATTACTAATTTATAGAAAATCAGTATTGTGCAGTTTTCTAATCCCTGATCTATTAATTTGATAGGATTATAAAAAGGCTTCAGTTTCCTTGAATTAGAATCTATGCTACAAATCCCTATTTTTCTATTTTTTTTTTATTTTAAAGATTTTTATTTATTTATTTGTCAGAGAGAGAGAGAGCACAAGCAGGGGAGCAGCAGAGGGAGAGGGAGAAGCAGACTCCTCACTGAGCAAGGAGCCCGATGTGGGACTCGATCCCAGGACCCTGGGATCATGACCCGAGCCGAAGGCAGACGCTTAACGACTGAGCCACCCAGGCATCCCTCCCTGTTTTTCTAATAAAGTGCCTGACAGTTACCAATTCCTCCAGGACCTACTCCTCAAAATATGTTCCATTAGAAAAAATTATATAGAAAAAGTATGCTGATTCTCCCGGACTATAAAGTGGAGGGCTAGTCAGAATGCTCTAATAATTTACAAAATAATACACTGAAAAATCACAATAACTCAGAAACAGATCAGAGGTTTTCCTGGTATGCATTTTCTTCCCTGTTATCCTTATATTAACACATAAGTTTGTTCTCAGAAAGAACCATACGTGCATTCACTCACCATTTAATAAACATTTACTGAGTGCCTAGTTTATGTCAGGTACTTCTTAAAATCCTGGGGAAACAACAGGAAACAAACTAGACAAAGTCCCCACATGCACAGAGATTGTACTCAAATGCATCTACTGTAGGTAATATCCTACACAAATGAACATGACAGGCTTTCAGTGTGTGCCAGTAATTCATATATTTTTAAAATAAACTTTGTTTTGGAATAATTTTAATTTATAGAAAAATTACAAAGATAATACAGAGAGTTCCATATACTCCTCACTCACTTTCCTCTAATGTTAACATATTATTACCATGGTACATTTATGAAAATGAAGAAACCAATATTGGTACATTTCTATTAACTAAACCCAGAATATATTCAGATTTCACTAGGTTTTATTGTTGTTGTTTTACTAATTTCCTTTCTCTGTCCAGGACCCAATCCCAGACTACCACATTACATTTACACCTCAGGCTTCCTTAGTTGCCTTTAGTCTGTGATAGTGTCTCAGTCGTTCCTTTGTTATCATGGCCTTGACAAGTTTGAGGAGGTATTTTGTGACTGTCCCTCAATTTGGGGTTGTCTAATTTTTTTTTCATAATTGAATGGGAGGTTTTTTTTTTTTCTTTTTAAAGAATATCACAGGGGTAAAGTGCCCTTTTCATCACTTCATACCAAGGAATAAATAATAACAATATGACTTATCATGAGTGATGTTAATCCTGATCTCTAAGGATTCCTGGTTTTGTTTGTTGGAAAATATTGGGTGTGCTTCTTGCTACTGAGATAAACCCCATGTCTGTAAGTCTGTATTAAAATATAGTAAATTTGGGGCGCCTGGGTGGCTCAGTTGGTTAAGCGACGACTGCCTTCGGCTCAGGTCATGATCCTGGAGTCCCAGGATCGAGTCCTGCATCGGGCTCCCTGCTCGGCAGGGAGTCTGCTTCTCTCTCTGACCCTCCTCCCTCTCATGCTCTCTGTCTCTCATTCTCTCTCTCTCTCAAATAAATAAATAAAATCTTTAAAAAAAAATTAAAAAAAAATAAATAAAATATAGTAAATTTATTTGGGAATACATTCACACACACACACATACCCACATGCACAGGACTTAGAGGCAGTAAAATAATGTTAGGTATAGAATGGCAAAATGAATTCTTAAAGGCTCCATTTCTATCTTTTATATTCAAGATGCTAGGTCTTAAAGAATTTACATATAAGCATACTCACTCTATCAGAACGCACTTTGGAAGGCTCCCTAAAAGAGATCATCATCATCTTCACTCTGTCCTCAAATCGACAGCTTGGCACACAGAAGTGGTGACTGGTACTCTAGCAGGCATTTTGAATATCAGGGCCATACTTTAGCATTGATAAAGTATTGAGCTAAAAAGAACCTGGATTCCTTAATGACTTTGTGGAGCATCAGGCAAACCCTGGATTGCAGACCTCAAGACTTATTTTGTGTAGGAAAAAAATACACTATCTATTTAAGCCATTATTATCAGGGCTCTGTTTGTGAGTCAAATGCAATTCCTAATATAGGTAGTTTGGAGAAGAGGCAGAGGGAAGTAAAATTTACTGAGAGCGCTGTGTCCCAAGTACTTTATATGCTTTTAGTTCATGTCATCATCAAGACAAAACAAATTTGAAAAAATTAAAAAATCAACGACACTAAAACTCATGCATAGGTTTACAAAGCTCAATATTAAAACTGAACCAGAATTGGATGTCTGTGTGGCTCAGTCAGTTAAGCGTCTGCCTTCAGCTCAGGTCATGATCCCAGGGTCCTGGGATCGAGTCCCGCATCAGGCTCCTTGCTCAGTAGGGAGTCTGCTTCTCCCTCTCCCTCTGCCTGCTGGTCCCCCTGCTTGTGCTTGCTCGCTCTCTCTCTGACAAATAAATAAATAAATAAAATCGTCAAAAAAAAAAAAAAGCTGAACTGGAATTTAAACCAAACCATGTTTTCCCATCACAGCATGCTAAAATGTCTTGTTTATCATAGGTACCCAGACCTATGTTGATTACTAGCAATGGGTATAGACACATATTATTTTACTTCACTCAACAAGTAATATAAGATAAAATTTAAATAAATAATATGACATATATTTAAATACGCAACAAAACAGAAACATGCATCCATAGTTTGAGTCCTCCCATTTCTCTCCATGACTAGCACCTCAAACAGTACAAGTGGCATCAGGGTGACTTCAGGAGTGAAGCCTCAAACTTACTGTCCTCAGCCCATATATAACTATAGATTTTCTCTCAGGGCTAGAATGGGAAACCATACAGACCACCCATCAATCTATCTGCCTACCTTTACATTCATATGTACTGAGCATCTACCATATGCTGAACAACCTGTTAATTCCTGCATACATAATTTTGACTAAGACACAGCTCCTATTCTCCAAAAGCTTACAGTTCAGTAAGAGAAACAGAAAAATAAATATGCAATTAGAATAGAATAGGGTTTTTCAAGTTCAGCACTAATGACATTTTGTACTAGATTATCTTTGTGTGGAGATCTGTGCATTGTAGGATATTTAGCAGCATCCTGGCCTCTACTTACTGGAGGTCAGTAGCACCCCAACCCTTTCTTATAACCGAAAGTGTCTCTAGACACTTTGAAATGTCAAAGAGCACTTGTCAAATGTTCCCTGGGGGTAAAAATCACACTTCTAACTCCTATGTCTCCCCCTCTCCCATACTTTATTGAGAACTGCTGTAACAGAGTACAAGCCACCATAAAACCACAAAAGATGGGCATCTGACAACAGAGGCCTGGGTCAGAAAAGTTTTCTGGAGGAAGTAAATCCTTAACAGTGGCTTGAAAATTCCATAAAATGCAGCCAGATGAAGTAAATGATTATATGTATTTTTATATGTGTATCAAGAAGGCCTTCTAAATATGTGCAAAGACTCAGAGTTTATAATGAGTATAATCCATCCGAGAGAATAAAGGTAGTTTAGCATGTTTGGAATGGGAGGATGTATAAAAGGGAATTGATCTTTCTAGAACACACATGTGAATAGTTCCTAAGTTCTACTTGGAACTACCTGTGTCATGGCTTCTCACAAAATTCAGAATCCTTATGTCATATAAAGCCTTTTCCATTTGTTCCAGTCATCCTTTGCATATTTCATCTTATCCTTACATTCCAGCCACACAGGCCATCTGTTAGATCCTGAGGCTTTATATTGACTTTCTCCCACAGGCCTGTGTTCTTAGACCTCTAGCCCCTACTCATCTAGAGAATGATATTCAAACTCAGTTCAAGCATCTTCTCTCTAAAGTCTTTGTCAATCTTCTTCCCCCCACTGAGCCCAAATAGGACTGACCACTCCTCTTTTGGTGCCTCCCAAAAGATATATAAGGTATATTTGTATAACTTATAAAATTTCTGTAATAGTATCAAACTGCTTTATTGCATGCATTAGTTTTTATAGGTGTATCTCCTATTGAACTATCAGCTCCTTGAAGACAGGGGCTGCTTTTTATTATTATTATTTTTTGTCTCACTGAAACATGGTATTTATCAGGAGCTCAATAAATATCTGTTGAATGAATCCACTCCAAGCCTCTATTAATACCAGTGAGGGAACAAGGCCTGGAGAAGTTAAAGGACTTACCCAAGGTCACCCATCTAATGAGTGGCAGAGTGGGGACAGAAGCTGTGGCCTGACTTTAAACTAGGGCTCTGAGCATTGTCCCAGATGCTACTTCATCTGTTTGAAAAGAGAGAGCCCAGGGCCCAACTCTATGGCTTGCTAACTTGGCTGAACAACGTTTTGATACTGAAGTGACTATGTGATGGGAACAAATTTTTTTTTTTTCTGATTGAGAGAAAAAGTGCGCTAGATAGTTTTACAATGATGTATTATTTGATTTTATTCTCATCTTCTTCCCTATTTGCTCCTTCTACCTGGTTGACTTCACCAATTAGCATTTAGTTAGATATTTTCAAAAATTTCAAAATCCGTAAGTAGATATCAGCTGAAGATAAACTAAGTGCTACCACATTCTTCTTGTTGCCAGAAGGAAAAAAAAAACCTGTCTTGGATGAAGAATTTACCATACATATTTCATACATCAATAATTATTAGTAGGTTGAAATTGTTTTTGTTTGTTTTTGCTGTTTAAAGATAACAATAAAAAAAAGAGAGTAATAAATTCTAGTCTCTCTTGGAATTATGTGATTAGGTTGCCAGATATGAGGAGAATAAATTTGTATTAGGTTACGTTTTTTTTTCTAAATGACCAGAGAGATAACTAGCTTGTCCATTTCATTCATTCATTCACAAATAAAACAGAACATTTAACTGGTAAATATGTTTTATTTGGAATGCTTTAATAGTTCTTAGTATATAACATTAATATGTAAAGGCCCTAAAGAGTCCATTAAAACTCTGCACAACAAGCTGTATTTTAATAATGCAGAGACTATGCGAGATGGAAGCCAATTTCTGCCATTTAGATAACATAAGCAAAAACAATTTCCCGAAAGAGCTGAAGCTTATAAGTAAGAGGTTTAAAATGCACAGGTCTTACAGATGGCAGAACTTAACATCAGCCTCAAAAGCACAGAAAAAGAAAAGATAAAAATTCGCTCCAAACCCAGGCTTCTTTCAAGTCTTCTACTCAAAAGAGGATCTAGGATGCTAATGAATAATCAACTTTCAGTTTCTTCTAATAATAAATTCCGTTTCTAAATCTATGAAGTAAAACAAACTTGCACTATGTTTAGTTTCCCTCAGAAGATAAAGTGGTCTTTCATTTTCCTTTAGGAGTCGACAAAATTTGAATATAAAAAGACTTGACACGCTGAGTCGAGGTGAAAAACCAAATGCCATTTTGTCAATGACAGTTTCTAACCTCTATTGGAAAGGCCAGCATTTTGCAGGCTCTTTTCTCTGGATCAGCAAAACCTGCGATATAAAGAAATCCTCTTCTGCTTGGGCAGATTTTCATTTCAAAGAGGAGGAATGAATGAGGAAGATGATTTTTCTCATCCTTATTTGGAAAATCCCACAAGCCAAGACCCAGTCCTGCCATCATTCCTCATGCAAGCAGAGAGGTAGGAGGTAGTATTTGAGTTCCGTCAGACTTACCTACCACAGTTGCTAGAATCATCTTCCAACTTAGTCTCTCTCTCAGGAAGGAGCCTGAGGCCATGAAAACCACTCATTCATCACCTGCCATGCCACAGTGATTCTCTGAGCAGACACCCTGGGCTGGTGTAATTTGCTTGACAGCCCCGAGGTCAGCCTGCCTAATGACTGAAAATCTTTTCTTTTCCATCTTGAAATGTTATAAGGCACTGTCCTTTGTATACAGGGATGATGTTCCTGACTCACCATCAATGGTGGTGAATCTGAAAAGCAAAATGTGACGATCCAGTAGGGCTGAGCTTGAGGGCTTTACATGGAAGGAAAATTTCACAAAATGATAGGAACTCTTGAAAACCCCTGCACTGCTGAGAGAGCTCTGCCTTCATCTTACCTTAGGCTTTCAGAAACCTCTTCGCATCCAACCCAATACCTCCAGCCTCTCTGATACTTTTCATATTTTTGTCTTAGTTTTCAGGCAGATTTCTATTACCTGGAACAATTCCATATGTTGACTGGTACACCCCATATATTTACAGGGACAAAGAAGCCCTAAATAATAATCATACTCAAGCACCTTGGGAAGAATTAAGAAAGGTGTGTCCACTTTAATTTGAATTTTCTTTTTATTTGTCAGTTTGCCTCTCAGACTTAATGCCAGGAGGGAATAAAAATCATTACCCCCTAGTTGCTCAATGGCATACATAAAATGAAGAGGGGGCTTAACTCGGATCTAATTAACTGGCTTGATTTCTGCTCTGAATGATGCAGCTCCTTGCTCATTCTCCTATCAGATCCAAACCAGGCAGAGCTGCCCAGACACACATTCCATAGAGAAAGGAGAGCAGCAAAGAAGAGAACAAAAGGAGGTTGGAGAAAGGGGGAACATATATTTATTTCTGAAGTGGGCAATTGTACTGGCATTTCTTTAATTCACGGCAATTTCGTGTCCCCTAGAGAGGGGGAAGAGAAAAGGCAGTTAAAGCCCAGATTATATATCTATTTCTTATTTGTATATATCTATTGACACTGGACCTGATACATGAAGAGTGTTTTCCTGTAGGGTCCAAGAATTTAGAAATAATTAACCAAGCTTTACTTTACCAGACTCTCTCCATGAATAAAAAAGGAAAAAATGTTATGAAGACCCCATTAGCTAGTTACTGGAATACAGCAGGTTTAAAATTGTGAAACTGGCCCACTTTGGTAACAGGAACTGATTCTTATGGAAAGCTATGCAACCAACCAATTTGAAAAAAGGGATGTTACTATGATGTGAATACCTAACTTATGGCTAGTGTGAAACCTAGTGTTGATCTGCTGATTTTCCTTTTGTGAGGTAGATCTAATTATAATTAGATATTTAATTCAACATTCATTAAACTGTCACCACAAGGACAAAAATTATAAAGGGGAACAATTTAGCACAGTATAGAGGAAAGTACATCTTTAAAAAGGGCAGGGTTAACATCCTTGCTGTTGTGTAGAGTCTGTGTGTAACCCTAGAGTGGTCACCTAACCGCCCCCGACACTATGATCTCCATCAGTAGATGATGACCCTCCGACAGGGTTGTCAGAGTTGAGGGAGAGAAGGAGCAGATCCTGGAGACAGCCTCCTGAGGTTTGAAATTTCCACCACCTCAGTAGACCTTGGGCAAGTGAGTGAACCTATCAGATTTCTCACTCTAAGATAGGATTATGTTAAAATTTCTTTCACGGGATTACGTAAGACAATGTATGCGTGGGATTTCAGCCCAAAACCTGACATCTGAAACTTTATCTGCATCTGTTTTTACCTGTGACTCCTTTGCTATTGTTATTGGTATTATCATCATTATTATACCATCCAGAATGTGGTAGTGTATAATAAATAGTAGCTTTTTCTCTTTTAAATTCCCTTTTTGTCCCCTTCTAAGAATTTTACATGTTTAATAGCACATGCCTTGGGGATATGACTCCCAAGCAGAGTCAGAACCCAGTGGGAGGCAGTGGGTTGGCTGGGCGAATACTTCTTTGCCTATATACTTCCTTAAAAGACTTGTCATAATAATCATCCCTACAAAAGGCTAATTGCAGAAGCATCTCAAGACTGTTCTACCCAGATGGTGTCTCAGCACCTGGTGGAGCTTTAGGGTGAAAAATAAAGCAACTGGCCCTTTTCTTTTTGCTTTGGCTTATACTTTGCTCTGTCTACTTAACACTAAGAATGGGTTCTCCTTGGAGGTTCACAAGAGAAATATTGTCTACTACCTCTCTCGTGTCCTCATAAATTGGTTATCATGGAATATGTGGGTTGTCTTCATTAATAGGTAGACTGAGGCACAGGCAGAGCCTTTCAGTGATTTATCAAGTGTCAGAGCTATAGGCTGAATCTCAGGTCTCTCTCCAGGGTCCATTCTATAAGGTCACTTGGACCTGTAGGTCTCTTCTGCTCCAGTGACTCTAAGTATCAGCTTATTTTCTTTTTTCTTAGTGGAAAACAAGACCCAGAGCCTGCCACCAGTCCATAATGAGAAAATGTAGTGGTGTTAGCAGCAGTTTGACTAGGTGTCTTGCCATTACAAGTGAAAGAAATATCTTTCCCAAAATCATATATATATATATATATGCCATTTATGAAGAATAAAGGTATGAATTGCCTTAAAAAGGAGACAGAGCTGTGACAGACAGATCTTGGTATCTTTCCCTGTTCTTTCTCCCCTTTTCCTGGTCTCCTAGAAAATGTAGCTCTTCCAGCAGTGATGAAGTTTAAGAGCACTCTAGACCCTCTTCCTCTATCCATACAGGCAAACATAATGTCTATTCAGGGGGAAAAAAAACCTGTTTCCTTAAATAACTGCCATTTTGTTAACTCATAAGTGTAGCATTGACCACTGTAATTTAATAGTCTCAGTACGTTGGATGGCTAAAACACAAATTCAGTCATTACAATCATAACATGGACTCTACTCTTTTCATAGAATGCTTTCCTTCGGCAATAAGTACACCTCATTAAAAAACGGAGAATGAAAGCATGACATTGTGATTAACCCTGTGTTATCTTTACAGTAGCAGAAACCCACAGCATACTTCACCCCATAAAAGTGCTAATATTTAGTAACTGGGAAAAGAATACTGAACAAACGTACACTATAAGATCTTTGGACAATGCTTTTTACAGAAAAAAAATGTACCATAAAAACTCCTTTGGAATTACATTCTATTATTTCATGGTCCAGATGGAGTTGTTGCATTATGTTAATTATTAACAAGGTAACAAAATATTAAACTGAAAATGTGTTAGCTCTAATTGCAAGTTGTATGTCTAAAGTGCTTATGGAAGGTTTTTGGCAACCCTAATCATTAGATATTTTATTCCTTTGTGTCTTTTTTATTGATAGCAGGCTCTAATGGCTTCTCAAAAATCCCTACAACCTTGTATTAAGCGTATTTTAAGTGAACACTGTGAATTTTCCTATGGGAAAACGGTCTATTACAATCTCCCTTGGGGATTCTAAAACCTAGGTCTTTGCAGTGAGCTTTATTTATTCAACCCACCATAAAAAGTTATTGTTAGAAGGGAAGACAAAGGAAATAACTTGTCTGGGATTCAATTAAATTTCTCTAAAATATTAATATTGCTTTCAATTATGATAAAAATGAATTACTTGCTATCAACGGGAATGAAAACCTGGTTCAGGACAAGAAACATTTTCTTTAAAAGGTAGTAATCAGTCGCCCGGCTAGCTCAGTCGGTAGAGCATGAGACTCTTAAAATGTAATAAACATTGAAACATAACAGATAATCACCGTCAGAAATTATATATGAAAAAGAATATGACAGTATCTGAAAAAGACACCACTCCATTATTTTTATTCTGTTTGCTGAACATTTCAAATATTTTCCATTTAAATACTTTCTCTTTACCCAAAGTTACCAGCAACAATAGTATCCTTAAAAACCTTTTTTACAGGGCGCCTGGGTGGCTCAGATGGTTAAGCGTCTGCCTTCGGCTCGGGTCATGATCCCAGGGTCCTGGGATCGAGTCCCACATCGGGCTCCCTGCTCCTTGGGAGCCTGCTTCTCCCTCTGCCTCTCTCTGTCTCTCATGAATAAATAAATAAAATCTTTAAAAAAAAAAAAACTTTTTTACAAATCCTGCATGAATACATTTTATTAAATAACCATATATTTCTGAACTATAATTCTATAGGAATTTTTATTAGGAATGTTTTTTTGATTACTGAATGGAAAATATCCTCTCATTTATTATAATTCTACAAGAATCTGGGTAGTTCAATGTTCATGCATCTAAATAGGAACAATTGCTTAAGTATTCGAGAACACTCCCAGAAAAAGACATAGTTCTGAAGAGGCACAGACACCCCAGGATCAGAAAAGGCAATTCTGTCCTTGCTGTTTTTAACAAGACATCAAGACTAACTGGTTCTACCCAAATTTCGACTACCATGAACATGTTTTTTAAGAGTTCCTACATTTCTCTATACCATCCTTTAGCCCATCTTAGGTATTACTAGGATGACCATGTAATTAACTATCTAAAAAAGGAGCACAGTTTTGAGAATGAAAGGGGATACTATTAATAGGCATAGCCTGGGACTGTCCCAAGCAAATGGGGATGAACGGTCACCTTAGTTACACCTATCTTCCTTCATAACCCTTCTGCTGCCATTAAGTTAAAAATGCACATGTGTAGCAGTTACCTTCTCCAAACTACAATTTCTACTTCCAGGACCATAAGTAATGATGGCAGAGGGAAGGGTGGGAGTAAAACAACCAGGCAGATTTCTTCCAACTTTGAAAAGGAAAAAAAGCAGGCAAAAAGAAAGAAAAGACCTAAAGAAAATAAGATCAGCTACCAGAATAGGGCATAAATTGAAAACATTTCACCCTGTTGTCCCAGGTACTTGCTTCTTGCTTTCCTTTGAGCCCTTAGCCTACTGACAATAGGTTTAGTAGTTTATTGGAATTAATTTGTTATTGTTATTAAGCAGCTCTAATTTCAACTTAATTTGGCAGTCACACAAATAAATCTAAATAAATATTAGAATAAGCAGTAGTTAATTCTGTCAGGTTTCATTTGTGAACAATATTCAAAGCTATTGTAAAGGGTCCAGTGCTCTCAAATGGCAGCGATGCTCGTTAAGTCATTGTTGACTCATCCACAAATACTATATAATACCTACTTTTTTGCATATCGTCACAGCAGGGAAGACATTATTCACCACTACTGGTTTCTAGTCTTCTTTGTGTCTGCCTGTATCTAAGCCCCAATGTTCTGAGCCTAAGACTCAGAAAATAATGCGCTAACATATGACTCAAGCCAGCTTATGGCACTTGGCCTAAGGTTGACTCAGTTACTAAAACCACCATCACTGCTGTAAGCCCAGTGTAAGCTGATGTTATTTTTGACAATAGCATTTTTGGAGCTGGTTCAGATAAAGAAAAAAAAAAAAAGCTTGTTAAGTAGGATTCTCATTTCAGGACAGCAGTATCTTATACAAACCATAAAACAAAGCCACTGTCTCAGGTGACATAAGTGAACTCTTGTTGTAAGTTAGAAATGATGAGCAGACTTTGCAGATCTATAACATGATAAAGTATATTTCATTAAGCATAAAATAAGTGCCAGTGAAAAATAATAACCTGATTTTTATCTTCATTTAATATTAATCATTGAGACCTTACACTGTCAAAAATGAAAATTATTATTTAAAATATTTTACTAAAACCTACAAAAAAATATTTTACTAAAATCTGAACATAAGAGGATTCAAAGGGAAAATGATCCCTTAAGTATCTGATCTTTTCATTACTACCTCCAAAACAGAGAATTTGGCTTCCTATGGAAAATGGCTTTCCTAGGCCTTCTTAATTTAAATATTAGGTCCTCAAGGGGATCCTGTGGTTGTTCCACAGCTATACCAACTTTTCCTATTATTTCTTTCCAAAAAAAGCTTAAAAACTACATTTCCTGTATGTTCTTGTTGCTAGGGTTCTAGATATGATTTTGGTTTCACCAATTATGAATGCTCAATTAGGTCCCATGCAAAGAGACTCAGGGCTTACGGCATCGGGTTGTGATGCTATGGGCAGGAGCAGAGGTACGAGGTGGAAATGCTTCTCAATTGTGGCTGTAACAGCAGCTCCTTATCAAAGCCACGTTCTGTGATAGGCCAGAAAGTCACATCCAGAAAGTCGATTTTCAGCTATCCCAAATATTCTGGAAGTCATTTAATATGCTATAATAAACCCCTTTCTTATTGAATTAGCTAATATGAATTTGTTCTCTGCAGTTGACCCCTGACCAATGCACTATTCCTTAAAGTGAGAACTCAAAATTACTAATTTCCTTATTCAAAATTTAAAAAAATATGGAACATTATTTCTCCTAAAAAATAGAATTTTCATCTTCCCACCTTGGCCTCTTTTTTAATTTTTCTCCAACAATTTAGCAAGTTCTTAGCACATTATGCAAGTCCGTCTCCTATCTCTCTATACCTTCTCTTGCTGCTGTTAAGGAAAACAAGATGAATCATGCTGGTGTGTTCTGGGAATGGTGATCTGGCCATTCTCCCAACATAGGCCATACCATTTACCTTCATTTGGAAACTTAGTTACGTTCTTGTGTGATGAAAACAAAATTTTCCCAACTGGGCTTTTACTTTGAAGTGATACTTCAGGTTCAGGTTGCTATATGAAGTTTCTATACAGAGTAAACAATTCAAGGAATGATATCAATGGGTGTGCAAGAAAGGTAAGAGATTCTACAGTGACTTGTGAACAACTAAGGCTCTGAAGGGGAGGCTTAAAATCTACTTCTCTAAGTGCACACTGATGAGTTTGAAGTAGAAAATAACCAGGGAGTTCCTGGAGTCAGAAATATATGCATTTGTAACTTAATAAAAAGCATACAGAACATATAGCATTTTAACAACTGTTTTCAGAGCAAACATTGTTAAGCGTTCAGAAGTGAATTTATATGGAGACCTCATGGAACCACTTTATTCTCTTTTAAATTGCATAAACTCAATTCTTTAGAATATTAATATCTGTATTAGGTTTGCTGATTGCTGCATAACAAATTACCAAATGAACTGACTGGCTTAGCACAGCATCCATTTAATATTGCAGCATTCTGTAGGTCAGAAGTCTGAGTGGGCTTTACTAGGTTCTTTGCTGAGGATCTGACAAGGCTGAAATTAAGGTGTTGAATAAGCTGGACTCTTATCCAGAGGAGCTCAGTTCTGCTCTCTAGACTACTGGTTCTACCCCCTGAGTCAACCTCCCTTTTATACGAACAGTAGCATCTGTTTGCAGCCAACTCGTTTTTTTAGCCTACTTCCTGTAAATAGAATTTTGGGGTCCATCAGCCTCCTTTTACTTTGTACTCTTTTTGTTCCTTTCAGTTCTAACTGGTAGTGTTTCTGTTGATATAATTTTCTTAGAAATTTTGTGCCTCTTTTTTTTTTTAAAGCTTTTATTTATTTGAGAGAGAGAGAGAGAGCACGTGAACACAAGCAGGGGGAGGGGCAGAAGGAGAGAGAGAGAGGGGGAGAGAGAGAGAAAGAGAGAGAGAGAGAGAGAAGCAGGCTCCCCGCTGAATGCAGAACCAGAAGCAGAGCTGTGCACAGGCCACACGGGGCCTAATGGGGCTCCATCCCAGGACCCTGAGATCATGACCTGAGCTGAAGGCAGATGCTCAACTGACTGAAACCCTAGGCATCCCCAAAATTTTGTGTATCTTATGGATGACACAACAGTGTTCTCCGTTAGACAGAGCCATATCCATAAGTCTTTTTGAGATAATTCCTTCTCTGTGTTTGGCTCCTGTTGAGATGGGTGAGGGCAACACAGATTCCTGGAAGCTCTCTAATTTAATTGCAAAGGGCTATGAGGCACAATCTTAAGTTTTTATGACCGAATACTGATCATTTGATCTTTGAAAAGGTTTCAGCAAAAAGTTTTACAGCCACCCTTGTTTTTTTTTTGTTTTTGTTTTTTTCCTTCTCTTTCTAGTTCTTTTCTTTTCTTTTAGAGGTCTCTTAGTTTTAGCATCTTTTTGTCATCTGAATAGGTTGAGAACTTCCCAAATTTTCATGCCCTGGTTCCTTTTTGTTTTACAGTTCTTCCCTCAGTTTATCTCTTCTCTTGCATTTTTTTCTAAGTAGCAAGAAACAAGCCACATCTTAACACTTTGCTTGAAAACCTCTTTAGCTTATCCCAGCTCATCTTTCCCAAGTTCTGTTTTCCATATAACTGAAAGATACAATTCTACTCAACTTTGCCACTATGTAACAAAGGTCTCCATTCTTCTATTTCCTAATAACATGTTCCTCCTTTCCTACTAAGCCCCCACCAGCAGCATCTTTAATGTCCATATTTCTAAGAGTTTGTTCAAGGCAATCTAGGATTTTTTATTATACCCCTCAATATTCTTCCAGCCTCTATCCACTTCCTTCTCCAAAGCTATTCTTATATATTTGTTACGACAGCACCCCACATCCAGGTACCTAATCTATCTCTTTAGAAAGATGCTATTTCCCTTGGTTCTTATGTTTTTAACACCACAAATCTGGTGTTTATATTTTCATTGTGGGTTTAGTGCACCATCTTAAAAGGCACAGCAACACTTGATCACAATTCAGTAGTAGCCAATATCTACTATATAGATATATATACTGCTTTGACTCTATTTTACAAATAAGATGAACTGCCTTAGCACCTATGTTTGAATATGCACATAGCTTAATATGATGTCAATGACTGCAAATGCAAAGTTGATCTGTATCTTTCACAGTTATCTCCCAAAAGTCAGTAGATCTACCCTTGAAATTAAGCTTCCATTAGTCTTTTGGGTTCTTTCCATCCATCTTTCCTCTAGTCACTCCATTTGAGCTTCTCACACAACCGATGCATAGATATCTTTGTGCCATCATAAGTCCTATTGATAGAAGCTACATCCTAATACCATTTTATTTTTCATTTTAAGGTAGCTTGGGAACATTAGAATATTTCTTGAGATAGATACGAAGTATATATGATGTTCAAGTCTTAGAGTTAGGGAAAAAAATGGATAATATTTTTGCTTCATAGGCCTTTTTCTTTCTTGGTTTGAACTTCAAGATCTGGGGCGCCTGGGTGGCTCAGTTGGTTAAGCCGCTGCCTTCAGCTCAGATCATGATTCCAGAGTCCTGGGATCGAGCCCCACATCGGGCTCCTTGCTCTGCGGGGAGCCTGCTTCTCCCTCTCCCTCTGCCTGCCGCTCCCCCTGCTTGTGCTCTCTCTCTCTCTCTGTGTCAAATAAATAAATAAAATCTTTAAAAAAAAAAAAGACTACTGAACTTCAAGATCTAATAGAGCTGAATTGTCCTGATACAAAAAATTCAATACACACAAAACTCTTTGAAAAGATTAATTCAACTTTTCGCAGTATGAAGAAGTAAAAATAATCTTCACTAGAATTCAAGCACTGAAAATGTCAGTCCAAAGAAAGAATCTTGAAAAACTTCCAACTTAGTGAAAAGAAAGATTTATAACATAGTTGCCATGGTAACTGCAGTGTACCCTGTTGCAAACTAGTTTGTGGTTAGTAAGGTGGTTCTGTCTTAGGTTCTTCAGGATGAAAGACATTCTATAAATACAAAGTTTTGAGAACTCAAAAATAGTATTAGTAGATCTTGAGATGCTTTCAGGAAGATATCTTAAAAATATATGCCTCTTCTGCCTTGGCTCTTTCTGGAGATTTAGTTTATGGGCTGCTTAGTCTGCATTCTTCTTCACTGTGGTGAGAGATACCAGCTTAGGCGGGGTATGGATTGGGTTTTCCCATGAATGAAGCCAATAGATCTTAGGTCATGGAGCTCACCAGAGTTTTCCTTGTTCCAATCATGGAGTGGTTCAAATGTACTTTGGTTTTAAGTGTCCAAAACATGTTAAGGACTTTTCTTGACATATAAATCATTTGATATATTTCAGTATGTCAAAAAATTAAGTCCATTTATAAGATACATAATCTATAATATTCTAGTATGTGTTAACTAAAAAACAAAACCTATATGAGTGAGGGTGTGTGGGAATGTGCATATGATGCATCAAAAACATGAATCATATACATTATTACAGTTTTAAATTTGGATTCTGAAAAAGCCATAAAGTTATAATAACCACCATAATAAATTCCTTATAATTAAGACTTTGCATAACAACAAACTCTGACATCTTCTAATACCTACTTGCTTGGCACTTTGAAACATTAGCCTTAGAATTAGTGCTCATCCTTCTCAGAAGAGTTTACTAAAATTCTTGTGGTTTGGAAACTTTATTTATTTTTATTATTTTAACATACACTGTATTATTAGTTTCAGGGGTAGAATTTAGTTATTCATCAGTTGCAGATAACACCTGGAAACTTTATTTTTTAAAAAAAACATTTTGTGCTCATTCCTTTTGTTAGTTATGGGGACAGTTTGCTATAAGCAATGGATTTTTATATTAAATGCTTTAGATATACACAGTGTAAAGATGAAAATGATTCCTAACTGAGGACACTTATTGTAAAGAATTCCAAAATATGTGAGGAATCATGGTTCAACTCATATATAGAGAAAGCCTCCTATTTGACAAAAGGTAGAAAAATAAATGAGTAAGGGGTGCCCGGGTGGCTCAGTCGTTAAGCGTCTGCCTTTGGCTCAGGTCATGATCCCAGGGTCCTGGGATCGAGCCCCGCATCGGGCTCCCTGCTCGGCGGGGAGCCTGCTTCTCCCTCTCCCGCTCCCCCTGCTTGTGTTCCCTCTCTTGCTGTGTCTCTCTCTGTCAAATAAATAAATAAAATCTTTAAAAAAAAATAAATGAGTAAATGAACATTTTAATAATTGTATCAGTAAACATTGTGTGTGTGTGTGTGTGTGTGTTTTAACACATAACAGAACACCTCTGCGGGAATAAGTATTTAGAACTTTTTGAGTAACAGATGGCTTTTGACTTTTCCAACAGACTGCCTGCTGCTGTACTTCTATCTTCTACAGAATCTCTTAAGTGATCTAATTATTGGTACACTTGTTTTTGGTTCAAAACATAGACACTGTATGGATTTAGAAACTGAAGTTCCAGGAAGGCTAAGGGACTTGCTCAAAACGAAGCTGTTTGAGTTTCAAAGCTGAGATTCACCTAGACTTTCTGATTCAAAAGCCTGAGGTATTTACTCCCGTATACAATTTAGTGCCAAACTCATGTAGATGGAAAGTATCTGACAATGAGAATTAACAGAAACAAAGTGAGAGTATCTCATAAACTTATATCGCATATTGTCAAAGAAAGAACAGCCAAATGTTTCATTTCAACTAATTGCCAAAATTTCTCAGTCACAGGGAAATTAATGGGCAAAACTTAGAGGGACTCTCTTCACATTTCCTTACTTAATACTTCTCCCAAATAATTTAAAAACAAAAATACTTTTTATCATTTTATATGGAACTATTTTCTCCCTAAACTTTGTCTGTTAAAGTATCTCTTATATAAAGGAGATTCTACTTCTTTTTTTTTTTTTTTAAAGATTTTATTTATTTGACAGAGAGATAGCGAGAGCAGGAACACAAGCAGGGGGAGTGGGAGAGGGAGAAGCAGGCTTCCTGCTGAGCAGGGAGCCCGATGTGGGACTCGATCCCGGGACACCGGGATCATGACCTGAGCCGAAGGCAGACGCTTAACGACTGAGCCACCCAGGCGCCCTAGGAGATTCTACTTCTTTAAATGTTATGGCATTACATGTAGGTACAGTGTTTTCCCCAAAGTGAGTACTCAGTAAATACTTTAAATGACAACACCAGTTAATGGGCATTTCTTAAACTAGAAACAAATATAGCAGTAGTGGTAGTGATTAGATCAACCAAGGGATTCTGTAGAACAGATGTGGGAGAGCAGAGCAGTCTCTTGGAAGTTCAAATACAATTCACAAGACCAGTGGTAGCCAGGTTTGATGACATTACAAAAATAGAGTACATAATGGTGATTCAGGAAGAAATTCCTGCTATGGTGACAGATAAACACCCTTCCCCTGGCCTAATGGGCTGTGAGAAAAAGCCACTGGTTCTGGGATGCTCTCTCCAGGTGGCTTGCTCATGGTGCATGGATGACGTTGACCACTTTGAATATGCCCGAGGAACAAGAAAGGTATTAGGAAATGTGAGCACTAACCCGAATCTTGATCTCACATTTGTTGTGCTATTTGTTGGTTCATTAGTAAACCTAAGTGAAAACAACTCTAAATGGAACCTGTTTTCATTTGTGTCAATCTTCTAGCTCAGACTAGACTTAGAGGTCTGCTGTGGTGTAAGGCCCAACTGTTAACCGCTAGTGAATGTTTACAAATAAAAGAGTTGTAGAATAACAAATCCAATTTGAATTCTAATAAAATAAACTAACTCCAGTATATTGGGAACTAAAGATACAGCTCAAAAACCATATGGCATTTCTTTAAAACATCATTTTAATATGCAATTAAATAAGGGGGGTTAGCATTTCAACTGAAAAACTATAAATGTAAATTGGACACCGACAAGTTTGACAATAAATTACTTCTGTGAGCAAGTCAACCAGAAGAAATCTCATAATATCCTAATCAAAAGAGAGTATTGCATGGCTTTCTAAGGTGGCTACTCCAAATGAGAAAATGTTTATCTAAATATGTAAGTCTGGGGAAGTTATCATGTATCCATTTCTGTATTTTTTGGATCAAATATTTTATCTCTCAAATCTTTGAGGAGGCATACTCCTTTATATTGAAAGAATAGTGTAATTCCTTCTGTTGGATCTACAGAGGAGCACAGACATTTAAATTGCTTAACAAAATTAAAGTAACTGTCTTGCATTTCTTGTTTTGTATAATGCCACTTGTTCACACAGCAGTCTTGACTACTACACTGTGAGATCCTTAAAGGCAAGAACCAATCCTATATTACTTATTTTTCTTCCTCCATCAGAGAAACCAGCACATGGTGAGTACCTAACAAAAGTTTCCAGAATTATATTACTCTCACAGAAAGACCCACATTCTATTTAGGAAAAATGTTTCCAACTCCCACCTTCCCTACATAATAGCAACATTAAACTCCCACTGGAGAAGGAAATGGTGAAGTGCAGCCAAGTTTCTCAAAAGTTTTGTGAATATATGTGGATAGAAAAAAAAGACAAGATTAAAGTGGCATTATAAACGCATTGGCCATTTCACTCTTGGATGAATGAAGGCATATAACCCATTTGGTATCCCAGTCAGCACCATTTTGTTTGAATATACAAGACAAAACTGCACATTCTTACAATCCTCTGAAAGCATTAGAGACTCTGGGTATATTTCTTCATCAACATCTAGAAACTACTTTTAGGTTTGGGGATGCTGCCAGCTCATTTGATAGCTTTATGCTAAGGGAGGAGGAGTAAGTATTTTGGGCTGGGTGAAGCAAGAATAAGAGATTCTGAAGTTCACTGGGCATATTCTGAAAATATCACAAAGCAATAATAAAATATTCATTTCATGTATAAAATTCTTGGTTATAATCTAGGATTATCATTTTTATGCTTTATGAAACTAGATAGCAGGTGTGGGATAAACAATTTTTTTGACTTTTAACGTAATAGTAACTAGTATATAAAGTTTCTAAATCTAAGCATGATAATAATTTTGCAGTTTTGTGTTGGTGATTCTATTTTTTTTATAGTTCTGGTATGTAAAAAATAGAACCTGATATAAAAAACTAATTCTACCTTGTGCTCAAGTTACTTGAAGAATCTTTTACTTTCAAACTCACATTTGCCACTTGAAATTAAGACACAGCTATGATACATGTGCATGTTTCTGAGTTACTTAAAATTCTGTATTAATTATAATACATTCATTACAAATATCCTTGGGGTCAATAGCTATAAGGTCCCTTAAAATTAACAGAGCCAGAGGTATTGTTACACTAAAATGTCATGATCAAGAGTAAAGGTTTAAGTTTTTAAACATCTTTTCCCCCAAATATGCCATTAGGACAATTTGCTTTTCTATTATCTATTTCTCCATTTAGAACTATGATCTGGGGGCACCTGGGTGGCTCAGTCGTTAAGCGTCTGCCTTCAGCTCAGGTCATGGTCCCAGGGTCCTGGGATCGAGCCCTGCATCGGGCTCCCTGCCCAGTGGGAAGCCTGCTTCTCCCTCTCCCACTCCCCTTGCTTGTGTTCCCTCTCTCGCTGTCTCTCTCTCTCTGTCAAATAAATAAATAAAATCTTTAAAAAAAAAAAAAAAGAACTATGATCTGCTGAACCTTTTACGATGACAATATCCAAAGAGTCAACCAGAAAGAGATTTCAAGGGCAGGATCAAAATGACTGCACTTTTACTACTTAGTGACTAACCCTCAATTCTCCTTACAATGATGGGAGATGTATGAAAAATTGGTAGCATCAAATGAAATTGAAGGTCTCTCTACAGTAGGTTCTACAAAAAAAAAGGGGGAATATAACAAGTGTGGTATATTAGGATATTCAGGATTACTGACCACTGGTGTACTGTTTAGACTCACTCTAAAAGTGGTTATTTTAGTCTATAAACTGTGTGAGACTTCATTAGAAAATACCCCGAGAAGATATTTATGCAATACTTGAAACTGCCCACTATTAAAATGTGTAATTGGGATTAGGCTGTTTTTGTGAGCTTACTTTTAAGACATTGAACAATTATAGATTCAGAGTTTCATTAATCAAAATACAACATGCAGGCTTTCCATTTTAAAAAAACTGTTACAATAATTATGAACATTCTACTCAGCAAATCACTAAGACTGCCAAATTGGAACCGCACTTTGAATATTATGTCAGAGTTTGTTTCTCTACTAGTTCATCGAGTTATAAATTACTGTTTTTTGCCTTCTGTAATTGTAACTACCCTGCAATTTTTCAAGAGAAAACATCATACATATTGCCAACAAAGTCTGAAAAACCAGAATGATTTTGCAACTAGAATATTATTGTTTTTTTTAAGTGGAAGTTATCATGATTCAAATGTTACATTAAAGAACGAAATCCTGACATTATAACATAAATTACCTATTTGGAAAATTCACGCATTGCTAACAAACATGTTGTAACTCATTAAACTTTCTTTAATAACTCATTAAATAAATGTATCCTGATATTTAGTTTTCATTGATTAGTATTTTAAAAATTCTTCATGTTCAAAGATGCTAAAATTTTCCTTAACTACCTCGAAAGATCAATGTGATTCCACAGGCATCTTCAAACCAATTTGAGATTAAACAATCTGATTCTTACTATTTAACTTTCTTCCTCATGGGTTTGGATTGCTAGAAAACAGATCTGGCTTTAGCTAACTGTAAAGCCAGGGCAGAAAAGAAAAAATGAGCATTGGTGCTGGAGTAAGACAAATGTGGATTCAAGTCTGGCTCTGCCCCTTTTGATCTGTAGGGCCTTAGACACATTACCCTATCTAAGCCCCAATTTTCTCACCTACAAAGCGAGGATAATAACACTGCCTGCCTTTATAGGAAAGTATCGAGGATTAAATGAGACAGTGTGCCTAGTGCTTAGCAAAGTAGACACACTCAATATATGTTAGCTGGTGTTACTACAGTCTTCCAAGGCAGCCCCAAATAATAGTTTGGTTATACTGGGGTCTAGTTCAGAGTACAAGCATTGGGAAAGCTTAGATCTTTAAAATAGGGTTTCTAAGTTCAATTTTTCAAAAGAAATTATTTTCTTTTTTTAAAGATTTTATTTATTTATTTGACAGAGAGACAGCGAGAGACGGAACACAAGCAAAGGGCGTGGGAGAGGGAGAAGCAGGCTTCCCGCCGAGCAGGGAGCCCAATGCGGGGCTTGATCCCAGGACCCTGGGATCATGACCTGAGCTGAAGGCAGACGCTTAAAGACTGAGCCATCCAGGCACCCCCAAAAGAAATTATTTTCAATCCCAACAACAATGCAATGGCCAAGGACCTTCAAACAACATTATAACATTCAGGGTATTATGGTGAAGGGACAGCACCGTATGTGCATTTTTATGGTAATTTATAGAACTCAGAGTGCTACCTCATACATGAATGACGTCATGTGACTGTAGCTGCAATTCCATGAAGCAAGCCAAGTAAATAGTACCTCCAGTTGACCCTTATTAAAGGCAGATTGACAGCATTTGGTTACTTAGAAAAGCTCGCAGGATTAGTCACCAATGGAGCTGTGATGAAAGTTCAGTTCTTCCTAGTCTGGTACTTCCTCCATGTTCCCTTTCCACACAAAGTATAGTAAGTCTCATTTTATGGGAAAGAAAAAAAAAAAAAGGCTATGATAGACACTGATATTTATCAGAAGTTGAATGCAAGTCTCCCTTCAGAAAATGCCTCTGTGGTAATTTGTGATCAGTTTTAAAGCTGAGTCCATTTAGAACACTTTTATCAAAAGCCTTCTCTAAGGATTGGCTCTGTGGGAAATATCAGAGTGAGCTCACAGAGACTCTGCCCTCAATAAGTTTAAAAGCCAACTGGAAAAATTGCCAAAAGTTTAAAAAAAAAAAAGCCCCAAGCCCTAAAAGTATAGGACAGACTATAAAAGATGATGTAAATATATTTTCTCTTTTTTTTTTTAATTTTTTTTTAAGATTTTATTTATTTGAGAGAGAGAGAGAATGAGAGAGAGCGAGTACATGAGAGGGGGGAGGGTCAGAGGGAGAAGCAGACTCCCCGCCGAGCAGGGAGCTCGATGCGGGACTCGATCCCGGGACTCCAGGATCATGACCTGAGCCAAAGGCAGTCGCTTAACCGACTGAGCCACCCAGGTGCCCAATGTAAATATATTTTCAAAAGTGGATCCTAAGAAAGGGCTAGTGATGATTAGAAAAAAAGGAGTGATCTCAAGAAGGTATGGAACTAAAAAGAAATAATAATAAAAATAATTCTATCTCATTAAAAGAATGGTCATATATTATCTGGAACTTCTGAGTTAACTGGCAAGAGAAGACTGCAGTTGGAACTTGGAACTTCCATCAGCGCTTCCTACAATTTAAAAATATTTATGTTGGTAAACTTTATTAAATTCTGCTCATCATATCCACTCAAATGCAAGTGATATACCAGTAGGCCTTAATATCTGGAGAGGCTTTTCCAAAGTCAATACTTTTGCATATTGTAAGTATTCATAACTATGTTATAGGGCTTATTCTATACAGATTTTAATTTGTTGCAAAGGAAAACAGCAAGTTTGTTTAGGAGGAAACGTTCTTGCCTGCTTATAAATACTATCTTTGTCAAAGTGGTTTCTGGAGGGAATTTCTCAGACTATATTTCCAAGGAGTACTATAACATTTAAAATTGTAAAATGTCACTATGCCTACACACACCTTTTAACTGAATCCAAAAAACATTTTATATTCGGTAGCACAAGGGAATAGTATTTTCTTTTCATACAGGGTACGTAATTGTTTAGTGATTTGTTTTCCACATTGCATATTTTAAGAGGTCCTCATATGATGTTATTTTGTTTCTGACTCCATATCTGTTGAAATGGTATATCTTACATCTTTAATATAAGAAAGCCTTTTCCCACATATCAAGGATTTTGAGTACCTAATAGAAGCATGCTTAAAATACACCTTGTCTGGCAGAGGGGTTTGTGTTTCCGGTGATTGACAAATAAATGCCATTTCTAGTCACTTCTACTGATTTGCTGGATGGACTTTTCCATATACATTGTTTGGACACACGAACTTTGTGTGCCTTCACAGAAGCCCTTAACTGCTCTCTTTTTTTGCCCTGTCTTGGTCTACACCCACCCCTCCACTTTCTGATTTGGGTACTGTAACTCAGAAGTGCAGGGGTGGCGCCTCCCAGTGGTGCAGACCTCAGTCAGCAGAACGCAGGAGTCAGGAGGGAGCCTGGGGGGAATCTTCCTCGCAAACTCTGCAGAAGCAGTTCCCCAGACCTAGCAAACACACCTGCTGGCTGAGGTGCTGTGCCCTTTCCAGATTAATTTTGACAAAGTTGCCAGCACTGTATCTCATTGCTCTGCAGCTTCGCTTGCCTGACTAACCCTTCTTTCTGTGTTCATACTGTCCTGCACTCACACTCTCAAATAAAATCAGAACTTTAATCTTTGCCTCAGGCTCTGTTTTTTAGAGCAGTGATTCTCAAAATGTAATGTGGATACAAATCACTTGGGGATTTTGTAAAATGAAATACAGATTCTGTGTCAGGAGATCTGGGATGGATCCTGAGATGCTGCATTTCTAACAACTTCCCAAGTGACATCCACATTGTTGATCCTTTACATTGCAAGGTTCTAGAAGACATAAAATAAGACAAAACTCATCACCACTACAAGGTAAGCTCCTTGAAGGGTCAAGACTTTGTCTCTCTTTCTATATAGAGAGTTTTTACTGTTCTAGCCTTTGAGTTTACAACGATGCCTGGAAGGTGGGAAAGTCACAACAGATATTTGTTGACTGAATAATAAATGAATAAATTCCCTTAGATGACTTTAGTCATCTCTAGTCATGGTAAAAAACTCTAATTTTAGCTTTCAAAATTCTAGGGTAAACTGCATTGTCTGGCAGTGGGTTTTCTGTATTTCTGGTGACTGACACAAACATTTGCAATGGACTGGATGTTTACGTCCCTTCCTCTCCAGAATGCATATGTTGATGCCCTAACCCCCAAAGTAATGGTATTAGGATGTTGGGCCTTAGGGACCTGATTAGGTCATGAGGGTGGAGCCCTCATGAATAGGATTAGTGCCCTTATACATGGACCCCAGAGAGATCCCTTGCTCCTTCCACCCTGTGAGGTTACACAAAAAGACAGCTGTCTAGGAAGCAAGGCCCTCACCAGAAACCAAATCTCTTGGTGCCTTGATCTTGGACTTCCCAGTCCCCAGAACTGTGAGAAATCAATTTCTGTTATAAGCCACACAGTCTATGGTATTCTGTTATAGAGGCCAAACAGATTAAGACAATGTTGAATACCAAAGGTAGCTATACAGTTCTATTACCCCAGCATCAAGGGGTTAAAGCCAAAAGCCAATGAAATGTTAAGAGTTACATTTTAGGAACCGGTTTTTGGTTTGGAAGCATAGATGGATAGTACGAGGTATCAAGTTCAGGAAGATTTTCAGAGGCCAACCTTGCTTTCAAAAGCCTGGTTGTCTTCTGTTGGGGGCTAGGGAACAAAGAGAAGTGTGCTTACGATCCATTATATTGGTAGCATCTTATATTTACTCACCCAGCACTTCACTTTCCATATACCTTTTACTGTGGAGGGTAAATGGCAGTTTTCTGCTGAATTTTAAAATAGTGCATCATGTATAATTCATAAAAACTGCCAGTAGCATCAACATCCTCTTCTGGTATTTGTCCTACTAAAGAAATGTCACACGTTAGACTTCTGTGATAGGTGTTATGCCTATTATTGGATGTAACTGACCTTGTCCTGCTGTCCCCTCCATTGCTACCAACAACCATTTGGAGATTAAAGGTTTTTTTTTTTTTGCTGACAACATCAGTAGCTATTCTTTTCTTGTTACACTTTTACTGTTGTCATAGGGACACGGAAACAGCTGAACAGAGTTTTTACATATGGAGTTCCTGATGGAGAGGTGAAATTAACCATGCTACTATCTGTCACTGAATTGTTTCTAAATGATTGCATCAAGGTCAGGCTCTTGCCCTTAAATTTTAAGGAATTTTCAAAGACAGCAAGAATAGTTCCTACCAGGAAATCTCATTTGGAAGACTTACAGCAGTTCTCAAAGTGTGGTCCCTATACCGGTTGCTCTGGCATCACCCATCAACTTATTAGAAATGCAAATTATTGTGCTCTGTGATGGTTCACCAGCCCAGTTAGCTGGTAAAAATTATTTCTGGGTGTATCTGTGAGAATGTTTCTGGAAGAGATCAGCATTTGAATCAGTAGACTGTTAGTAAAGAAGATCTGCTCTCACCAGTGTAGGGGGCATAATCTAATCTATTGAGGACCCACACAGAACAAAAAATGGAAGAAGGGTGAATTCTCTCTCCTTGAGCTGGGATGTCCATCTTTTTTCCTTGGACATCAGAGCTCCTGGGTCTTGGGCCTTCAGACTTGGACTGAATTGTATCACTGGCTTTCCTAGTTCTCCAGCTTGCAGGTAGCAGATCATGGTACTTCTCAGCCTCTGTAACCATGTGAGCCAATTCCTATTATAAATCTCTTCATATATATCTCTTTCTTTATAAATACTATTGGTTCTGCTTCTCTGGAGGATCCTGACTAATAGAGGCCCCATCCCAGGCCCTTTAAATCAGAAACTCTGTAGTCTGTTTTAACATTTAAGTCCTCCAGGTGATTACAAAGCATGCTAAAGTGTGAGAACCAACTTCTCTATTATCTTCCTGTCTGATAGTATTGATGAGAAATATTAAGGTTCTCAAGAATGCAGAGATAAACTGAAAGAAGATGTTCTACATCAGAGTATTTGAAAATCTAAGGTATAGAACAGCATTTTTAGAACTGGGTTTGAACTATATATAGTACCACAGGAGAAGTACTTATTAAAAATACATAAGCCTTGGCCCCACCCAGACCTAGTGAATCAGAGTGTCTGAGTCAGGGCTGATTGCCTCTTTAAGGGCACACCAGACAGTTCTGAGACACCAAGTATGATCACCATAGAATAAAGTATAGCTTATGTTAACAACAGTTATCTCTGGGCAATGGGACTGAGAATGATCTTTACTTTCTATATACTTTTTGCATTTTTTTTTGAGTTGGGTGCAATGATCATACATTACTTTTATAATCAGAAAATAACAATAAGGCAATTATTTCAGAAGAATAAAAGTGGACAGAATAGCATCAAATCATCTTGGAGCCCTGGGAACTTGAGGGGCTGATCTATTTTTGCGGCAATATTTATATCAGAGGGGTGCAAAGCTCAGATTCTAGCATAAGACTGGCTGGGTCCTGATCCTAGAGGCACTTATGAGCTATGTAAATCTCCTCCCCCAAACCTCAGTTTCCTCATCTCTCAAGCAGAGGTAGTAATAACAGAATCTATTTCACAGGGTTGTTGTGAGAATCCTATAAGTACTTAGTATAGTGCTTAGTACATAATGGGAATTCCAATGTTAGATGTTAGCAGTACAAGGATATCTATGTTTTCTGATTATTTATGGTGCTAGGTTTTATGGCTATTCTTAACTCTATTTTCTATGAGTCATATATTAATCAATCCATCCATTCTTCTTATAATGCTCAAACAACAACAACAACAACAACAAAACCAAAACACCTGGCCATGGCTCTAAGTGGAAGATGTCCCTCTTCATGGATAGTAACTCTTCTGCATCATCCTGGACTTGCATTCTCTCATCTGACTCTGGTCCATTGCCATGATTCTCACTCTCCTTCCTCTTGACAAAAAACCTCTTCTTAGCTCATTTTCCACCCAATGCCCACTGCCTTCATGCTTCCATTTTTCTCCTTTCAGTTTGGTGTCTGTTAGGTAACAGACACCATATTTATTTGACTTCCAAAAGTTGCAACTGTTGGTTATTACTGTGCATTTAATAAATTTTTGCCAAATTCTCTTAGGATTAAAGTTCAGCATTACTAGCTATTTTTTTTCCACCTTGACATAATTAATGGTTTGGGTTTCTGAAGCTCCGTCTGTCAGGTAGAACATTTCTGAATCTCAGATTAAGAACTAATTTTAAAAAAAACATTCCTGGGTTTGTGCATCAAGGGCAGGGATGGATGCTATGGCCGATGCAGTCTCGCTTGCAGCTGCTACCTGGTAGGTCCAGAACTGAGCTACACTTCCCTTTTTCAAAGAGAGATTCATATGTGTCAAAGGCTTAGCACCTGATTGTGACCTTTATTCCTACCAGATTAAATCAGACACTTGTAAAACATCGAGGAAAGGAGTTTAGGAGAGAAACTGATCAACTTTCTACTTTCTGAAGCACTTTTATATTGAAAACAAATACTTTAAGGCAGTGGTTTTCAGATTTTAGTATGCATGAGAATCACCTGGGGGGTTGCTATAGATCAAATGTTGTGTCCCCCACAAATTCGTATTTTGAAATCCTAGCCCCTCAGGTGATAGTATTAGGAGGTGGGACTTTGGGGAGGTGATTAGGTCATGAGGGTGGAGCCTTCATGAATGGGATTAGTGCCCTTATTAATGAGACCTCACAGAGCTCCCAAGTCCCTTCTGTCTTGTGAGGTCAGTCTATGAGGAAGTGGGTCCCCACCAGACACCAGTCCCAGTGATCTGGGACTTCCCAGCCTCTAAAACTGAGAGAAATAAATTTCTGTTGTTTATAAGCCACCCAGGTTACGGTATTTCTGTTATAGCAGCCCAAATGGACTAAGACAGGGACTTATTAAAACACGGGTTACTGGTCCCACCTCAGTTTCTGATTTAGTAGGCCTAGGATGGGGTCTGAAAATTGCCATTTCTAACAAGTTCCTGGGTGATGCTGACACTTTTAGCTCAGGAACTTCACTCTGAGAACTACTCCTTAAGAAAATCGATCCATAAGAATGTTGAGAATTTGGTCCTCCTAAGAGGGGAGGAGAGTTAGTACTAGCTGTGCTAGGAACTTTCTAGTCATACTCCATTTCTCTCTTTTCTTCCTCCCACTCATTGAATAGTACTCAGATTTGCCAATTTCAGCCTGAGAAAATGACCGCTTCCATGATCAGTATATTTCAAAGACACTTATCAAGAAGGACCAAAGAAATTTCTAACCCTTGCCTTAGAAAAACTCATCACCCATTTACTGATGATTACAATTTTAACACCAAAATGTAAAATTTAGCTCTACAGATGTGAGTCTCGTATCTTTGCCTACTTCTCACTCAGCAGACCTTCCCATGGCCCCTGAGGCACATCTGCACTCTAAGCTGGTGCACTTTCAGTTCCTCTGCCCTGAACGTCACTCCATCCCCTGTCTATCACATCCATAACTGCTTTGAAAACAGTTTCCTAAGATTTAATGCCTCCATAATGTCTTTCTTTAGAAATTTTAACTCACAGATAATTCACCTGTTTTGCTTTCCAGTGGGTAAATACAGTTCATAGTTCCTATATTTCATTTTCTATTATTTTCTAGCATCTTCTGGCTGATTTGTCATTTTTTTTAAAGATTTTATTTATTTGAGAGAGAGACTGAGGGACAGAGCACAAGGAGGGGGAGGGGCACAGGGAGAGGGAGAATCAGACTCCCCGCTGAGAGTGGAGCCCAACCTCAGGCTGGATCCCAGGACCCTGAGATCATGACCTGAGCAGAAGGCAGATGCTTAACTGAATGAGTCACCCAGGAGCCTCTGATTTGTTTTCCTATTTTTAATTTTGCTATCTTCTGACCACAGCACTCTTCCCTAAAACTGGGAGATACAGGGAATAAAAACTAATGATAATATCTCCTTTTACTGCCTGATCTTTTCTGCAAATGATGCATGGGGTGGGATACAGCAAGGTTATCCCTGAATGAGAGACCAAGAAAAAGGAGGAAAGCACTGGACTTGACTCTCTTGCCTCTAAAAAGTCCATACTCCCAGGGCCAGCAATGACAAAGCACCCATACATATCTTGGCTTCAGTGGCCCCCAGAGCCTAATTGTAACCTGCTCATTCTTCCCTTTCACTTAGAGCAGACACAATTACCATGCTTAGGTAGGTAGCCCAGCCAGGTTAGTGGGTTTTGTTTTGTGCTTAATTTTTGCTTCAGTGATCAGAGAATGTATTACACAACTACTGTGAAATAGCACCTGGTCTGTTTACTAACACAATATTATAAAAGTAAAACATAATAAAAAAAAAAAGAACTGGATAACCAGGACCCCAGAACAAAACTCAACCACAAATTATCACCTCATACCTATAATTACCACAATAATTTGAGTGTGGAATAGATGCCAAATGATTCAGACCAGCCAGGTTAGATTCCCTTGCTGTGTGGATGAAATTTTCAGGTGCATCTTAACATTGCATTGCTGTGAATATCAAAAGCACAGTAAGGGTCCCCACAAAGCTGGCAAATCCAATAAACTCAGGGACTCACAGGTTTCTAGGAGCAAAACATATTCAGCATTTTTTCTATGGAGATGATTTATTCTATTAGATCAATGGTTTTCACTCTTTTCTACCTTCTTTAGTGACCCCTTTTCTACTTTGATGTTCAACATGTATATCCAAAAGTTCTGGCAGAAGCTCGGTAACCAAGTTCTGCCTGATTTCTGTCCTGTCCCCCAACCCAGCAAAGAACCCCTCGGAGGATCTCAAAGCACCTCCTGCAAACCTCTACAGCCCCACAGAACACAGGTGAAATAGCAACAATGATACCGTATTGATTTATAGCAAGAACAATCACTAACTATTAAGACACTAGGATACAATTCCAAATTTTTCTCTACTTGTTCACTTGAAAGGTAGATTTATTTATAGGGAAGGAGGCACACTCTTATTACAAACCAGCCTACAGGGACACCTGGGTGGCTCAGTTAGCTAGGCATCTGCCTTTGGCTTAGGTCATGATCTCAGGGTCCTGGGATCAAGCCCCGTGTTGGGCTCCCCCCTCAGCAGGGAGGGAGTCTGCTTCTCCCTCTCACTCTGCCCCTTCTCCCTCTGCCCCCCACCTCGTGTCCTCTCATGCCTTCTCTCTCTCTCTGGCTCTCAAAAAAATAAATAAAATCTTAAAAAAAACAAAACAGCCTGCAAACAGATTTCTGCCAATTCTAAACATTAGACTTGGTTCTTTGAAAACAATTCTCTCCAAACTAGGTAATGTGTATGAAAATATACACATAGAAAATAAACAAAAGTTCCATTAACCTTAAAAATTATTATTAAACATTCACTCAGTACAATGTGACATGTTATGGCATAATGAAAAGATATTGGAGCCAGAAAGATATGGATAAAATTCCAATTCTGTTATTTACTAGCTATGTGGCCTTGGCAAGTCTCTCGACCTCTTGGAATATTACTTTCTGATTTTTTAAAAAGAAATTAAAAAAAATTCTGATAGGACTATATTTCAGGGTAACTATAAAGTTTAGATACTGACTAGTCAACTTCTTGTTCTGTGTCTCATGAGTGATTAGCAAAGATTAGAAGTGTTTTCCCCTTGAAACTAGCCAGACACAGAGATAAACATTTCTTGTTCACCCAACCAACCGAGATTTTCCCTGGATGCAAAATCCCAACTGTAAATCCTCCTACCTGTAACTTGTCTACTCCTTCCTGTAAAAGACTAAAGCAAAACCACTCTGTAAAGACACACTCTGATCTTTGGATCTGGGGTGCTCTCCCTACTGCAATAGCCTGAAAAAATTGATTTCCTTGTTTTCTAGTTTTCATCTTTGATGATATCATATATGTAAAAGTGCCTGAACCATAATTGGTCCTCATTAATTGGAAGCTTTTATTAAGGACCTTTTATAAATAGTGCTCTGAGTATAAACTATGAAGTGTACAAAGATGAGCAGAATGTACGTTCTGCACTGGCATCTGTGGAATCTAGCAGCAATTCCATATATTTATGATGCTAAAATCTTATTTTTTGTTAAGTTTTCCTGACTTCCATCATGATAAGCTAATTTTGGCAGATCAGTAAGCAATATGAGTTAACTCAAACTACTTTAATGGGAACTTTATAGTCATCTATTCATAAAAACTATAAATAGAGTTGAACTTTAATATGCATACCAATTCTGTAAGACTTAGTTGAGATGAAACCTTCTCTAATTTCTGCAGTCAGAAATAACCTCTGGTCTCTGTGGTCCAGCTTGCATTCTTTTTTACTTCTTCTAATATGATCTTTTGCATTAGGCTCCACATCATTCCTTTTGCGTACATGTCTGGTTTTCTCCCTAGATTTTATGTTGCTTGAGACTAGGTACAGTGCCTTATTTTCTCTGGCATGATGTCTTAGGCAAAGGATATGTTCAATTAGTGTTTGCTGAAATGAGTCTATAATAGTCTTTGATGCCTTAGAGCATACTAATCAGGCAGTGTACATATGAATATTCTTCATAAAATGTCAGAGAAAAACTGAGAAGACTAAGTAATCAAGAAAGGATCACAGAGAATGGGATAAAAAAAGAAGAAGGGAGTGTGAAGAGAAAACTAACAATACACTGAGAAATCTAAGAAGGTAAAATTACACAGGAAACAAATGCATCACAAGTAACTTAAATAGAGAGCATATTATTCCAACTCTACGCATCTTTACTACACAAAGGTTTGGATAAGGCAGATTATAGTCAAGGTCTTTAGAAGTCTTACCTATACTGACAAGTCATAATCAGGAAGAGATAATAATGGTAAGGTTGTGATATACAATGTTCCATTCAACAGTAGGTCATCAATGGAATGCTAGTAAATCTTAGCAACCTACTGTCTGGGGTGGGGAAAGGGAGTCCTTGATTTGTAACACCACCAATTTCTACGGTATAAATATTTCCAACATGGCTGATTTTAAGGTATCAACAAATTACTTAATGTGAGTTTGGAAAGAGGTGCACATAGTTGGCTCACCCAAGTCAGTGAAGCTGGTTCCATCACACTACTGTCAGTTTCCTTTCTCCTCACCTTCCTTCCTTTACTTTCTTCCAAGGAAGAGGAATGGAGTATAACAGGTCTAGGGAAAGGGCAGCAAAAAACCTTCATGGAAGGTTTTGCTTCTCAGTTTTCCCTTTGGGATTGTGTTTTGGAGACAATGGATCACCTCCAATTCATACTCTCCATCTCACTCTTCAGGGCAACCTGAACATCTAAGAATCACTTTGGAAATAAAATGAAAACTACTATCTTCTTTTAGGCCACTGATGAAAATGTTAGGAAGACTTGATTCATGATAAATGTTACTTTCAATCTGACAAAATGATGAGAGTTTAGCTTCTCTGAATCTTAAACTATAAAATTATACATGAGAAAGACTGCAAGTACTGAATTATTGGTATTTTTAGCTTCTCCACTGTTATACTAACAGGTAACTTTCTAGTTCCACATTACACTTCATCAGTTGAGCCAACATTTGCTTATCAAAAATCTATGTGCTTGTTTTCTATTCATACAAAATATGCTGAAATAAAATGAAAAAAATATTATGGTTCTGAGCATTTTTGCAAATTATAAGAACTCAAAGACCCACGAGTAGGAATGAATCAGATCTCAAGATGTGCAACTATTAATAAAAATTTAATACAACAGCCCATTTCCTAAACTTGTTCAGGATCATCATTACCGGATGCATCATCATTCTGACATCTTCCAGCCTAGCTTGGGCTGGTGTAAACAATAAGCTCATGGAGTTTCCTGAATTTATCTTCAAGGATATGCAGAAGAAATCTAGCTTTTTGCAACATATACTTTGTGGCATCTAATGACACTGGAAAATCCCCAAGAAAATCTTCCTAGAATAACTTAGAAAGGTACCACAATTAAAAATAAACCTTATTTTCTAAGTGTGGGCTAGAATGACTTGGGAGGGCATCCTCCCAGGAATGGTTATAAAAGTTATTTTGGTTCCAACTCCATATTTTAGAAACGTACAGAAGTTATTTATGTTCTTGTTCTACATTTTCAGAACCTTGTATCATTTTAAGCTCCATATATAAGAATAAGAATTTTTAATCACAACTAGTGGGGTAATCTTTCTATTTTCCCACTTGTACAACTGCCACACTGGTGTGTGGTCTGGCACGATTCTCTGTAACTGGCACGATTCTCTTGTCAACTAACAAGAGACAGAAAGAAGACTGGCCTGCACTCTGAAAGAACAGCAGCTGTAGCAAGGATTTGGTGGCTGGCAAAGCTCCTGGTGAAGAGAGGGACACACCTACATAGCTGGTGTCTGCAAGGACACTACCATCATTATTGGGGCTTCTCTGGGAGACTTCAGAGAGCATATACATGGTAAAATCCCAAACATTTGGATTTATTTGCAATTATTCTGTTTAAAATATAAGCACCAACAACAGAATAAATTTGATGCCAAAACTTAAAATGCTGACACTCAAAAGCAAAAAGTTGTGACGCACAGGCCTAACTAGATCTCCAAAAACAATGGTTCTGAATTTCATCTTTTAAACTGGAACTGAATGGAGCATCTGGGTGGCTTAGTTGGTTGAGTGTCTGACTCTTGATTTTGGCTCAGGTCCTGATCTCAGGGTTGAGGGATCAAGCCCTGTGTCAGGCTCTTCGCTCAATGTGGAATCTATTAAGGATTCTCTCTCTCCCCTTTTCTCTGCCCCCCCACTCTCTCTCTCAAATAAATAAATAAAATCTTAAAATAAATAAATAAATAAATAAATAATAAATAAATAAATAATCTGGAACTGAAAATTAAGACTCATTAGGTAGATTTTTCTAGGGTGCCCTGAAATTTTAGCTTTAAAAACCATCCGAGAACTCAAGAATAAATGAAGTTTTGAAAGAAAAGTGTAGTGGGCAGTTGCCTGTTTTGGGGGACAAGGGGTGACCAGAATCTGAGCTTTATATCTCCCTGAGGAATTTGTATCTTTCTAGTTTTGGTGAATATTTATGTCCTTCCAAAACTCTATCTTCCGAAGTGATGTTATTAGCAGGTAACTCATTGGGAAGTAATTAGGATCAGAGAGGTCATGAGAGTAGAATCCTCATGAATGGAACAGAGCCCTTTTAAGGGTCACAAGAGAGCTTTGCTTCCTCTCTCTGCTCTCTACCATGTGAGGATACAATGCGAAGACAGCAGTCTGCTACCCAGAAGAGGCTTCTCACAAGAACCCTACATGCTGGCACCTCGATCTCAGATGTTCAGCCTCCACAACTGTGAGAAAGAAATTTCTGTTGTTTATAAGCCACCCAGTCTGTGCTATTTCTGTTACAACAGCCCAGACACACTAAGTTAGAGCATAAAACTTAGGCTCAGCCTGTCAGAAATATCTCATCCCCCTTCTGCGCCCTCCACGCCCAAATCTTGAACAGTGATGTCAAAAGGCGGGAATGGAGAGAAGCCATTTTGGAGACAATAGCAGGATTAGCAGTTACACTCAATCTCCAGGAGCAGGTGGGGCCAGCAATGTGTCCAGTGGTGGGATGCAGCTGTGGTGCCCAGTGCTTATTGGCACCAGCAGCTCTGCTCTTACCAAATGATGGATTCCATGGCCTGAATCTCAGCTCTGTTTCTAGCTTCTCCCAGTGTCCTAAACCTGGTTCAGCAAGCTTCTTGATACTTTTCTGGGCTCCCCAAAGCCTTTTCAACAAATTTCTGCTGCAAACAGCCAGTTAGTTTTGCGAGAAGCAACTAAAGCCCCTAATTATTACAAAATATAGTAAGAAAGTTCATTTCTCAAAAAACAGTTGTTTGTTAAACCCCCCCAAATTTAGACAACTCCTATTTCCTTCCTTTTTTTTTTTTAAGATTTATTAATTCATTTTAGAGAGAGAGCGTGCGAGCACACAGGCACGGGGGTGGGGGGGGGGGAAGTTCTGGGAGGGGCAGGGTGAGAGGGAGAGAGCAACTTAAGCAGACTCCGTCCTGAGCACAGAGCCCAACCCGGGACTGGATCCTATGACCCTAAGATCACCACCTGAGCTGAAACAAAGAGTTGGACATTTAACAACTGTGCCACCCAGGCCCCCCAACTTCTATTTCTTTCTAAATGGGTTTTCAACCATATTTTATAATAGAATGGCAGTTGTTTTTATGCTTTCCTGAAGATGAAATCTCCTTAGGTTTACTAGAACCAGCGCAAGGATCTTCTCTTTCATTCTCTCTTCCTTGCTCTCCCACCTCTCATTTGTCAGGGTAAATTAGGAGTAGAATTTATCTGATCATTCCTATATACCTTCCTTTATCCTTCTCTTCTAGGTATTTGCTATTCTGCTGCCACCATACCCTAATCTGAGGCCCCAGTGCATCTAGCCCTCTATCCCATCACCTGTGTTTAATCACAGGCTTCTTACAGTGATTCGTCTCAGAGCTGTCCAGATGCTCCCTTGTTATCCTCAATTCTGTGGCCCATTTCTCCTTTGGATAATGTTTCCTGTGAAGTTTCAAATTGTGGAAGTGCTTCTTCCACTGCTACATGAAGTAGATAACTCATCAATACCTGAACATTCTAATGATTCTGTTTGGTGCCCCAAACACCAGGTGCTCTGTCTTTTCAGTTCACCTGCAAACAGCTTGGTCAACTTTTGTTTGAAAACTAATAGGACCCCTTGACATACACGAAGGCTGACAAAATAAGAAGAGCACTACTAGAGTGAACATAGCTGGTGATTAGCAGTGGTACAGTGGTACAGAGAGAAAACAAAGCAAAGTACAGCAAAAATTATTCCCACACATTTTGAAACTGCTCTGGAATGATACTATGGATTCAAGTCTTTGAAATATTTGTCACAGAATAGCCCATGTTGGTGTGGAGGTGGAATGATTCATCAGATATGAACCCTGGTAAAGTTGCCAATTTCCACCAAAGAATATTGACCTGATCTCCTAATCATAACTTTTTCTAAAGCAGATGGATTTGTTTCCCACCAACAATCCTGAATGCTTATCCATCTAGGCCCTAGCCAGGGGATGTAATCTTAGACTCCCTGTCATCCAGTTTAATTAAAAATCTGGTTGAGGTAGGTGATATTTGGGGGATGATTGACTAAGCAATTTCTTCTACCTGTCCTAAGTGATAGTTTAGAACAAGCAAAAGATTACTTTGCTGGATCATAATTTTCTGTCTCCTTACAGGTTTATTTTCACTGGGTTTTGTCAGAAAGCCTTCAGCCTTCAGGACAAAGAAGGAATAACAGAAAGAACAGAAATAAAATCCATTACCACAGTTTCTTCAGGAATGATCGTATGGATATTTTCAAGTTTCAGACACTGATTGTCTCCCATATGAAACTTCATGTGAGAAATGCCTTTTAGTCATATTTCTCATGTATACAAGGAAATCTCTGCTTTTCCTGAGTGTGTCTCTCTTCTTTAATAGTAAGAATTATGGGGCGCCTGGGTGGCTCAGTTGGTTAAGCGACTGCCTTCGGCTCAGGTCATGATCCTGGAGTCCCGGGATCGAGTCCCGCATCGGGCTCCCTGCTCGGCAGGGAGTCTGCTTCTCCCTCTGACCCTCCTCCTCTCAAGCTCTCTGTCTCTCATTCTCTCTCTCAAATAAATAAATAAAATCTTTAAAAAAAAAATAATAGTAAGAATTATGTAACTGATATCCCTATCAAAATACCATCAACTTTTTTCAAAGAAATGGAACAAATAATCCTAAAATTTGTATGGAGCCAGAAAAGACCCCAAATAGCCAGAGGAATGTTGAAAAAAAAAGCAAAGCTGGCGGCATCACAATTTCAGACTTCAAGCTCTACTATAAAGCTGTAATCATCAGGACAGTATGGTACTGGCACAAAAACAGACACATAGATCAATGGAACAGAATAGAGAGCCCAGAAATGGATCCTCAACTCTATGGTCAACTAATCTTCAACAAAGCAGGAAGGAATGTCCAGTGGAAAAAAGACAGTCTCTTCAACAAATGGTGTTGGGAAAATTGGACAGCCACATGCAGAAGAATGAAACTGGACCATTTCCTTACACCACACACAAAAATAGACTCCAAATGGTTGAAAGACCTAAATGTGAGACAGGAGTCCATCAAAATCCTAGAGGAGAACACAGGCAGCAACCTCTTTGACCTCAGCCGCAGCAACTTCTTCCTAGAAACATCGCCAAAGGCAAGGGAAGCAAGGGCAAAAATGAACTATTGGGACTTCATCAAGATAAAAAGCTTTTGCACAGCAAAAGAAACAGTCAACAAAACCAAAAGACAGCCGACAGAATGGGAGAAGATATTTGCAAATGACATATCAGATAAAGGGCTAGTATCCAAAATCTATAAAGAACTTATCAAACTCAACACC
>NC_138371.1:48749854-48808505 GCF_054177405.1 Leptonychotes weddellii | reverse complement strand
GATGGGGGTGCGGGGTGACGGACATTGGGGAGGGTATGTTCTATGGTGAGCGCTGTGAACTGTGTAAGACTGATGAATCACAGACCTGTACTTCTGAAACAAATAATACATTATATGTTAAAAAAAAAAAAAGAAGAGAGTAGGAAGGGAAAAATGAAAGGGGAGAAATCTGAGGGGGAGACGAACCATGAGAGACTATGGACTCTGAGAAACAAACTGAGGGTTTTAGAGGGGAGGGGGGTGGGGGTATGGATTAGCCCCGTGATGGGTATTAAGGAGGGCATGTATTGCATGGAGCACTGGGCATTATACGCAAATAATGAATCATGGAACATTACATCAAAAACTAATGATGTAATATGGTGACTAACATACCATAATAAAATTAAAAAAAAGATTTATTTATTTTAGAGAGAGAGAGTGAGAGAGTGTGCATGAGTGGGGGGAGGGGCAGAGGGAGAGAATCTTCAAGCAAACTCCCCGCTGAGCATGGAACCCAATGCGGGGCTTAATCCCAGGACCCATGAGATCATGACCTGAGCCAAAACCAAAAGTCAGACGCTTAACTGACTGAGCCACCCAGGCACCCCTAACATTCATATTTAAGATCTCACAAATGTCATGATTGGATGTTTCTATTAGTCAATTTATTTCATTTTCAAAAACAAATAATAGTGAGAATATAGACATACTATCTCTCAGTATGTGCTTCCCGCATTTATTTTCTATGTACTTTTGCCTACCATTAAGAAAATCTTCAGTTACCTAAAAGTAGTTACAATAATATAATAAATATCCATGTCTTCTTTATCCAGACTTACTAATTATCGAAATATAGCCAACCTTATTTCATTTTTACTCCCCACTTTTTTCTCCCCAGCCAAATTTTTTTCCCAGCCAGATTATTTTTAAACAAATCTCAGATATTTTATCATTTTATTTGTAAATAATCAGTTTGTATTCCTAATAGATACTAAGCTCATTTTAAAACATTATAACACCACTATTATTATACTTTAAAATTATCAGTGATTCCTTAACATTATCTAATACCCTGTCTATATTCAGTTTTCCTTGATTGGCTCAAAGCCTTTTACAAAAGCTGCTTTGCTCAAATCAAGAACCAAAGTCCACATATTACACTTGGGCAAAATGTCTCTTAAATATTAATTGATATTAATGTTTATTAGCTTAATTTTTTAATAATTTTACCACCTCCCCTCTTCCTTTTTTTTTTCTCATCTCATTTACTTGTGGAAGAAATTCCATCATCTATCCTATAGAATGTCTTAACTTTTGGATTTTGTTGACTGGATTCCATGGTTTCAGATAACATGTTCCTCTTTCTTCTGTATTTCTTGAAAATTGATAGTTAAATCTAGGGGTTTGAACAAATTTATGTTCTACTCTTTGGCAAGTACATTTCATGGATAGGATTATGTATCTGCTATGTGTTGTCTCTCTCTCTCTTTTTTTTTTTTTTGTAATTAATGGGTTTTGGTGTTCCCACCCTAACCCGTCTCTTCTAAAGATTCCTCACCAAATGGTCTGGGCAGACATTGATGAGCATTTCTTAGATTACTTCAAAAGGGGTTGTAAAATAATGATGGCTTAGCTTTTTCATTCCTTCTGCAATTATTGGCTGGATTTCTTTTACAAAGCAGACATTATTCTTACCAACTCTTTAGTTAACTTGAATTACAGTTTGTCAGAAAAGGCAAGATAAATCTTTGTTTCTTGACCTTTATCAACCAATTTTTAGAATGAGTTTATGCTCTCGTATCCTAGGATCAAGGAAGTTTTTGGTTTTTACTTTTTGGTATCATTATGCACTCACAAGTTTTAACATACTTGATGTATTTCAATAAATTTCAGTCAGTTTCTTTTTATTCTTTCAAATTGGTTCCTGTGTCTATCTGACATGACTCTAGTAGGTTTGATAGCTTCCTTGCTTTCTGGTATATTCTAAGCTCATGTACATTTCCTGCCCCAGTCCTAGAAACAGACTTTTTTTTCCTGACGAGCCTGATTTCTTGTGGTGGGAAATTGTTCTGTGTACTACTTAAACTGATTCTGTCTCAACTCATGGGAGTTCACAACCAGAACACTCTCAGTACTCACAGACTACAGATGAAGTACACAGTACTGGCAGCTAGCATCTGAACTTCTATTTCTTACAACAAAAACTGCCATCTTATTACAGGATCTGTCGAGTTAAATGTATACAGCATAATCTTTACCATATCCTAACTCATTATTGATTGCCTCAAGCATATCAGTGAGTGTCTACAAGACTACACACACTTTATATTAGAGGATGGGGCAGATCCAGGTTTTGTGGGACCTGAAATCTAAACAATTGGGAGGGGGCTCTCTTTTAGAAAATGAATATGAAATTACAAATATAAAATTAAATGAGAAAGTGAATATTTATTTAGTTGACAAAAAATATAAATGCAAATTACAAGTGCTTTTTACACTTTAAAAAGGCTAAAAAATCACAAAATATGAAAAATAACATGTTTTCATTAAATTATTCCTTCATTTGTTTGTGTACTCTTTGATCACCTTTTCATATAATGATTTTGTGATATCGTTCTATTGAGGGATCAGAAAGATAATCCAGTCTTTCCTTTAGTGTGGTTGACCAGATTTTCTTTTAATTTTTGAAATTTAGCACACGGTAGCAACAACATACTTGCTTTAGTTACAGTATGCTGTGCCTGTCAAGTCTCGGAGTTGCCAGCAAGCATCTCAGGAAAATTTCCAAAGTTATTATTAGGTATAATACAGACTTTCCTACCTAGTTTTCAGCCCTGAGATTTCTGACAGATGCTTTGGTGATTACAGCAGCTGTAATGCTCAGCATCCCAATAGATAGCCTGCCCCAGGACCAGCAGCAGCAAACTGACCGGTGTTTCACAGGAGGAATTTTTATTTTTATTTTTCAGATGCTTCAAAACAAGGACAAGGTCATTCTCAATGCCAGAACTTTTAGCTAAGCCATAACTTTCCCTTGTGTATCAAAAGTACTGAGAGAAAGAAAAAATACAAACAACAACAAAACGCACAAAAAAAATTCAGTTGCCAAGAAAATAAGCCATTAAATGTAGTGTTAGGAACTTTGGATATCTGGATTACTGTTTCAAATTTAACACCAGCATCACCACTGGCACCTTCAAAAATCACAGGTAATACTTATTTTGCACTTACTACTCATCGGGCACTGAACTAAGTGCTTTATATTAAACTTTGCAGTATCCTCATTTTATATATGAGGAGGACAAGACAGCAAAAGCATAATAAAACTGACCTAATTGTAATCAGTAAGTGTGGGGTGGGGTAGGGACCAGGGTTTGCCCTCTGGCAATCTAATTCCAGAGACTATTTGTTAACTTCTGCTCTATACCACCATGCTTGATCCTGAACTTGGAATAGTAATACAAATATAAATTATTAGTACAAGAAAGAAAAACATTTATGCTTTCCCTCTCTTAGTTTCTAAACAGATCTTGTATATGATGATGACTATGGCACGAAATTTTGCATACAGTTTGTCAATGTTTAGTTTTCTTAGCATTTTAAAACAACACTTTTTTACATATTCAAAAGTAGATTAAATCAACAATAATGGAAAATAAATTCTTAATTATATTACAAGCCAAGTAAATGTAAACCTATATTAAGCTGTTAAGAAAAAAAAAGAGAATTAATTCACACATAAGCTGTTTTTTTTCAATTTTTTTTTAAAGATTTCCTTTATTTATTTGACAGAGAGAGAGTGAGAGAAGGAACACAAGCAGGGGGAGTGGGAGAGGGAGAAGCAGGTTCCCCGCGGAGCAGGGAGCCCAATGTGGGGCTCGATCCCAGGACCCTGGGATCATGACCTGAGCCAAAGGCAGACGCTTAACGACTGAGCCACCCAGGCGCCCCACATATAAGCTGTTTTAAAAATATTCTGACTATATGACTATATCTAGAGAGACATATATTCTGAGGACAAAAAGAATTGTAGGAAAAACTAGTGTAACATTGTGTGTCAACTATACTTAAAAAACAAAACAAAACAAAACAAGAATTGTAGGAAATCTTGAACTTGACACCGTAAGTTTGTTGTTGGTCACAGTATTGGTGTAGCAGACATGAAACTATTTTGTGTACACTGCAGGCCTGAGAAAATAAGTAAATATATTGCCATTGTGGGTACAAGCATTGGGAGAAGGGAAATGGAAGTATGGAATGGGGGGGAAGGGGTGGAAGGGCCCTATGGTGTTAGAATAAAGTTGATGGTAGTAGTACTATACTATAGACCTATAACAGTACTATACACATATTGGTGTATATATGTGTACGTGTGTGTGTGTGCTCTAATATCCTTTGAAAGGGCCTAGAAGCAATGATGCTCCAACAGCAATGAGCAAACCTCGTGTCCAGATCTAAGTTTTAGAACTAGGCCTAATTCCAAAAGGAATGAGGCCTCTCTGGACAGGAAAGTACAAGTTAAGCCTGAAGTATCTAGATGTTCCATAGAAAATGTGCTCAAACTGATGAGGACACATCAAAAAGGAACAGACACCAACTCTGAAGGGCCCCCACTGGTAATATTTGGTACATTGAGAAGAGTAACAGATAATGGAAAGAATAGATTATAATAATAATGAACTGAAAAAGTATATTCATAAGTACATAGTGGCACTAAAAATATCTTTTTTAAGGGAAGAAGAAGGAGAAGAAACAGCAAAACTAATAAGTTTAAAAGTAATGATAGAAATAGAAAACCAAATTTTACACCTACATAGCAATAACAAAATCAGGTAACAGTCATCAATGGATACTAAAACCACTAGGTTAAAGTGGAGAACTGGAAATTCACACAATCTCAAAGTCTCACTGTACAGATTATATTTGAGTTAAAAAGGGGAAAAAAGTTACTTTAAAATGGAAAAATCATGCAGCTACTCCTTTTACCTTAACATCACCAGTAATGCATACACACTGACATTCTATGTCTCCTGAGGACACAGCATTACCTATGTAGATATCCTGTCAAAAATGCTTTATCTAAATCTAATCGTGATGAAACAATCAAAAACATCCAAAATGGAGGACATTCTGCAAAACTAGACTGGCCTTTTCAGTATTATCCACATTATGTAGAACAGTAGCACCAACAAAAAAAAAGCTGGAGACCTGTTTAATTTATGGAAAACTAAAAAGATAGGATGACTAACACAGCATATAATCCTGGATTGGATCCTCTAGTGAAAAAGGAAGGAAATGACAAAAACAGTATTATTGGGACAACTGGGGAAATATGAGTAGACTGTTATATAACAGTACTCTATCGAGACTGGTCTAGCAATACTCCCTGGTATTTTGCAGAGAATGTTCTGGTTCATAAAATATCCATGCTGAAGCATTTAGAGGTGAAGAGTCTTAATGTCCATAATAATTCTCAAATGGTTTGGCATGAGGATATATACACATATATATGCATATTAATGATATAAATGTATGAACATAAATATAGGAAACATAAATCCATAGTCTATATACTTTAGAGAGTAAGAAACCTAATACTTGTGTGGCAAAGCTAAAATTTAGCCAAGTTAGGTGAGGGGGGTATATGGATGTTCCTTGTACTATTTTTGCAGTTTGAGATTGATCAGAATAAAAAGCTGGGGGATATTATAATGAAAGACATTTAGGTTCAATTTGAATATAAAGATCAACAAATTGCTAAGTGGGAGAATATATTGCTAAAAAGATGAGGGAAGAGTAGACAACCACCTCTCTGAAACAGCTCAAGGTGAGCAGTGGAACAGACCAAGTGAACTCATGAGGTTCCATTTAAACAGAAATAGGAAAAAATATAAAATAATGTTAGCTTGATTTGAATTTAAATTTTTAATTTTTTTTCTTTTGAGCATAGATTATTTAGTTCAAAATTCTCTGATTTCTAGTTTAAAAGTTATGAATGTATTTTACCCATCAAAAGATGTAAGTTAAGGGAAACATTATTATATTTTTACTACAGCTTTATTAAATATGAATTTTCTTAAATCCTCTTTGAATCTTTTTTTTTAGAGGTCTGTACCACCTACTGTAGCAATGATTTCCAGAATGTGACTACTGAACGGGAAAGTGATTCTTTTTATTTATTATATTTTATTTGCCTCTTTAGAACTCCAAAGATTTCCCTTTGTGGTACTTTTCAGGGATTTGATGAACAAGTGTGTTCAGTCCTATCCATAAGCTATAACATTTTATAGTTTTCAATTATATTCCTTTGGGTTTCCAGCTTAAGGAATGACATCCTAATCTTTTTAATGGGCCCTGCTATTGCCACTTCAATATCACCTCACTCACTTTTTTAAAAAAAGGTTTACTTATTTATTTGAGAGAGAGAGTGAGTGTGAGGGGAGGGGCAAAAGGAGAGGGGGAGAGAGAGAATCCCCCGCAGACTCCCAGCTGAGTGGGGAGCCCGATGCAGGGCTCGATCCCATGACCCTGAGATCATGACCTGAGCCAAATCAAGAATCGGTCGCTCAACCGACTGAATCATCCAGGCACCCCTCACCTCACTCACTTTTAATTGCCCTTCTTCGATCTTCCCCATGAGTTAGTTATATTCTCTAGAGGCAAAACACCTAGAAGAGAGCAGAATTCTCCAAATATTTACGGTTTCATTCCTAAGACCTTGATTTCCAGTAGTTATTTTTTTTAATGAAAGATAAACTTTGTTTGCAACTGTAACTTAGTTTAAAACTTCGAGGGACAAACTGTCTCTTCTTGAAGTAGAAATGGACCCTTGGAAATTACCATCGTATAAATATAATTTAGATTTTATCCCCTAAAAGTGTTATGTTACACATGAATACAGCAAAATTGAACTTCTGTGGTCTCTAAACATTCAGAATTTATTTCTGATACTTTTAATTCTATAATATAGTCCGCAGACACAAAGCTTGAGAGGAGGCAAAAAATCCATGTATAGCCTGCTTATCCTTATAGAGAAATATAGCCAAGCTTGTCCAACCCTCACAGTTGGTGAGCCCAGTGAAGGACAAACCCTTCCATTTCAGGAGCCACAGTGTAGAACAGTGATCAGGGGCTCTCATAGCCTGAGATGCTTTCCATTTAGGTGGGAAGAAGGCTTAAACTGTCAGTGATTATCTGTCCCCATTCATCCTTGGCATGTGTGTGAGCAGCATGTAGCTCCCTTAGCAGCACTGACAAAGAATTTGATTCAATTCTAACCTTCAAATTATTGAGAACAGCATCTTGCAAGGCTCTACGAAACCATATAAAACTGAAGACTGATTTAGAATGAAATTGTGTTTTCAGAGATATTGAAAACCAGTCTGAAAAAAATGTTTGAAACAAAGACAGTTAGGGATATTATAAGTCACAAATCCTTTGGGACTACAAAATCATAGTATTAGAACTTGGAGGAACATCAAGAAATTATATGATCTGGTTTTCTACCTTCAGCCATTTGTAATAGTAAATGTTTTAAGAGAGTAAATAGGATTCTGTTTTGAATATCTCTAGGGTGCAAGATACACCCTCCTCCCCTCTAATGGTCAATAATGTTCTTTCCCTTCACCTATGTCTTCTCATGCCTTAACATCCTGATCCTCTTTTCTTTTCCCCTTCTCACATGACCTGTATTCCATAATGATCTTATTCTTCTTTGAATCACTATGCAGCATAATCTATCAGGCAGTTCTCCAAGTGTGGTCTGGAGACCCTTAAGGGTCAGGAGATACCCCTCAGGGGGTCTGTGAGGTCAAAACTATTTTCATAATCCTAAAATATTTTTGTGTGTGCCTTTTTCACCTTGCTGACCTTTGCACCAATGGTGCAAGAACAACAGTGGATAAATCTGCTGATGCCTTGGAGGAGTAAAGGCAGTGGACCAAGCTTCACCAGCAGTCCTTGTCTTTACTGCTATGACGCACAGTTCAGAAATTTCTTAATCATAAGACTATCTTTTAAAAAGCAGTAAAAGTGTTTAATTTCATGAAGTCAACCCTTCCATAACATCTGTTGAATATTCTCTGTGACAAAATTGAAAGTACACATAAAGCACATTTTCTGTATACAGTAGTATCATGATTGTCTCAAAAAAACCCCACAACCTCTGTGTGATTAAGCTGCAGATTGAAATAGCCACTTTTTTTCCTAGAACACCATTCTTATTTGAGAGAGTGACTGGCATACAAACTATAGTTTCAGACTTGGCAATCTGGCGGACTAAAAAAGAAAAAACCAGAAGTGAACTGTCAAGGGAAATTGACAATTTTTTTTTTTGGCTAATAATAAAATTCAAGATTTCAGGTAAAAATTAATATTTTGGAAAACTAACATGCGCCACTGTGAGCTTGGCAGCTTTGCAAGACTTGTCTGGTGAGATTGATATTAACATTAATGATGTGATTTTGGATATTTTATAAGGAAATATATCAGTATTTGAAAGATGTGTTTATCTCAGGAAACCAATATTTTTCAAGTGACTAATGCAGTATGTTACAGAATCATGAATAGTTATAAGATCTATTCAAAGTATAGACAGGTCAATGTATTTCTCATAACACAGTATGAAAAGTTCACTGATATGGTTTCAGACTCCAACGTTGCTATATTTGAAAAACTACCACTTATCAAACTCAAACGGATATCAAATAGAATACTACATAGCAAAAAAGGGAAAGAATTATTGATGCTTGTAACAACAAGAAGAAATCTCAAAGACTTTATGCTTTGAGAGAGTGAAAGAGGCCAGTTTCAAAAGGCTAGGTACTATATGATTCTACTTATATAAAAGTCTGGAGAAGGTAAACTACAGTGATGGAGAATAGTTCACTGGTCACCAAGGTTAGGGACACACAGAGGGTGTGACTATAAGGATTCAGCACAAAAGAAATATTTAGGGTGATGAAACTGAACTGTGATTGTGATTGTACTTATATAAATCTACATATATATTAAAATTCCTAGAACAAAAAAAGTCCATTTTACTCTATGTTAAAAATAAAAGAAAAAATCTCATAGGACAATGTTAGTTTGCAGAAGATACTCAATAAATATTAGCTATATATATAAGTAGAAAATTCAAAATCCTGAGCACCATTTTCAAGATACTTACTTATTTTGATTCTTTGATTAGATTCTACACTTAGAGATAAAACAAACCCCAAAATATTTCCCCTGATGACACTCAAGCTCAGGCACATTTGAGAACTGCTAGTCTTGTGAAAATAATGTGAAAGCTCAAATCCTGAAGTTTGCCTCCAGTCCTGCTCCTAACTATAGGAAAGTAGTGCTCAGGGCTTGTTCTTACCTGGCTTTCATTCCTACTTCTTGGACTGCTGACAGAGGAAAATCATCACTATCAAATAACCCTCTATCAATCTGGGGAAACACTAGCACAAATCACAGTCTTTTATGTATTCTGATATCCTTAATAATAACAGGAACTAATACTGACTGAGGTCTACGTATCAGGCAAAACGCTAAGGGTTTCATATGCACCATCACATAAGAGGGGGAGTTTTAAGATAGTCCCTGAGTAGCAGTCACTCTTGAGACTCAAGCTTTATGGCTCCCCAAACAGTTCATGAAGATCCACAAAGTGCTCAAAGCCTGGAGACTCCTTACGCCATCTGAAGTGGCTTCCCCACCTCGACCTGTTGAAACTACCCCTCTTCCTGTAAGTCCTAGCTCAGGTTCCACCTCTTCCATAGAGCCTCCTCATCAGCCCAGCTTGACATGTGCTCTCCCTTCTTGAAGTCCAGTAGCTCAGGCTCATGGACGGGTGTCCCTGAAGACCTCTAGGGTCAGGCCTGTGCCCCACTTTCCTAAAGGGGACTGAGAAGTGTAGGCCTTGTGACACTGTACTTGCAGACATGGTCACACATGTGCATTTTCTCTCTGTAGAGGAGACCATAGGTATTCATTTGATTATTAAAGGGAATCATAACCCTTGGGGTTAGATCCTAACCCATGTTAGATCTAATCTATTCCATCTGGTCCGTCCCGTTGCCTTCACCTCATGTCAGCCTCTTGCCCCTGAACACTGCAATTTTTCTGGCCTGATCTCCTGCCTTTGCTCCTCCCGCCCCATATTCCATCTTCCACAATGCTACTAGAGTGATCCTTTAAACATGTAAACCTGATGTTACATTCAACCCTGTGATGCGTTACACACTTCACAGTGTGTTGAGCACAAGAAGTGCTCAATAAATATCCACCGAAGAAATGGATGGGTAAATGAACTCCTGCTTATAGTCTTGAGTCCTTAGCCCAGGACCCAATAATAAACCTCCTTGACTTGCTCCCTGTGACACCCCAAGACCTTGGAGCCTATGGGCTTGGCACTGTAAGTGTGATGAGATATATACTACTGTGCCAAAAGAACTTCACAATCTCCAATCTGTGAAGTGAATACATTACAAAATAGGCTCCTTGTTCAAATGTCACACACCAACAGATTACAGGAAGGCTGGTTAGTGGGCAAATGATATTGAGTTCATTTATTATCGTGATTTCCAAATATTTTTATTATTTATTGAGTTTTTTTTTAGAATGGCCAGGAATGTCTTCCTTTGGGAAGAAGATTTCAAAGAGGTGTTACATGAATGAATATACTATTTTATTTTATTATTTTTTAAAAACCTTTTTCCCAAAGATTTTATTTATTTATTTGACAGAAAGAGACACAGCGAGGGAGGGAACACAAGCAGGGGGAGTGGCAGAGGGAGAAGCAGACTCCCTGCTGAGCAGGGAACCCGATGCGGGGCTCGATCCCAGGACACTGGGATCATGACCTGAGCTGAAGGCAGACGTTTAACAGACTGAGCCACCCAGGTGCCCCCATACTATTTTAACATATAACCATAGATATAAGCAAAGTTGTAATCTAGCAGCAGAAAACTTTTAGGGATTAAAATTTCATGCAAACTTTTTTTTTTCTGTTGCCAGTATCAGATGTCATAGCTAGACAGAAACAGACTGCCCGTTCTCCAAGTCAGGCCGACACAAACTCATCCTAGCACCCAGAAGTTCAAATTTGCCATATTATATTTTATCTATATGTGAATAGAACACTAACAACTGTGAATTTCTACTACAGTCTGGAACAGTCCCCAGAGAAAACTGACCAGGTTTCCTAGTTAGCACAAAAGAGCCCAGAACATTGTACTGTGGCTGAATTTGTCCCTCTAACAGGCTCAAACCCTCACGTTCCCTGAGCCCCAAAGTGCTTTTCTTTCTTTCCGTGTGTGTGTGAAAACATCTTTCTGTTTTCTCGAGTCTTAGGATCTGTATTTATTGGTTTCTTCCCAGATAACTTTGTTTATTTTTCTCAACAAAATGCATTTATTTTAAAGAACTCCCAAGTATATTTCCATTTGTAGATGCTGTTACCTTATTTTTCCCCCAGTTTCACTGAGAGATACTTGACATACATCACTGTATAAGCTTAAGCTGTACAGCATGATGGCTTGATTTACATATATTGTGAAATGATTACCACAGTAGGTTCAATTAACATCTATCTTCTTATATAGATACAATAAAAAGAAAAGAAAAAAGGAAAAAAGTTTTCTCCTTGTGATGAGGGCTCATAGGATTTACTCTCTTAACAACTTTCCTGTATATCATACAGCAATGTTAGCGCTAGTTGTCATGTTGTACATTATATCCATAGTTCTCATATATCTTATAACTGGAAGTTTGTACCTTTGACTCCTTAGGTTGTTTCTACCTTTTGGCTATTGTAAATGATGTTGCTATAAACATGGGGATGGGGTGCAGATATCTTTTGGAGTGTGTTTTGTCTCCTTTGGATATATTCCCAAAAGTGAAATTGCTGGATCATATGGTAGTTCTATTTTTAATATTTTGAGGATCTTCCGTACTGTTTTCCATAGTGGCTGTACCAATTTACAATCCCAACAATGTACAAGGGTTCACTTTTCTCCTCATCCATGTTAGCATTTATCTCTTGGCTTTTTCATATGGTCATTCTAATAGGTGTGGAGTGACATCTCACCGTGGTTTTAATTTATATTTCCCTAATGACTAGTCATGTTGAGTATCTTTTCATGTACCTGTTGGCTTTGTATATCCTCTTTGAAGAAATGTCTATACAGGTCCCTAAAGCTCCTTTAATCTTAAAGCCATGCCATATCCAACATGAAGTTCCTAGTCTGGAGCTACTCAGAGGTGTCTAGAGCCCCCTGGCTCCTGGCCTGCATACCATATAGCTAAGTCTTAAGACTTAGAGATCACTGAGGTCCAAATTAGGAAAAAGGTGATCACAAAGCCATAATCTCCCGCTTTAGTGGCTATGGTATTGAAGTAAGGTTTCCTTCAACAGCAGCTACACCAGACACAGAAAAGGGTAGGGATCGAGGAAACCAGAAAAGGATGTTTAGGTCTACAGAGTGTTCATATAAATCTCATAAGTTAAGGACTACCTACATTAAAGAGCCCAAACAAGTGCTCACAGCATCGGTAATCACAGCTGGGTGTGTGTGGGGGCAGGGAGGTGGAGGCTAAGAGAGATTCAGAAAAGAGAAGCGCTCTAAGCTATGCTATTAACTAGAACAATTAGTGATCATATTTTTTATTTTTGCTCTATAGTTATTCAAGTTAAAATACTGGCAGATAATTTTTTAAAATTCACTCTTCACCTTCCTGAATAATATTTTTTTTCTAAACTTACTAGATAGGGTAGAACACGGGATAGTCTGCATGAGTGACGAGGAGGAAACTTGGTGATTCAGAATAGGGTGTCAGAACAGAACAGGTAAGCAAGGTGTCCTTGGCAGAAGATTGTCCAGCATGGGGAGTCAGAGCCCCAGGAGGGTAATGAAGGTGTCCCCACATGGGAGCAGCCCAGCACCTAGTGTTGCAGCCTGAGTAGGGTAAGGAGGGTTTCCACACTGAGGCCTGGGGCTCATCCTGCAAATGGGCTCTTGGGGAATGGGTGGGGTTAGGAGGACTTCCACATGGAGGGGCAGACTGGGGGTGAGGTTGCTGGCAGCCCCGTGGTGTATCAGAGCCTAGGTCGGGTAAGGAAAGCATCTGTACGGGGAAAAGGTGGTAGTGGCAATGGGAGGTGGGTCACAAAGGAATTGATCAACTATGTAGATATATTAAAATATAATTGGGGCACCTGGGTGGCACAGTTGGTTGAGTGCCCGACTCAGTTTTGCCTCGGGTCGTGGTCTCAGGGTCATGAGATGGAGCCCGAGTGGGGGTCTGAGCTCAGCACGGAGTCTGCTTGAGACTCTCTTTCCCACTCCCCTTCCCTCTCTCTCTCTCAACAAATAAATAAATCTATTAAAAAAATCATTGACAGCCAGTTTCTCACTGTGGAGAAGTGAGTTACAAACAGTGAAAGGGAGAGAGAGAAATACATGTGAATGCACATGTGTGTATGTTTGTGTGTGCACGTACAGCCACATATATGCTCTGTCCACTGAGAGGGCTTGATACCAACGATATCCCCAAAGGCAGTGAGCATATCTACCACCCAGATCTTGGTTTCTAAATACCATCCACATAAAGAACTGGGACTCCAGGGGCGCCTGGCTCAGTCGTTAAGCGCCTGCCTTCGGCTCGGGTCATGATTCCGGGGTCCTGGGATCGAGCCCCGCATCGGGCTCCCTGCTCAGCGGGAAGCCTGCTTCTTCCTCTCCCACTCCCCCTGCTTGTGATCCCTCTCTCGCTGTGTCTCTCTCTGTCAAATAAATAAATACAATCTTTAACAAAAAAAAAAAAAAAAAGAACTGGGACTCCAGGAGAAAAGGCTGAAATCAGGGCTGGGGTAAAAGAAGTACAAGATAAACCTGAAATATCTTACTGTGCCACAGAGCAAGGAGGTATTCAAAGAACGGTGGATCTCCTGAGTCATAAGGACACAGGAATCAACTTGAAAGAGCCCTGTGGCTTAATCTGGGACAATTCATGCATCAGAATAAATGATGATGGTAAGGGATTATAACCAAACAAATAAAATGGGAACCATGATCTATATGGATAGAAATAAACAAATGGAGAATCTGATGAGGGATGGGATATTTTTATGGTTTCAAAGTACCTCCCTACAAAATGCTTACTAGTTGTAAAGGCGAAGGAAAAGAGTAACTTTGTGGTAGAAAAGCTGGGACAACACCAACATTGTAAAGAAATTAAAATGAACATCATCACTAATAGGAGAAATTAACATCACCTGAGACCTGGCAGAACTCCATCAGAGGAACATAGCATTGACTCCATATTATTCCTGTACAAAATTCATAACCTAAAATTAATCAAGAGGAAACATTTAAAAAATCCAAATTGGCCTGTTATTTTCAAGAGTCAAGATCATGAAAGTTAAAAAAAACAAAAAAAAACAAAAAAACACTGACAAACTATTCCAAGTATAGGAAACTACATAGACGTGGTATCTAAATGAAATGAAAGATTTTGAAATGGATCACTTTACTAAAAATAGATCCCTTAACTATGAGGACAACTGCTAAAACCTGAATGGTATCTGAAGAGAAGAGGTAAAAATACATCTATGTTAATTTCCCAATTCTGGTGATTGTAGTCTAGGATACTGACTTGTTTATAAAAAATAAATAATAAAGATATTCCTAGGTAGTAGGATAACTCACTCAGAAAAATAAATGTTGTTGATACTATATTACACATTTTCTATGCATTCGATTTTGTTTAAGAATTTTTAAATGTCTTTTTAAAAAGAATGAGATAAATGTGTAAGTCCTTCTATGGAAAAGTTGTAAGATACACCCAATAAAGTACTAAGTGAAAATATTAAGGTACAGAATAAATCATACAATACTATTTGTGTGCCTGCAAACATATATATGTTTGTGTGTGTGTTTTGTTTTAGATTTTTGTTTTGTTTTATTCTGAAACAAAGCACAAACTCCATTAGCAAAGTTTGTTTGGAGGAATGAGGGTTAGGGGTTTGGGGGAAAAGAAAGAAAAATTTTACTTTTCATTATATATCTTTCTATATCAAGTTCTCCCACATTATGTTTTAATTTAAAAATTTTAAAGTTTGGCTTCATAAAATAAAATCAGTACAAAGTAAAATTTTAAAGTATAATTCTGATCATAATATTATTTACGTTTCCCAATACTAGTACCCTTCCTCTAAACTTTGACAGACGAGGAGAAAAGAAATCTCACCACTGGAGACCCAGTGCTTGGCACAGAGCCTGGTACATCGGAGGCAACAATTACATATTGTTGAACAAATGCATGACCCAGTAACTCATATACATAACCATTTCCAACTACATGATTTCATCATTTTTTTCTTCTTGAGGCATAGAAGACCTGTGTGTGTTGTCATATCTGTAATATGTAGACTATACTCAAAGTAACAAAGTTCCTCTGAAGACTCTAGGAGACTAAGAAAGTAGAATGAGAGATTTACTTGGAAAAGAGCCCAATGCGGGGCTTGATCCCAGGACCCTGGGATCATGACCTGAGCCGAAGGCAGACACTTAACCAACTGAGCCACCCAAGCGCCCCTGTGATATGTTTTTGAAGAAAGGAGCATGTTTGAAGTATGAGAAAGAAATAAATTTTGATTCCCATTTAGCTCCATTATACCAATGCCCCATGTTTAGGACACCGGTCTAGGAGAATTTTTGCTTGATGAATAGAGTTTCTATATTCAGGGACAAACACAAAAAATGAGCGTATGTGAGAGAAGGTGACATACATTATTCAAGATAAGGGATGCTTGAAGATAAATAAGACCCCAAGTAATAGATATTGCTAAATGTTGAAAGGATACCATGAAATCCTTCATGTTTGGGCTTGGTGCACGGGCTGTGGGGTTTATGGTTGAAAAGGGATCGCATAACAAGCTGTTATTTTGAAAGTGGCATTATGTCTTTTTCAGTCATTTGGCTATATCAGTAACTCACATTTATTCCATACACAGTGGATAATTCATTGTCTTTATCAGAAGTAGAAGAAAAGCCAATCAATAAGGTGGGGAGGTGAGAAACCAAGACACAAAAGTCTTTTGTGGTTATCTATATACCATTATGAATTTTCTTTGAACCAATGTGTCACAGGACAAGACTTGGCTGACTGATAGCTAACCATTTCCCTGTCTTACTAGACAGCTAAGCAGCATTAAATCTACTAGACAATTGGTACAGTCATACCCTGATACAAGGTAAGACTTGATTAAGGCAAAAAAGCAGCATAATAGTTATCATCGGTATCAAAATGGCAAACATTTGGAAACAATGCCTATTGATTCCCCTTTGTCATTGATATTACTCAAGGATGAAACCACAAAAACATACATTAATTTAACTGAATAATATAGGAGAAAGACATTGATTCGTTTAAATAATTCTGACTTTAATATCTTCAGAGTGCATGTTTGCTCCCAAGATTTTTTACAGTTTGAAGAAAATCTGACAAAAGGGTCAAATTATGCAGATTATCTGCAGAGTTAGGTAACTAACATAGGATAAGCTATCTTTTTTATTGAGATGTAATTGACATGCAACATTATATTAGTTTAGTTTCAGGTGTACAATATAATGATTTGGCATTTGTAGGGATAAACTTAAACAGTATGTAAATTATATTTTGAAACAATATGTTTCATAATGTGTTTTCAGATAAAGAAGCTCTAAATGAAAAGAATGCATTTAGTGGTTAGTCTGGAACAAGAAAAGTTACTGAACAAATACACTAACAGTGTCCAAAAAGTCTGGAAAAATGGGGAAAATGAGATATCTGTTGTCCTTTTTTAGATTAATAATTGGACATATTGCTTTGCATTTTGAAGTACTTCACCTAGAATGTGTCTGGAGGCTGAAGAAAAGTACACCAAACGTAATATAAAATATAGCTAACATAAGTATAAAAATAAGTTTATATTTTTTCCAGTCTCATGGAGACACTATATTATACAGCACATAAACCCCTCAACCTCTTTTACCACAATAAATAAGTAAATAAATAAACAAACAAATAAATAAAATACGAAACCCAAATTCTAATAAGACAGTCTCTGAGACTAAGTTTTCTATGGAAACTCCAAATGTGACCTATAAGTTGGTAAAGGAGGATGCGAATATTGCTCTGTAGAGGCCTCCTAGGTCCCTGAGTGCTAAACCTACATCACGATACCACATGTACAGGCTGGGGTTAAAGTAGGAGCTAAGGTGTGAACCCTATCACTGTGAATATTGCGGAGAACCTAAAGAAGATTATCTTCCTCATGGAAAGTAGCTAATATTAGTTTCCCTTTTCTTTATGAGGGACATCTCTTTTCAGAAAAAAGTAAGGTAAAAGAGAGTCAGGAAGAAATAAAAAAATACATTCATAGGAGTGTTTCTTTCTATTGTTTAGAAAAATAAAGCCTCATTGGGCATGCCAAAACTGTCCTGCCAGAGAAAATTTCAGTCTCAGATTAAAACTAGGGTTGTTGAGCATCCTTTTCAACATGTCAGGGATCAGCCAATTCTGGCCTAGACAAAGCATTTTAAGGCAGAGATTTGGAAATATGGCAAGGGTTATGAGTAGTTATAGAGTCCACAGTTACAGCTGTTCAGATGTATAAATAATGCCAACCACTATTAGGACAACTTTTTCATGATTATGTGGTTTCAGTTTCCATACTTTTGGTGAGTATTTTTCCAGAGTCCAGGTCTACACTACTAGTATAAAGTACATGTTCAATGATCTCTAAAACCATAGCTTCTACTGAATCCCCTAATTGAGAATAAGAGGTTTATCCCCAGTGTTAACATTGAGCTTGGAACTGTTTCATGTGTCTTTGAAAGAGTTGAACAGTTTGTGCCAGTGGATTCTGGGAAATGCTACTTTTACAAGTAAGTACTTATGGGACTCCTATTAAATAAAAGCAACACATTACTAACAGTGAGGCTTTAAGCTGCTCGCCTGAGCAGCCAGGAAATGGGGCGTTATGGTTATTACTGTAACTCTCATAGTCACCCTCATCGAAAACAATAGAATCATTTGCTAGACCTATTGGTCTTGACACTCAGCCATTGTAGTTATTGCATACCTGCTTCCCAGCTAGATGAACAGTACCCTGAACACTAAGATATTTTATTAATTTCTCAACTGCTATATATAAAAGCATATAGTAAATACTCAGGAATAATTTTTTGAATGATTGACAACAATGATACTAGAGTACCATAAATATCTCACATATTTATTTGGTAACCTTGACAGTTCAGAATTCAGCTAAGCACCAGAAAATGCGCCTCTCCTTACCCCCACTCCTACCCCTCAAAAAAGCATCAGAAGATTAAAGATTTTTTTTTTTAAGATTTATTTACCTACTTGAGAGAGAGAGAGAGAGAGGAGGGGGTAAGGGCAGAGGGAGAGGGGGAGAGAGTCCCAAGCAGACCCTGTGCTGGGTGCAGAGCCTGACTTGGCGCTTGATCCCATGACCTTGACATCACTACCTGAGCTGAAACCAAGAGTTAGGCGCTCAGCCAACTGCACCACCCAGGTGCCCCTAAAGATTAAGAGAGTCCCTGAGGTCTCAAAGATTTAGCTTAGAAAAAACAGACATAAACTCCTTAAGGGCAGGAGGCTTTTCTGCTTTGCTCACCTCGATATCTTTAGAGCCTTTACTGAGCAGAATAGATGCTCAAGAAAGATGTGTTGCACAAATGACTACAATGATGGTTATGTCTTTTCTAAATGAACAGAGAAATGAAAATAGTTGAATTCAGAACTAGGAGCTAGAGTTGCTGTAGACATGGACGGCTGTGACACATACAAACTGATATAGGATACCAGCAGACCACAGAAAAGCATGGTCAAAAATGCAGAAGCATGACAAGTTGGAACCATTTCTTTTAGGAGCAAACTGATCCCAATCCCTCACTAGACCCTGTGGTTACTGCTACACAGTTCAACAATTAACATTTGCATTAAGGATTCCAAGTCAAATAGAATTTTAAAAGCCAATCAATGTCTAGAATATTAAAAAAAAACCTACAGAGGAATATGATGCACTAAAAGAACACTTCCATTTGTTATTGCTCGAATTATTAAATACTGGATGGGAAAGATGTTCTGAAAAGAGTTCAGGAGACCATGTGTTCTGGTTATTCTCTGTTCCTAGATCCTTGCTCTACTCTTTGCTCATTCTGTATGGGAAGAAGGGAGAAGTTGGAATATTTCTTTCAGTCTCCCTCCTTGCCTGCATCTGGCGATGGCATCTTTTTAGAGTAACAGCTTCTGTTGAGTAGTCTCCCTTTCAGCCTCCAATTCCAGCTCTCACCAAACTTAGACACCTCCATTAACTGCCTCCCCCTTCTCCTTCAGGAATGGGAGAGTTTATAGTTGGTCAATAGGCTCCTTGACATCTATTGTTGACTCCCTTCAACCTTACCACACCTCAGCAAACTGGTCCCTCATTAAATTCTCTCTGGAAAACCCCAGCTGATTATGCTTTCAACCAAACTGTTTGATCCACCATAGAACAGTCGGGTTCTTCTTACTTTGTATGAGACTTAAAACCAATATGTCAGGCACAAGTTAATTATCAAACCAACCCATCCCTATTTCCTCCTACCACATGAAAGTGTCCTATAAGGTTTTCAAGAGAATGGTAAAGAAGGAAAAGACAAAGATAATTTGTGACCAGCAGTGGCAAGCATTCTCTTGTTTCAATAATACCCAGGCTGGTGAACAAATACAGACTGGCTGGCAACTTCCACACATCAATCAAAGCCACTTTATTCTTTCTAAGAAAATGAACAATAATTGGAGATGCTTCTCTAAATTATTCTGAAATATTTCTGGAGAAAGCAGCAGAGAAATGCACATGAGTGAGAGGAGGCACAAATGTTTTTAACAGCAAAAGGTCCTGGGTCTAACTCCACCAATTTTCAAGTGAACTACACAGGAAGATCTTGTATTTGGTGACTTAGAGATGCAAAGAGAATTAAAGGATGGGATAGGGGGCTTCACATAACCTCCCAGCACAGGTATGTAGCAGGCTGGCACCTGGGCTAGAGCTCTTGCCCACCCTACCTGAGACAGAGGGAAGCACAGTGAATGAATGGAAAGAAGTAGTGGATTAGGTTCTAATTCTAACTTTCCTAGATGAGACATTTTGGTTAAGTCACTTTGGCTGTTTTAAGTGAGACAGGGAGGATGAAAAGTACCATATTAATACCTCATCATGCTGTGGTTTGAAGTCTGTGAAGATTATTCTAATCTTTTGGGGATGACACTTTTAGAGTTCCAGGTTTGGGGAAACCGTTTCACTGGTCAGTCCCCAAAGGGGCTGTCTTAAAAATCTCGCCGTTTCTGCTGAAACATTTGCCTCCTACTATCTTAGAAGCTCTCAGATTCTTCCACTAGAATGGCAGCAAGTAGACATGAGATGATTTTGTGTGGGTTAGAGAAAACCTAGTGTGCACCTGAACTTCTAGGGTGTCATTTAATACGTATGTATTCTTAACCCGACTTTGCAGCCTAATGACTTTTTAAAGTCAAAACTTCTTCCAAAGTCCTCCTGGAGTATGATTTTTGAAGCATATGGAGACAGAATCTGAGCCAACATATTTCATTCCAAATGAGGTTCTTTGATTTCTCATACGCTTTTGAAATGTGATATCTGTCTACCTTGTGAAATTGTGTTCTCTCAGCTCCCAGGATAGCTAGGAAGAGTCTTAAATAACTGTATCCTTGGTGCTTTCTGAATTCCCTATTTGGGGACTATTTCTGCTGGATAAACATGTTGCCTATCTATAGCATTCTCTTAATTCTGCTCCTCAAACTCCTATTTTCTGCTCTCAAAGCCAACATTTACAAAGCCAGACTCTGGAACGGAGAACACTACTCTGTGGTTATTTGTTATTAAGGGACTTCTATCACAGAAAAATGGGAACATTGTTGACAAGATAAATTACCTTAAAAGAAGATAAGCTGAAAAAATAAGGAGGGATACCATGAATCTCAGAGTTCCTCATTTATTCTATTTTGCCACATCACAATCCTTACTATGAAAGCACTCTTCTTTCTCCATTGGATTTTCATCTGTAGAGTATTAATCTCATACAGTAAAAGAAATCAAAATAACCAGGGAATAGGTCAGTAGGTTAGAGTATTAATAGTTATCACAAAAGCAGAACAATCACTTGTAGAGGGGTAGGGAGAGAGAAAGAATTATGGACACCACTTACAAGAATACAAATACAATCTTCCACAAAGTTGTATCGATACTGAAATTCACCCAATTCTACATGAATTCTCAAGAGCCGTATCAATATGGAATTTCACCCAACTTCACTTGAGTTCTCAAATTTGAAGTACTGGCTGATTCTCACTACTTCCTTTCAATTAACCTCTCTAGCATACAATTCCATACATGTTGGTGAATATCTAAAAGCAAATATTATCTGTGCAGAGACAGGAAATGATGACATTCCAGGCAAAAGTGATGTCACAAATAGACCTCAATTCCAAAGGATACTGAGTTCTCATGGTACTAGGGGAAATAAAACAATGACTTTACAGCTGAATAGTATTTAAAGAAACATATTTCTACAAAACTGCCAGAAAAATTAATCATTCTACATTTAACAGACTACATTAGCAACTATAGATGTTAAAAGTTTAATTTAGCAGAGGATTGACTCTGACCAAAAAAAAAAGTTTCATTTAGATTTTATCTGCTTTTTTAAAAAATTCAAGTTTATTTATTTATTCATTTTTTTTATTAATCTCCATACCCAACATGAGGCTTAAACCTATGACCCCAAGATCAAGAGTCACATGCTCTTCCAACTGAGCCAGCCAGGCACCCCATAGATTTTATCTGTTTTTCATTTATGTCAATAGGTGTGGTCACTGGCTTAAAGGAAAACTAGAAATTTATCTTTCCTTTTATGGATAATATTAACATTTTTCCTAGAGGGACTTCTGTATTTTATGGGTAATAATACTCTTATCTCCTAAATTTAAATCTTTTTTTTCTATAACAATTTTAAGATGGTAAATGACACAAAAAGTTCCAACACATAGAATTATAGCTAGTAATTGGCATGCATTTATCATGTATTAGGCAATGTGCAGAGGATTTTATGTACCTTATTTTGATTAGTACTTTTGATACTGGAATTCCATAATGTGGCCATTATGATCCCCAAGTAAACTAAAGACAAAAGAACTGAGGCTTAAAGAGGGTAAGCGATCTCCCAAGGGTCACAAAACAAGTAAGAGAGGAGGTGGAATTCAAATTCAAGTACTTCTTGTCCTCAAGTCTTTCTTCTTTATTTGCTCTTATAACTAAAAAGAGTAAAAGGTACAAAAAGTGAGCATATTTGACTTCTTAGAACATACGTACTGGTTTTCTTTCTTTTTTTAAGATTTTATTTATTTGACAGAGAGACACAGCAAGAGAGGGAACACAAGCAGGCGGAGTGGGAGAGGGAGAAGCAGGCTTCCTGAGGAGCAGGGAGCCCGATGCGGGGCTGGATCCCACGACCCTGGGATCATGACCTGAGCCAAAATCGGATGCTCAACAGACTGAGCCACCCAGGCGCCCAATGTACTGGTTTTCAATGTTAAGTACTATGTTGGATGTAAGTTACTTCATACTGAAAACATTCAGCAACAATTCAGTAGAATTTGTACTCTACAGGCTTAACAGAGTCCTTTAAACTTCTCATCTAGAGGAGCATTTCTTTGCTTTTTTTTTCCATTATCTTCCCCTTCTTGACTTTTTTTTTTTCTTACTCACACCTCCCACAAAATTTTAATAACACAGATAAACCATCTGTATTGGTCTATGTAGTGTATGTACATCCGTGCTTTATACATAAGAAGTGTTAAGATTTTTTTGCCTTCTAGAATGAATTTTTGCCCCCTGGAGGGCATTGAGAATGTATAATCTAGAGGACGTATCTCTCTATTTTTCTTTATTACTCCAACACCTTCCAACCCACTGGCTACTACCTAAAATGGTATGAAGTTAGGACTTTAGATTTTTAGCTTCAAGTTTTTCAGTACATTAAAACGCAGATAATTAGAAAATGTTGGTGAAGCACTGTAAGCCGTTTACATTTTGGTATGAACAGAAGATGGGAAAACCAGTTTGAGAGGGAAAGAAGAAGACTGTGAGGGCACATCCTACGGGAGCAGGGGAGGGAGAAGAGAGAGCCTCTGGTGCCAGAATGCCTGTGGCACAACCCCACTCAGTCCAGTCCCGCTGAACGCATTAACACCCAAGTACTTTAAAATGCCAGCTCCCATTCACGACGAACAAGAAATCTTAGTCATAAGCCACCTTAGTGACCATCACCCTATTGATTAACGGGTAAATATTGGGTTTCCTGCCTGTGAAGAATTTGCTGTTTGGGTCCTTTGAGGCCTGTTTGTACATTCCCAACTGCTATGTGGCCAAGAACAAGTAAGTTTATGTAACATTCCAAAGACACAGCTCAACACCGTGGCTCATTTTAACCCTGGTATGAATAGAAGACAGAGATGAATTCACAAATACTTCTTTCACATGCACTGTAAAATATAACTTTTCACTCCCAGAGGCCAAAATGTGCTTAACCATTGAAGTAATTATAGCTCACGACTATAATTTAGAGTTCGTTCTGGTTGATTCTAAATTCACACAGGAAAATAATTCACTCATCTTGTTGGAACACTGGAGTGAAAAACTTCATAAAACCCATACAATTTCAGCAATCCTAGAAAGTAGGGTGAATTTTGATAGAAATCAACAGTTGATAATTTAATAAGACAACAACAGTAACTGTCTACCATCTATTGGTTACCAATTTAAAGGGTCAAGTACCACAGTTTACATTTATAAATATCACCTACTTGATCCTTACAGCAATCCTATAAGATGAACGCTTGTACCCAAATTTACAGAGGCAATGAGTTTAGAAAGGATGGGCAATTCTTCCTGAAACCACTCAGAAGTGGTTCAAACTCCTGTCAAGAATTCAAACTCCCGCTCATGCTTTGCTACCTTAGCCACAGTGAAATTATCTTGGTGAAATGATGGGAAGGCTCAAGTCTGTAAACTTTTAGTTTCCAATCAGATGGAGAAATCCTGGGTAAATGGAGAGGTAATGGATATGGTGTGCAACTTTTTTTTTTTTTTTGGTGATTTTGCATGTGAGAAGCTACTGTTTAGATGATTTCACTTGAAGGATTTTTTTTTTTTTATAAATGTCTTCAAGATGGGTATTGGTAAGGATTTTCTGACTTTGAAGGTTGTGAAAAATATGCATATGTATATATGCATATTTGCATATATACTACCTTGGTAAATAATAAATAAAATGGTGGCTACTTCACACAAGCCTAGGTATACTTTCCAGAGGCCAAGGCCACTATAGCCAATTGTTTCCATCACTCATTCCCCATCAATGGCATTGAACCCTATATTATGAAGGGAGCCCCTACATGAAAGCAAGTTTCTTCTAAAATCAAAAACACAAGAAACAACAAATATTGGCGAGGATGTGGAGAAAAAGGAACACTCTTGCACTGTTGATCGGAACGCCAGCCACTGTGGAAAACAGTATGAAGGTTCCTCAAAAAGTTAAAAATAGAAGTACTCTATAACCTAGTAATTGCATGACTGGGTATTTACCCAAAGAATACAAAAATACTAATTCAAAGGAACACATGCACCCCTATGTTTACTGTAGCATTGTTTACAATAGCTAAGTTATGGAAGCAGCCCAAGTGCCCATTGATAGTTGAATGGATAAAGAAGATGTAATATATATTTATAATGGAATATTATTCAGCCATAAAAAAGAATGAAATCTTGCCATGTGCAATGACATGGATGGGTCTAGAGAGTATAATGCTAAGCAAAGTCAGTCAGTCAGAGGAAGACAAATACCATATGATCTCACTCATGTATGGAATTTAAAAACAAAACAGATGAGCAAAGGGGAAAAAAACGAGAGAGGGAGAGAGAGACAAACCAAGAAACAGATTCTTAATATAGAGAACAAACTGATGGTTACCAGAGGGGAAGGGGAAATGGGTGAAGTAGGCCATGGGGATTAAGGAGTGCACTTGTCATGATGAGCACTGGGTGATGTATAGAATTGTTGAAACACTATGTTGCACATCTGAAACTAATAGAACACTGTACGTTAATTAACTGGAATTAAAATAAAATAAAAACCCTTGTTTAGAATTTCCAGTTTGTTTTATACACCTATATACCACCGCCAACATGACAGGATAATAAAAACAAAGAGGGCAGAAGTGGAATAGCAAAAATAAAGTAAAACTCTAAGAAGAAATATAGATTACTAGTTTACTACTAAATATAGATTTATAGAAGAGCTAACCCAATGTTTAGGAGCAGTACTTAGGAGCCAGGACCCAAGCTTGGGTCACCTCATTCCTTAACCAGTATTTTCTTCCATAACAGTATACTGTTACCAAGTAGAATAATAAATAGGCTTGAAATTACAGCAAAAATTGACCTCCAAGATACAACATCAATTTTAGGCTTTCTCTATGGAGACCGATCTAATATTTAAATTATTTAAACACACTGACAATGAAGTACAAATATAATTTATCTTTTAAACTACCAACACAGTTATGTTTACTATGTCCCAAATGGGTTATCAAACATCCCTAAATAGTGACATAATGAATAACTCCAAATAAAGGCTAAAATTGTTCTCACATGTGAAGTAATGTGTACAACTGGTCAAAGTATAATCATTGCAATAAAAGACGTTTTCACTTAATTTCCTAGAAATTTCAGATGTTTGTTTAGCCTTTATTAACTGGAAAATTCCTTAATGCGTTGTGCACTTACTGACATATTTTAGGAGGAAAATGTTTGTTTTCAAAATAAATAATCCAAGGCATAAAATTCAGCCAGTGCTTCACAATATTAACTTGACAATAAATGAAGCATTTCATCTACGAAGCATTTTTAAAATGTTTATGTAGCTTCCAACGAAATTCTAATTTAATTATGTTCTTCTATAAAGTGAGAAAGCTTCCTATATCAGATCTTCTGTGAAAGGTTTTTCGAGATTTCTATTAAGACTAATGCATGCAAAGTCTATCTTCAAAAATATTTTGTAACATGTAAGATATAATTGTGAATATTACTAAAATATGCTTACCACTTCACTTTTTCAGTGTTCTTCTACTTGAAACTCATTTTAAAACTGACAATCTAGGCATTTCCATATATTTTAAATATTAATAAGATAATCATGTAGAAACAGGTCTTTTTTTAGAGTACATATCATAGCATTTTAACAACATATGGAAGTCCAACATACTTTTAAATCAGAAGTCATATTAACATTTAGATTGCACAGACTCTGTCTATAACAACTACTGATTAACCCCCCAAATGTTATGCTTAGCTTAATGGAAGGGAAAAAACTATAGTTATGCTAGTCATGCTGCCTCTTTAATTTACACATACAGGTCCAAGATCATTCTAAGTTGCCATAGCTCATCAACTTAAATCCTCGTAGGACAAATAATACTAATCATGGTATTGCCCAGCACTGTATGAAATCTTTACAAACCTGGAAAATTATAGCCAAAGCCAAGTATACCTCCATACATATATTTCCTATCACTTGAGAGCAAATCTACCTCTTGTAAGTTATGTTACTTACCGAGAAGCATGTTTCTTAGCAAGTCAATTCAGCCAGTCTGTAATTTCTGTATAATAAAGGTATGAAGAGCTGAGAAGTATGTGAACCTGCCACAAGTTTTGTTACAGAGAGTGGGAACCTTCACAAACTCCTCCTTGTACCCTCTGCCCGCTGGAGTTGTGGACGGACTCCACTCACTCACTCACTGTGCACCTCGCTGGAAACTAACAAACAATACGGTGACTGTCAGTAGATGCTGCCTCCCAGCCGACAGAGCCAAAAAAAATGATGGAAAACTAGGTTACTTCACTGGGGGTGGAGATGTAAATCAGAATTGATTATGCTGTTTCTTTAAAATTCCAGTAATATTTTCTACTGAATTCACAAAGAAACAAAATTTAAACTTATGCAAACCAGCTTATAAAATCAAGTTCAAAAAAATGTAACTGTCCTCTTTTTCCCCCTTCGTTTTTTTCTCTAAGACTTTAAAATACATTTCACTACAAACTAAAAAGAAATTCTGCCACAAAATAAACTCTGTATAATATGCATGTTTTTAGGGAAGACTGATTATTAAAATTCTATCACTCATCAAGGATCATGGAATGCAAATGTATTTATTATTTGATATTATGAGCTTGAGCCTCCAATGTGATTTCAGCTTCACAATGGATTACTTGTTTGACTCCAATACAGAGATAATTATTTCTGAAATCAGTTTCTCCTGAGAGAATAAACCTTACAGTTTTAAACCAATAAGGATATCTCGCAATGAACATTTAACAAAGGAAGATCTCATTTCTTTTTATTTTTCTACTAGATGTGTATTAACAATTTAAAAAGAGAAAAATCTATATCTGAGCCCAAAAGAAGAATACACAGCATGTCAGATAACACTAAAGCCAGTAAGTTGAACGTGATTTTTGAGACTCTCTTTTCTAAAATAGAAAATGAAATGACACGTCCAAATATTACATATTCTAGCAACTGTTTTCCAGTTATCCTACAACACATATTACCACTTACATATTATAATGACAAAGGACAGCAGTTAAACTTTACCTTCCTCGGATCCAAATACTTGAGCAGCGACGTTTTATAGGTGTTTGTTCAAACGTATTTCCCTATCCCTTAATTTGGGGATTCAACTTTTATAGGATTAACTACTATTATTTTTAAGGGTGAAAAGTTAAAAACAGGAAAAGGAGAGGGAAAGAGGGCCTGAGAAAAGTGTAAAAGGGAGAATTTTGAACTATCCTGGTATTGCAGATTTTTCTGAATCTAGGTGATGCAGGGAAGGCGGGAAAACACTATAAAGATAGGATAGTTTGGAGCAAAGAGTGGAGCGAAGAGAACAAAGGGAGGGAGATTGCTAAGCATAATAATTATAAAATACACCAAGGATTTTTTTTTTTGGCCATTATAAAACATAGGCCTTTTGTATATCAAATATATCTATTTGTTTTTGTTTTTTAAAGGTTTTATTTATTTATTTGATAGAAAGAGAGAGAGAGCACAAGCAGGGAGAGCGGCAGGCAGAGGGAGAAGCAGGCTCCCCACTGAGCAGGGAGCCCGATGTGGGGCTGGATCCCAGGACCCTGGGATCCCATGACCTGAGCCAAAGGCAAACACTTAACCAACTGAGCCACCCAGGTGCCCCTCAAATGTATGTATTTGAATGTAGTCATCTGAAGGACTGCATATATAAATTCTTACATTGAGTAAACCAAGTTTCAGTAAGAGGTGTGTGAGTGTGTGTGTTTGTATTAATAAATATTTCTCTATAAATGTGGAGGGAGGCCTCCTTCCCTGCCTTTGACTTCCCATTCATTCTAACCTAGTAGTTCTCACACTTGAGCGTGCATCAGAGGTCCCTGGAAGGCTTGCTAGAACAGATTGCTGGGCCCAATTCCCAGAGCTTCTGATTCAGACTCTCTAGGGTGGAACCTGAGAATTTACAACAAATTCCCAGGTGATGCTCATGCTGATGCTGCTGGTCCCCGGACTACATTCTGGGAACTGCTGCTCTAGCTCATTATGTTACCCTAGCATCTAGCACGAGGATAGTTTCCATTGTAAACTGTTGTATTACCGTATTACATGGATTCTGAGATCTCCCCCACCCCACCCCCCACCACATTTTCCCAGCTCTGAATGGAGATATGTTTCTAATTAATCACATCTTATGGTAAGTATACACAAGGCAGCATGCACAACTGAGGTGGTCAATGTCAGAGTATACATGGACTTGGTCCCAGCTGTTAATAAGGGCTCTTCAGCTGGGCATGATATAATTTTTGATATAATATTTGAGTGATATCGTGTTGAATTTAACTGCCATTTAATAATTATTTTTTAAACCTATACTTTTTTTAAGAGCCACAGTATGATTTGGCTTTAAACAGACAAGTTGGTGCATACAAAGATGGCACATAAACAGGTGTGAAGTATGTGTTACCAGTGAAGCAGATGTTCACTATTGGAGGAATGACAGCAATTTCAGATTTTCTTGGAAAGTAACATTCTACTGCATTAGAGGATATAAGAAAGGTAACTTCAAGTGGAAGAAGTTGTAGTACATGGAAAAGTCTTGCTTATCACAGGCCTAGTAATGTGACTTAAGGTAAAAGAAATTGCCAGATCCCTCTGAACAAAAATTTCAAAGTGATGAGTTGCTGGTGTGAATAATTCACAGAAGTCCAAAGCAACTCTCCTTAAGGCTCTGTGTCATAGTTTATTGACACTTTTTTCTTTCTTAGTGACACATGGAGTAATGATGTGACTTACATAAAAAAATCCATTAGATTTGGTAAAATATGATATTATTGGAAAATAAAATAATCATTCCTAGTAGTAGCTATTTAAAAATTGATGACCGATGTGTTGATTTAGAGCAGGTTTCTTTGTTGTCGTTCAAAGCATGGTGTGAAAATTACCTAAAGAATCACCAGGATTCCCTGACAAAAATGTGGGTGTCTGGGACTACCTATCTTTGGTTGGAGAACGACTGACCATTTCTCCTTCAAGTAAATAGCAATTTAATAAGAATGGCGAGACTGGAAGACTCCTCAGTAAGAGTGGTAATAATATAGTCCTGAAAAAAACTACCTTTGATTCCAAATCAATTACAATAAACCTTTCGTATTGCCCAGATGGTTAAAAGTATACAAGAACAAGTCGGCTTATCCCCACGGCAAGTTTTACAATCCCAAACACCAAACTGCTTAAATATTCCAACAGACCTGTATAAAGGCAGAGAAGCCGTCAGAGGCAATGGTGGGTGCGTTCATCTGACCAGGCCCAAAGCAAGTCGTGCTTAATAGGATGGCAGGACACTAGGAGGAACAAGTACATAGGAGGAGCGTCACATTGCCAAGTCAGAGACCCCAACACCGGCCAATACCGACTGGAGTCTCCCTGTAGCCCTCCAGTGGTGTGAAGAATTTGGAAGAGGTCACACCAGGAAGCCAGAGGTAATTGACTGGAAAGTCACCCAATATCTCTGAGCCTGTTTACTCTGTGATAGAATAAAGTTATTGTTAGAGTAGATTTCTATGGCCTATTCCAGCTCCAAAATTACATAATTTGTCTAAAAGCTTTCATAAAAGGCTGTAGGCTCTTCCAAAGTTTTATTAGGAAAACTCCATGAAAGCAAATGACCAACTAATCAAAGACAAAGGGCATCTGTGATTGTTTGAATTATGTCCCCCCACAACTTCATATGTTGAGGATATGAACACCCAGTATCTCAGAATCTGACCTTATTTGGAGCTAGGGTCTTTACAGAGGTGATCAAGCTACAATGAGGCCATCAGACTGGGCCCCAATCTAATATGACTGGTGTCTTTTTTTTTTTTAAAGATTTTATTTATTTATTCATGAGAGACAGAGAGAGAGAGAGAGAGAGAGGCAGAGGGAGAAGTAGGCTCCCAAGGAGCAGGGAGCCCGATGCGGGACTCGATCCCAGGACCCTGGGATCATGACCTGAGCCGAAAGCAGACGCTTAACCATCTGAGCCACCCAGGCGCCCATGACTGGTGTCTTTATAAAACCAAGAAATCTGGATACAGATAGGTACGGAGGGAAGATGATATGGAGGGACACAGGGAGAAGACAGCCATCTACAAACCAAAGAGAGAGGCTGGGAACAGATCCTTCCCTCACAGCCCTCAGAAGGAACCCACCCTACCAACACTGTGACTTCAGAATTCTGCTTCCATAACTGTGAGACAATAAATTTTTGTTGTTTGAGCTTCTCAGTCTGTGGTGTTTTGTTATAGTGGCCGTAGCAAACAAATACAGTATCTTTACCAGGTGCTTGATATTAAGTATCTGCTAACTTCATAAAAAGATTGGAGAGCAGAGCACCACTCTCTTTGCTAAGAAATCTGAAAAGCAATATGAGCAGCCATGTTTGTAAAGCTAAACTCAGATTTCTATATTTGTACTTTCATTAATTTTTCCTTAATCAGGTTGGTCATGCATTTGTCTATTCAAGAAGATTTCCTTCTCAAAAACGCTAGCTGTTGATTTTTTTCATACTTGCTTTTGTCTTTATTAAGGTCTGCTTCCTAACTTCCTTTGATTTAATTTTGATTCATTTTTCCTAGTTTCTAAGATACATACATGGCTCATTTATTTTCAATTTTTATTTTTTAACACTAAAGACCATTTAAGAACAGTTTTGATAAGTTTTCCCTTCCATTAACTTTTAAATAATCTATCATTTTAGTTTTGATTTTCCTTTTCTCTCTTTACTTAATGGTTAATAGAACTGAGAGTAGAAATAACATTATATTTTATTCTGTCTATAGTATTAATTTAGTTTGACCTTGGGCCAATCATTCACCTTCCATGAACTTCTATGATGTTGTCTGTGTGAGGATCAAACCAACTAAATGACAATATTTGAAGCCATAAATTGTTACATAAATTTAAGTCATTGTTTTAATTATTTTTTACCAATTAACTATACATAAAGAAACAGGGTACCCCTGGGGACATCAGAAGGGCTTAACTTTGGAGTTTTAACTTTTTATTTCTGTTTGATGTATTATTGTCTCTCAAATTGTCTATAGGTTTATAATTTTATAGCAAAATGGCAATCATTCACCTACTAGTATAGTTTTAGTTGATGACTTTCATTCAAGGAAAGAAATTATTTTTAAAATCTATCTCTTGAAATAATCTGCATTATCATTTAAAAACAGGAGAAAACAAAACAGGAGAAAAAGGAGCTAGCATTTATTGAGAGTCAGTTATGTGTCAGGCACTCTTTTAGGTAATTTACATTAAGTTCTCATAACAACTATTGCACAGATGTAGACACTAAGATTAAGAGTACAAGCAAATTGCCCAAGGTCACAAGTCTTCCAATCCAGTGCTCCTTCCAAGCTCCCTTCTTACAGAAACCAGTGAATTGAGACAGCAGGGTTGAACTCAAGTTTTTCCTAGTGATTTCCAGGGAATGTAAAATATTTCCTATTTCGGGGGGAAATGAAAATCTAAATAATTTTTTTTTAAGTAGGCTCCACACTGTGGGGCTTGAACCCATGACCTTGACATCAAGACCTGAGCCGAGATCAAGAGTTGGACACCCAACTGCCTGAGCCACCCAGGTGCCACTGAAAAGTATAAATCACTTGAAAGTAAATGTGTTTCAAAAAACAAAACAAGTGGTCCTTCTGTTTCTCTTTGATTTTTTTTTTTTTAAATTCAGAGGAAATTTTAGTTTTTCCTTTTTTTGTTTTCCTCCAGGGGAAAATGAAATTGTCGGTGAGTAATCATTTTGCTTTGAGTTATGCTATTATTTTTCTCTCATGCTTCATATTAAGTTCTAGCACATCTTATGTATTAATTCAAGAGTTCTTATAGTTTCTAAAATATATATAAAATTTTTTAGTAACATTCATTTTTAATACTTAGTGCTGAGCTGTTACTTAAGACCACCTGAAGGTATTGATTACCATTATTTCTGGTGAGATTATGCTGAGGGAAAAATGTAGCCTAATCAGCTTTTTAATTATCTACAAGTACAGCTCTCTGTAGATGAAAGATCATTACTATTAACTAGGCTGCCACATATTTGAATAAAGGAAACATTTAGGGAGTTAATGAGTTCTGAATTTGAGAATCCAGAATGGACCCAGAAAAGACAAATAATAAGAATTAAAATTGTATTAGTGAAGATGCTCATTACATTATGTATAATTGCAAACATATAGAAACATCCTAAATGCTCAATAGCAGAGGAATGGGTGTGTCAATATTATGAAATCTTATAGAATATATTAAGGGACAGAGGAAAATGTTCACTATATAACAAGTGGGGGAAACTATGTAGAATTGGTTACACAATAAAGGTCATATATGTAAGAAAAGCATGTTCTATATCTATATGAATGCTTAAATATGTGCATATCTACAGAACCATGTTTAGAAGAAAATACTCCAGAATATGTTAACATCTTTTGCAGGTTTACAGAAAATTTTACTTTATTTTTCTTCTGTATCCTTATTTTTTTGTACTAAACTGAAAAAAAAATCCATCTTAACAATGGCAGTGGAAGGGATTTGGCTCTTTAAAAGAAAAATGTATATGATTTATAAAAATCTGGAGGCAGGATTAGCTAAATTAGATAATCTCACTTGAAAACCTTATAGTAGGTAAATACTGAGAGCAAGCTAAATTCTCAAGTTTCCTTTGGGTCCCAATAATACCCCTATACAACTGGTAAGGTTATAGACCTGGGCAACCATGCAGACTAAACACACACAGGAGGCTCTCATTGATCACTGTCACAGTGCAAGTGTATAGTAAGTGGTGTAAAATAAACAAGATAAAAGGGAATGAGGATAATGGTAATACAATATTTATAGGGAACTTCAACCATCAATTCCTACAACTCCTCAGTGAGTCAATCTCTTCACCTGTAATATCTACATCCATATAGATGAGCCTGGAGAACCTGCAGGGAGGGGATGGTGGGAATCCAGCCCACAAATAGTCTCACATGCATGATTTCTTTCAAGGTGCTAAATCTTTTTAACCACTATGGTAGCACTGTCATTTTTACCCAAGTGTTTAACTTATATAAAGGAAATAATTCATAGGCTGAAAAGATATGGCTCCCAGAAACCTTTTATAACATGGCCCAAATAAAAGTATTTCTGATCAATGTCATCAGAAAATTTCCATGACAAAATCATGACATGTAACTAACATGGTTCAGACACACCAGATCCCTGCACAACTGGACACATAAAAAGAATTGGTATGTCATCAGTGAGGCTACCAGACAGAGCACCTGCTCCCCTCTTACACTGGAGAGCAGATGTTCCAATAATGACATGTAGGTTTTCTTAAGATAGATGCTCAGATGTGTTAAGATTTTCAATACGGTTAAATTGGAAATGCGATCATTTTTGTTCTTTTCATTAAAAAAAATCTCTACCTACCTAAATGGCACCCAGTCTACCTTGCTTATTTTAACGTAAAGCCAGCTTGTCCTCTGAGGCTGAGTTTGCTTAGGGCAGCACAATGCTCTGCAGCTGTTAATCCCGTGAGAAGGATCGCCAGCTGGGAGAAATGTGCTGTTTTTAGTTTGCTTATGGCATACATTTGGAGGAAGATGGACGAGACCATAAAACGTGGGACAAGATGGACAATTTTGAAGTGCAATGATATTCTGCAAACAAATATGTTTAGGTACATCTAACTCTGGGAGATGAAACCCAAAGGGATTTTAAGGTATCCTCTCCATTAGCACAAAATCTAAAAACCAAAACCAAAACAAAACATTAAAAAAATTGCCAACAGGCTTTGTTTTCTTTCAAGAGCTGATTACATACACTAGGTGTTGAAAACAAGACTGAAAATCATCTAAAATATTCTGTAAAAGGTAAATTCACTGGAGTCAAAAGTGTTGAAATATGGTTTTAGAAGCATATGGGTACAGCTTCCCTGCATCTGATCTGTATGGTTAAATTAGTTATAAAATTATTTTTGTCAGTAATATACTTTTCTAAGATAACCCACATATATAAACTCTAAACCATATAAATAAGGAAAAGAGAAAAGATTTTGCTTTGTCTTGGGGAATGAGTTTACCTGTTTAAAATGCAGTTTTAAGAAAACATTTAACAAATAGGGGATTTTAAATTTTGAATACATGTCATATAATTGTAGAATCTAAATATTTAAAATGACCCCCAAATCATCTTATTTTATTAACAAAGAAACTGAGACACAGAGGGACAAGTTATCTTGCTTATTGTCATCCAGTTGACGGAGGGAAAAAATCCTAGGAATATTTATTCATTCTTTAAATGTTTATGGAATCCCATTCTATGCTAGGCACGGTCTGAGTGGTGAAACTATAGGAGACCTGCTCTCATGGAACTTATATTAATGTTTTCCAATTCTTATCATTAAGCTCCTTGCTCACATACTTTTCTCACCAAAAGGGCTAATCTATACAACTTATGAGGGCACTCCAATATCTGATAAAAATGCCTACTGGTTTTTGTTGTTGTGTTTTTCTGCCTAGATTCATCTATATTGGTTTCCTTGGAGGTGATCACATTTATCCATATTAATTAGAAAACCCGTAGATCGATAGGTTATGTGTACTTTAATGAGCAACTTGCATAAGATCTGTACTATGTTTTTTGTTATATCAGTGTAACATATTTGGGATATAATGGCATAATACAATTGGAAAGATCTCATTTTTTTATGTCTATGCCCCCCAGAAGGGGAAAAAAGCTGAGTTTCAGAGATAATGATTTGCTATTTCTTTCCCAATTTAATCGTAGGTACCTCCATTAACACTCAGCAGTCATCATGTTATGATTTGAGTGAATGATTTAGAGAAATATCTATATAATATCCAGTGATGTTGTAACAGTTTAGAAATGCAGCAGTTAATCAGGAAGAATTCTAACTAGTGGTCTTAACATTCACTAGTATTCTGTAGTAACCATGTGCTGAACATGTACTACAACTTTTAGCTTTAGGCAACTCCATTTTGTAATTAAGGCAGAATACAAAGCATGTTTCCAGGGCTCGGTTTGGGGTCCTAGTTACTACATTATATCATTAATATTTAATGAGAGAGCGGCATTTAATAAATAAATTTTTACAATCTTCTAAATATAAAATTATAGGAGGGTTACTAAAGACCACAGTACTGAATTAATCTTTTCCAATTTTCAACTTTCAAATAGTTTCTGGTGATGCTCATAATATCTGCTTATTTCATCTCTTTCCTGTTCTCTATCAGAGGTGTTGGAACAGGCACTCAGAGAAACTATTATTAAGTAGCAGTCTTCTGGCTTGCCATGGTTCTGACATTCTCCTTTATCAAAGTGCTTCCTGGCTATTTTTCACAATAAATTTTGTACCTGAAGTACCTGAGGACTTTCTCCTTTATTCTTCGTCTAATTAACCATCGATTCTCCTCAAACTGAATGGATGAGAAAACATTTTCTCCTTTGCTTTGCTTTTAAAGATTTGATTGAAGTATTTTTTGCTACTTGTTTATCTTTATCCCACAGTTCCTGCTGCAAACAGATTTTTCTTCTTCTTCTGTATTTGTTTTGCTCCTACTGGGAACAGAGTCTACAAAAATTATTGCTGCCACCTCATATACCAGGAAAAAAGTTTTATTCTTTACAATGTAAAGAAAATATCAGTCTTAGCCAACACAAATGCTTTAATTCAAAAGATCTATTACAATGACAATGCAGACATCATTCAGCTATGGCTTTGAGCCATGTGAAGCACTTTGGGGTTTTCCAACTTAAGGGAAAAGAAAAAACTGGGGGACAGTTGAAAGGAGAAACATCAATATGATTAAAGGCTAGAAAACAGTAGGAAAGACAAAAAGTATAATAGAGGGGACATTAAGATGTGGCCTTCAAGTACATAAATGGCTATATGTTAGCATGGAGAGGACATGTAGAACTACTAAGAGAGTGTCCCCAGTAGTAATAATATTAGCAACAAATGCTTCAGTGCCAGATCCTTCTCTAAATATTTACCTGTATTTACTAAGATAGTATTTTTTTTTAAAGATTTTACTTATTTATTTGCCAAAGAGAGAGAGAGAGAGCGAGCACAAGCAGGGGGAGTGGCAGGCAGAGGGAGAAGCACGCTCCCCGCTGAGCAAGGAGCCTGATGCAGGACTCGATCCCAGGACCCTGGGATCATGACCTGAGCTGAAGGCACACGCTTAACTGACTGAGCCCACCCAGGCATCCCATCCCTTAACTAAGGTAGTACTATTATTCTAATATTATACATCAGAAAGCTGAAGCATGGAGACAGTACGTAACTTATCTGAGGTTACACAGCTAGGAAGTTAAAGAGTGGGGATTTGAAAAACAGTTCTGGTCCTGCACCTGGAACCCTTAACCATAGGCTGTTCACCCTCTATGTAAATATTATGACCAGTAGTTTTCAAATCAGTTGAACGTTAGAACCGTCTCAAGAATATTTCAAAGGATACCACCATGTCGGTTCCATCTCCAGGGATTCTGATATAAGGTTTGGGTGGGACCTGTCATCAGTATATCTAAAAAAGTGTAAGGTGATTTTAAAGTACAGAGAGGCAAGAGCACTGAGCCTAGGTCACCTGGCTGTTTAATAGTTGAGACAGGAGCAGAATCCGGGTATCTTGACTTGTTCTCGTACATTATAGTAGCTCCTACTTCCAGCAGATTGAGGGAAAAACTAGAACACATTTTTACTCTAGAGTGATGAATTTTAATTTCTTAAACCAAGAAGTCACTGAGGATCATGAAAGATAGGATTTCCGTTGGTGGTTATTAAAACTAAGATGGATTATCAGTTTTCTGAGATAATTAAGCATATTAATGAGAAACTGATGAACATTTCCAAATTCCCTTTCTTAAATATTGTAGCACTAATATAATTTAGACACCAGAGGTCTCTGCTATACAATTTGAACTCTCTATATAATAAAGAGCCCTCCTGAGAATCAACTCAAGGCAAAATGTTTTCAAGAAGGAATGAAGGGGCTGCTGTGGGAAATGTTGAACAGCCAACTCCCTGGGGAAATTCCCTGATGTGTAGTGTTTACCAAATGATAGTATAAATATGATTCTAATTTCAAGATACCAAAGTGATGGGCGTTATTGAATGGAGAGCTCAGTAGCACACCATTACATAGTATTTCCACATATATATACAGTAGACATTAAAAACCTCAAGAGCACAGATAATAGCAAAATGTAGTTAAATAATTAGGAAGCAATGGATTTTGAAATTTATCACCTTGTTTTAAATATAATTCATTTAACATACATTTAGATGATTTAATTTTTAACACTATATTTAATAACTGGCTTGCAAAATTCCTGAAAAGTTAATAATCAGTTCTTGCAAACCTGTCCAACATACCACTGAAAAGGCATCCATTCAATCATACATTTTTCTTGGAGAAGAAGAGTATTTATTCAACTAAAGTAAATAACAGTAAGCCAATTTTTATGGTACATAGGTCTATAAGGGAGAAAATAATCTTTCTTCATTTATTGAGCTTTCTCAAGAATGAGAACGTTTGATTAAATCCTTCAAGATAAATCAGCCTTTATTGTGAGCAAGAGAACATAAAGGTTAAGAGTTTGGGTTCTGGGGTCAGAACACTTGGATTTGAGTCCTGTCTTGCCCAATTGTAACCCTATAACTTTAGGAAAGTTACTTAAAAAATATGACCGTCTGTAAAATGGGATGATAATAGTAACCACTTCAAAGAATTGTTGACAGAACTAAATGTTACTATATGTAAAGCATCTACAACAGTACCTGACACACTGCAAATGTTCAGTGAATGTTAGCTATCTGACACACTATCATATGAAAGTGCCTTCAAGTATGTAAACTATGTATATCTGAGATACTTACTTAAAGCTAAAGTTCCCTGAACACACCAAGAGATTTCAAGTATCCTTGCCTTTTCTCATGCTTTTCCTTCCACCTGATATGATAAACTCTTGCCATGTCTTTTTCTTTTTTTTTTTGCCAGCATGGGTATCCTAGTATCTTGGGTCCTAACTACTGAATGGGAGCAGAAATCAAGACTTTGCTCCTCTGTGAGGTGGGAAGTCAAAAATGAAACTCGAAGCCAAGTCCTTTGAAGAGCAACCCTGCAAAGAGCCTGCTCACTAGAAAAGGGGATGGCAAAGAAAATTGTCTGTTTTGGCCAGAAACTGGGGAGAGAAGGTGGCTTTCTGAGTTTATAACCATAGTCCTATCCTTACATGGCTCAGGATTTATATATTCTCTACATGTCTGGTCCAGGAAACCCCAAAAGAAGAAAAATAACAGATATGGTCCAGGGTTGGTTCCATCCCAGAGCACCTAGAAAAAGCTAAAAGAATTTTTTCTAGAAGGGTGCACCCTCAATCCAAGTCTTGCAGAATTCCCTCAGAGAAAGCCCAGTAAAACGTGAGCTAACCATCAGAAATTATAAAATACATGAAGAAATAAGCCACCATAAATAAGAGAAATAAACAAACAGCATACTTTAAACCTTTTTGTGATCTCTTAGAGCTATTAAATACAAAATATAAAATCTATCTGAAATATCTGAAAAATGGTGGATTGTGGATCATATAATGGTCATTAAATGATTCATATAAGTGGTATTTATGTTCTATATGGAGGTCAGATATAGAAGGAGAATTTGGGAACATGTGTTTGGAATAAAAGAAATTTTGAAATAAGACCCTGAATAGAATTGAAAAGGCAATTTTTCCTTCAAGCCCCTCTGCTGCCTTCATCCTTTCTACATCCTTCTCTTGCCTTCCCTCTTCTCCATCCCCTTTGGAGGGCCTGGAATGTTCACTCTGACTAACCTTAAATTAAGGCCAACCCTAACCATGTTAACATCATTGCCAAAAATTAATGGGAATCTTATTCCCATTACCAGAGGTAATACTCCTGTCCTAGTTTGTTTGAATATATTGTTTTATAATATTAATCTTAAAACACTCTTATTATGGCATATTACTTAAACTTGATAAAGAACCATGCCCTTTCATTTGAATAGGGTAGTAAATAAAATTTACAAACTTGCTTTTTATACAACCACACACACTTCTTTTTTTTTTTTTAAAGATTTTATTTATTTATTTGACAGAGAGAGACACAGCTAGAGAGGGAACACAAGCAGGGGTAGAGGGAAAGGAAGAAGCAGGCTTCCCACCAAGCAGGGAGCCTGATGTGGGGCTTGATCCCAGGACCCCAGGATCATGACCTGAGCCGAAGGCAGTTGCTTAACCAGCTGAGCCACCCAGGCACCCCCAACCACACACACTTCTATCTGAAAAATGAAATGTTTAGTGTGCTACCAAAAGATTAAGCAAAAAGTCTTGGTCTTAGAAAAAACACAGTGTTTCAATAAATGCTATATCAAAGTCTGTTATATATTTTTAATGCTTTTATGGAATTAGGTCTGGAGTTATCAACAGCTTTCTTAAGGCTAAGAACCACTGGCAATATCACTCTTACAAATTAGGAGGCTAATACTGCATTTTTAACGTAATTTATCTATTCAGCAACATTTAAATGGACATCTGTTTTGCACCTGATACCATGATATGTTCTGTGAATAATTACTGAGCAAAAATGGTCACAGTTCCTGCTCTCATGGAGTCTACAACTGAGTGAGGCACACAGATTATTACTGGAGTAATCATCAAATGTAGAATTGCAACTGGGCAATTATGACATATTCTTCTTGACTATAGTCAACAAATACATTGATCTTAAAACCCTTTGTGTAAAGGATTTTATTTATTTATTTATTTATTTATTTATTTATTTTAGAGAGAGAGAGAGCACTTGTGAGAGAGCGAGCATGGGTGAAAGTAGGGAAGGAGTGGAGGGGGAGGGAGAGGGATAAGCAGACTCCAAGCTGGAACTCGGAGCCTACTACAGGGCTCCATTCCACAACCCAGATGACCTGAGCTGAAATCCATTCTGATGTTCAACTGGCTGAGCCACCCAGGTGCCCCTTAAAAACCTTTTAAAGAATATTTGTCAAAAGTTAAGGAGCAATGAACCTGTACCTTTGAAACAAATAATACATTATATGTTAAAAAAAAAAAAAAAGAAGAACAAGATAGCAGGAAGGGAAAAATAAAGGGGGGGCGGGAATCGGAGGGGGAGATGAACCATGAGAGACCATGGACTCTGAGAAACAAACTGAGGGTTCTAGAGGGGAGGAGGGTGGGGGGATGGGTTAGCCTGATGATGGGTATTAAAGAGGGCACGTTCTGCATGGAGCACTGGGTGTTATACGCAAACAAGGAATATGGAACACTACATCAAAAACTAATGATGTAATGTATGGTGATTAACATAACATAATAAAAAAGTTAAGGGGCAATGAGTTACTTTGGTCTTATTGTGGATACATTCTTCTTATAAATATAATCTAAAGTTCCTATTGGAAATATTCACCTGATACTGATATCTATTTGATCCTTTTAAAGTCATTATCGATTTTGCCAATTTTTAGAAATTTTAGGAACTGTTCATTGTAATCCCAAATGACAAATAGGTGAATTTATTAAGTCTACCAAATTTTGTTTTTTCACTTACAAACTTTGAAGGAATACAGATTGTATGGGATACTTTCATAGATTTTGAAGATTTCCATTTTTAATGTGTTATTATAACTGCATTTTAAGAAATGTTTAATTCAATTCTGACTCCAACTGCCTACTTGAGGAAAGATGGAGACACAGGCCAGCACATTGGGTGGGCTGGTCTGCTAGTCCCAGAGAGGCAAACCTGAACCGAAGGACAGGGCTCATGGGGATGGGGAGAGAGTCTGAAGACCCCAGAATCTGCAAATACTGATTCTTTACAGTCCTCACAGCTCTCTAAACTCAAGCCATGCGAAACTAATAGTAGGAAACTATAAATAATAAAAAAGAAAAACAAGAGTTTATTAAAAATCTATATTTTGGTGACTAAGTTTAGTAATTTGGCCCTTTGGTAAACTGGCTTTTAGATGATCAGCTTTAGTTCAACTGGCCTAGAGTAAACTACAGCAGGTCAATCTGACTTGGTCCTTAGTCATCAGATAAGAATAACCTGGCAGCATGAGGCTAGACTGGAGCCAGCGCTGAAGAGTGAATGCAAGCTGGCCAGGTGGACAGAGAGGAGCAGAGCAAGGCAAGAGCAGGGGGAAGAAGGGCACGCAGAAAACCCTGAACTGGCAAGAGAAATTGGGTCGAGATGAAGCCAAGTGGTACTCCAGGTCCAACTAGGATGAATGCTGGAAGTCTATTTTTAAAAGTTCTATCTTTGTCCTAGGTCACTGGGAGTAACATGATGAGATTTGGGTTTTGGAAAGCACTCTGGCTACAGTGTGGAGAATGAACTGGAGAGCAGCTGGGGCATACGCAGGACAATCCAGCAGAAAACTCTTACAGTGGTTTGCTGAGAGATGACAGGAGCCTGAACTAGGGCCCAAGTGAAGGAGATGGTGAGCAGTGGACAGATCAGAGTAGTTGCCCTCGATTGGAGGTGATTTTGCTCCACAGGCATCATTCAAATATCTGTAGACATTTCTGGTTATAACGACTGAGCTACAGGGGAAGGCTATTAGTATCTAATGCACAGAGTCTGGGGATGCTGCCAAACATCCTACAGTGTACAGACTTCCTGTCAGAAATTATAAATTTATGTATACTGCCAGATTTATCAAAATAGAATGCAGTGACCATAAAAAAAAAACAAACATAATGTCAGTAACTGCTTTAGGGACAACAAAATTTAAATAAGCAGGTGCAATTCCGAGCAATTATTAAATACATACGTATAGTTACTAAGTGCTCAGAAGGGATGAGAGCTGTAAACTCCATTCCCAGCTTGACAGAAATACACAGTGACTAAATCTAGCATTGTCTGCAAAAGAGGCACGCACTTCACTCTGCTAACAGTCAGCAGGATCTAAGTTTAGTTTATACTCTTAGTGCATTAAAATAGCATCAAGAAGCTCAGGAAGTCTAAAACCATCACACTCCAAGTTTCTGTCTATACTGTTAATAGCTACTTGCCAAGATCCCTGTTGCACATGTGATGATTATAGCCTATTAAAAACATGTCCTCTGCAAAGTGCTCTCAAAAAAAAAAAAAAAAAGGAAATGGAGTTAAGGGAATGATTCTAGATAAAATAATTGGCAACACAAATATCACAATGTAGACATTCATAAGGAATATATCTTAACTCCTGAAGTTTTGTGAGAGCTTTATGAAGCTTTTTTACTGTTTACTATAAAAGTTAAAATGCTTTCAATCAGAGTTCCAGTGTCACAATGGTAAATTAGAAAAGCAAATAAACATTTTTATTTGAACAGAAAATCTACTAATTGCCTACGTGTGACTCGGATAAAAGTTGAATGGGGGAAGAGCTGAGCCAGACCTATTACTGCAAATGGGGAGCAATTCAGAGTGGGCTTGGTACCTTAATTTATCTGTTAAACCTCTCTTCTAGTCAAACAAACAAAACCCAGATTGACCCAACGAGATTCATTTTTTCACTTCAGTTCACAGGACCTTCTAAATGCAGTTTGAGATTTTTAAAAATTGCTTTATTTGCTGAAATTTTAGTTCAAGATATATTCCTTCCAGTAAAGCATGCTCAATTGTTGCATTCTGCAATCATCTAAGCAAATATATACCACTAGAATGAACCTAGAAAGAGTTCAGGATTAATATCCTACAGCAAGGATATTTTGGGTTTTTTTTCTATCAAGAAGTCATGAACAAAAAAGGAAACCAAAATCAGCAGCTTCATAGTTAAAGTCAAATTAAGTCATGTTAGTGGGTTTGTTTTTTTTTAACAGCAATACATACATACATACATACATACATACATACATACATACATTCCTCCACTTCTGGGCAGATTCTTCTCCAGTGTTCCATACATGAAATACAAAAAGTATCTGTTTCAGTCCTCTGTCTCCTCACACTTGTCATGCCTATATTCCTGTGCCTATGACTAGAAATGGATCCTTAGCTAGATACATAGATACCTGCAATAAAGTCTACATTTCTCAGTTTCTCTTGCAGCTAGGAGTGGCCATGGGATAAAATTTAGGCCTAGTGAAACTTCTGGGTATTTCCTTAAAGGGAGAGGAAGCCACTTTGTTTCTTCCTGTTGCCTGTGATGTAAATGTATTGACATGCCTAAGAAGCCCCATGCTGTGGACATCAGAGCAAAAGAGAGTGGAAGTCTGGTTCCCTGACACACACCAAACACAGATGGTCAACAAAATAAGTGAACAAAAAATGCATTTCTATTTTTCTTAAGCCACTGTTTTTTTTTTTTTCTGTCACTATAAATGACTTTAATCCCAACTAATACAATGCCTTTGCAAACTACTTTTTAAAAAAGATTTTATTTCTGGGGTGTCTGGGTGGTTCCGTGGATTAAGCCACTGCCTTCGGCTCAGGTCATTATCTCAGGGTTCTCTCTCTCATGCTCCTTCTGTGCTCTCCCTCTCTCTCTCTCAAATAAATAAATAAAATCTTAAAAAAATAAAAAATAAAAAGATTTTATTTATTTGAGAAAGAGAGAGAGAGCATGAGCAAGGTGGGAAGGAGGAGGGGCTGAAGGAAAGGTGGATGCAGACTCCCTGCTGAGCAGGTGGCCCGACCCTGGGGCTTGATCCCAGGACCCCAGGATCTTGACCAGAGCCAAAGGCAGCCGCCCAGGTTATTTATTTATTTATTTATTTTTTAGGAACTCTTCCCACTGCCAACTTCCACAGAAATTTTTTTTTACATTGAACTAGGACTTGTTGTCTACGCAATTCCACCTGATTTTGAGCTTTGACAATATTGTGGATAAATATTCATTACTTTGAATTTGCCCTATGCCCCCCCCCAAGTAGATGATAAATTCCTTAAGGTTAGGAAAGGTGCTTTCCACTTCCTTGTATTCCCAATATTTTGCTAGAGTTAACAGATGCTCACATATCTGCTAGTAGTTTAATATACAGAACGGGGAAGTAAAGGAAAGAAAGGAGGGATTAGAGTGAAGAAGGGAGAGACAGAAAAGGAGAAAAGAGAGAGAAGGACAGTCCAATAAATGATTAAAAGCAACACGGCAACATGTTTGCCTCCAAATATGTTTAATAAAAACTTCTGTATGTTTACACCTGTGGGCATTAATGGGCCATTATAGGATCAATGTAAGCCCCTGTTGGTTAAACATTCCTGAATAGCACTTTTGAATGCATAACTGAGTGGAAATCTTTGCATGTGGGAGATAACTCAACATGAAACAATAACTCTCCCCAAGAGTCTAGAGAATAAGAATCTCCTTAAGCCATTCTGTTGTTCTTCTTTTCTAAAACAATAATAATAACAACAGCAACAACTGCTAATAAGAAATTAAATTGAAGAAGGCTTAAAAGTTTGCTAGAAGCTCAGAATGGTTATCTGAAACTGTGTTCTGAGTTTGAAGAAAAGCAAGAAACCAATCCAAGGATGTATATGAGCCAGGGTCAAGTTAGGACAGAGTTTCTGCTGCTGACTGAGAATAAGGAATTCAGTCTTCTTACTGAGTTTGCCAGATTAGAAGTATCTTCTTGTACTTGTTGAAACAAAATTTGTTTCTACATTCCTTTATGTCTCCAGCTTTCTTATTCATGGCTTATCAATTGATTTTGAACTTCTAAGTCTTAAGAGTTTTGACTGTGTATGTTTCTTTTTTTTTTTTAATAAAGATTTTATTTATTATTTGACAGAGAAAGAGAGAGCACATGAGAGGGGGGAGGGGCAGAGGGAGAAGCAGACTCCCTGCCGAGCAGGGAGCCCGATGCGGGACTCGATCCCGGAACTCCGGATCATGACCTGAGCCGAAGGCAGTCGCTTAACCAACTGAGCCACCCAGGCGCCCCAACTGTGTATGTTTCTTATTACTGCTTTTGGCTACTCTGATTCTTGATTTCTCTTTATTTTGCCTTAATTTTGTTTAAAGTGAATTTTGACTACAATTAATCCTGGCTGATAAGAAATGGCTCTACTTCCGTTCTCATTTCTTTTCTTTTTTAAAAATAAGCTTTTTACTTTGGGATAATTTTAGATTTATTCCATTTACTTTTGATAAAGAAGCTGTACTTATTCTAGGAATGCAAAGTTGGTTAAGGATTCTAAAATCAATCAAATTCTTACCACTTTAACAGAAGGAGAAAAATCATGCAACCATCTCAATACGTGTAGAAAAAGTATTTAAAAAAATAAAACATCCATTATTGACAAAACAATCTTAGTAAGCTATTAATAAAATGAAATTTCCTTAATTTGAAAAAAGTTACCTTTAATCACAATAGTATGGTACCTGTATAAAAACAAATAGGGACGCCTGGGTGGCTCAGTCAGTTAAGTGTCTGCCTTCAGCTCAGGTCATGATCCCAGAGTCCTGGGATCGAGTCCTGCATCGGGTTCTCTGCTCAGCGGTGTCTGCTTCTCCCTCTCTCTCTGCCCCTCACCCTGCTCGAGTCTGCTTCTCCCTCTGCTCCTTACCCCGCTTGTGCTCTCTCTCAAATAATAATAATAATAAAAAAGACAAATAGACCAGTGAAACAGAACAGAGATCCCAGAAATAAACCCACACATATACCGTCAAGTAATCTATGACAAAAGTATCAAGAGAACATAACAAGAAAAGGGTAATCTCTTCAATAAATGGTATTGGGAAAACTGGATGCTTACATGCAAAAGAATGAAATTGGATCCTTATTTTACACCATATACAAAAATCAACTCAAAATGGATTAAAGATGTAAATATAAGACCTGAAACTGTAAAATTCCTAGAAGAAAACAGAGAAAGAGCTCCCTGACATTGGTCTTGGTAGTCATTTTTTGGGTGACACCAAATACAAAAATAAACAAGTGGTACTGTATCAAACTAAAGATCTCCTACACAGCAAAGGAAATGATCAACAAAATGAAAAGGTAATCTATGGATTGGGAGAAAATATTTGCAAACCATATATCTGATAAGGGGTAACCATCCAAAATATATAAGAAATTTATAGAACTCAATAGCAAAAAACCTACCTGATTTAAAAATGAGTAAGGGAGTTGAATAGACATTTTTCCAAAGCAAACATACAAATAACCAACAGGTAGATGAAAAGGAACTCAACATCACTAATTATTAGGGAAATGCCTATCAAAACCACAATGAGATATCACGTCACACCTGTTGGGATGGCTATTATCAAAAAGACAAAAGATAACAAGTGTTGGTAAGGGTGTGAGAAAAGGGAACTTTTGTACACTGTTGGTGGGGATGTGAATTGGTACAACTACTGTGGAAAACAGTATGGAGATTCCTCAGAAAATTAAAAATAAAACTTACCATATGATTTAGCAATCCCACTGTTAGGGATATATCCAAAGGAAATGAAATTAATATCTCAAAGAGATATTTGCACTCTCATGTTCATTCCACATTATTCACAATAGCCAAGCTATGGAAACAACCTTAAATGTCTGCCAATGGATAAATGGATAAAGAAATGGATAAAGAGGGGTGCCTGGGTGGCTCAGTTGTTAAGCGTCTGCCTTTGGCTCAGGTCATGATCCCAGGGTCCTGGGATCGAGCCCTGCATCGGGCTCCCTGCTTGGTGGGAAGCCTGCTTCTCCCTCTCCCACTCCCCCTGCTTGTGTTCCCTCTCTCACTGTGTCTCTCTGTCAAATAAATAAAATCTTTAAAAAAATGGATAAAGAAAATGTGATACATATTATATATATTATATATATACATAATATGCATACAGGTATACCTACTGTGTGTGTATATATATATATATATAAAATATATGACATATATATATGGAATATCATTCACCTATACAAAGAAGGAAATCCTGTCACCTGTGACAACATGGATATAGCTGAGAAATTAATGTTAAGTGAAATATGGCAGAGAAAAACAAACACTATATGACCTAATTTATATGTAGTACTTAAAAAGGTTGAACTCATAAAATCAGAGGATAGAGTGGTGATTGAGAGAGGGTAGTGTGGGGAAAATGGGTAGATACTGGTCAAAGGCTACAAACTTTTAGTTATAAGATGAATATGTTCTGGGGATCTAATATAACTCTAGTTAATAATACTATATTGTATCCTTGAAATTTGTTGTGTTCTCACCCCCCACCACTACAACAAAAAAGGTAACTATGTGAAGTGGTGGACGTGTTAATAAATTAATTGTGGTCATCATTTCACAGTGTATGTGTATATCAAACCATCACAGCATATACCTTAAATATACACAATTTTTATTTGCCAAGTACAGCTACACCTCAATAAAGGTGCAAAAAAAAGAAAAAGGTTATCTACAAAATTCCTAAGGTAGATATCATAATTCAAGGTTAAGTATTGAAAAAATTCTCTCTGAGATTAACAATGAGACAAAAATGTACTTTATACTTCTAATCAATACCATATTGAAGGTTCTAGCTAATGCAAGAAGACCAAGAGAAGAAAAAAATGTTTTAAGACTGAAGAAAAATATGAAGCTGTAATTATTAGCTGATGTTGTCATTTATGTACAAAAATCTCAAGGATTTCAGATAAATAATTAAATATATAAAGTCAATTTAGCAAGGATGCTAAATAAAAAGTCAATAATATCAAGTCGATGTCTATAAAAGAGCTGGAAAATGAGATTTAAAAAATTAAATTATGTACAACAGCATAAAACATCAAATACCTAGGGATAAATTTCAAGAATGATAAGCAAGACCTCTGTACAGAAAACTATAAAACATTACGAATATGAAAACCAAAATAGCATGGACATACCACACTTGTAGACTGGAGAAACTCAATATTGTAAAGATGTCATTTCTCTCAAATTGACCTCTAGATTTTATGCAATCCTAATAAAAAATTCAGAAGTTTTCTTTTTTTTAGTGGATGATATTATTCTAAAATTTATATGGAAATACAAAGGACAAAGAATAGACAAGACAAACGTGGAGAAAAACAAGTTGAGAGGAAGAGCTCAAGTGCAGATCAACACTTATTATAAAGTCATAGTAATTAAGACAGCATGATATTGGCATAAGGCTAAACAAATATATCAATGAACAAATAGTTATGATAATCCAATACATATATGGACACTGAATTTATGGTAGCAGAACAGTGGGGAAAGGATTGTTTTGAAATAAATGGTTCTGCATCCATTTATGGGGAAAAAAACAAACAAACAAACCCTGATTCCCAAACCCCACGTCACGCCACACATAAACTTAATCCTAGATGAACTGTAGCTCTAGATGTGAAAGACAAAATAAAATTTCTGTAACATTGTAAAGGAAAATATATTCATGTCCTTGTGGTAAGCAAGGATAACTTAAATAGAAATAAAAAGTCTTAACCACAAAAGAAGAGATTAACTAACTGTGGAGTGTGTGAAATTAAGGTCTTCTACTTATTATAATACCATTAAGAAATTAAAAAGCCAACCCTCAGAGTGTGAGGTATTTGCAATTCATATACCTGACAAAGGACTCATCGTTAGAATAAACAACTTCTACAAATCATTTAAAAAACCAAACCAATAGAAAATGGGCAAGAGACTTAAATAGGTACTTCACAAAAGGAGATATTCAAATTTTCATGAAATTATTAAAAGGTTCTCAATCTCATTAATAATCAGGGAAATATGAAAAAAAAATTAGGGAAATACGAATTAAAACCCAATTAAGATGCCACTATATACCCATGAGAGTGAATAAATCAAAAAAATTTAACCATACCAAATATTGGTGAGGATATGGAAAAACCAGGACTCTTACAAACTATGAAGTTTCCAATTTGGAAAAACTTTTGAAGAAATCTCATTGCCGAACATATGCATACCTTGTGATCAAGTAATTATACACGTAGGATGTGTGTGTGTGTGTGTGTATGTATGTGTACATATGTGTGGAGATATATATATAGGAGGTATATAATATATTGGATATATGTATTTATTCACGGTAGTATCTGTAATAGCTTCAAACTGGAAACAACTCAAATGTTTCTCAATAGATAAATAAATTATGGTATATATGGAATATGGAATACTATTCAGTAATAAAGGTGACCTGAGTACAGCTATATGCAACATTTCAAAAGAAACTTGATACAAAAAATACATATTATACGACTCCATTTATAAAATTCAAAAACAGGCAAAACTCAAGTATAATATTTGAAGTTGGGATGTTGGTTATCTTTGGGAAGGATTGTGCTAGTCATTGGCTTAAAATGGGGCACAAGGAGGCCTTCTGGGTTACTGTAATGTTCTATTTCTTAACCTCAGTTAGTAGCTACTTAAGTGTATTAACTTCATTATAATTAATTAAGGCAAATACTTACGATTTATGAACTGTTCTGAGCTATGTTATATTTCAAAATAAATTTTATTTGAAATATCCATATTTTATCAATTTTCTTCTTTTATCCATCCCCCATCCTATTTTTCACATTAGAATGTTAAATATTAAAATCTAAGATCTTGAGATCTTGAGAAAAAATATATGGTTATAATTATTAAAAGTAGTAAGTAGTGTTAAAAGTATACAGTAGTTCAGAAATTTTCACATCCATTTATCTCAATATTTGTAACAAGTGTTTGAGAGACAACAAGCAGTGAGTTTTTTAAAAAAATAGATGTATAAATTGAGATTCAGATTTTGTTCCCCAAGTTTACACATCTAGAAAGTGGCAGAGTTCAGTTTAAGACTTTAATTCTTGATCTCTAGATTGTTGCTCTTTACACTATGCATGTAGTCATTTAAAATAATATGTAACTAAAATAAATGATCTTGATTCAAATAGCTAGGTTTTTTATTCGATTCTGACTAGACTCACTGTGAGTCTTGAAAATTGCCATTGTAATTTTCTCCTAAACCTGTTTTAAAAATAAATACATTTATTGAGGTCAATAACAGGAGGACAACATTTTCCACTTTTTTAATATATATTTTCCACATCAAGTAATGTGTGTGAACGGTGGTTCATACCTTCTTAACTATAGCAATACATTTCAAATGTGGATTCTGTTTTGGGGGCTCTGCTAAAACTAAACTACAGTAATATCACTGAGCTGTTCAGGGACCTTATATTCTGAAGTTCTCCAGTTGATTTTTCTAGTTTTAGAGAAAGGAAGAATTATTAATTTCCTTTCTAGTGGCTATCCAATTAGAAGGATAAAAGAGAGAAATATTTTAGACTGCAGTTACAGAAATAGGTTAGAACACTGTGCTAGTAAAATAATGAGTATGATCACTCTGTATAGCTTAAATATTCTTTGATCACTATAGAATACAGCTCTAACTTCCACCAGGTATTTTTAAATTACATACTTTGATCACAGTGGGTACCAGGAAAAAGAGATCATATGACTTAATTGACATCATCTGCACTATGAGAAAAACATAATTCAGAGGTTTATAAAGCTGATGATGTGCTAGGAGTCGCACCCTTGAATGGGGGAAATGGTTGATGCTTCACTGTTAATGATGGTGTACACTGTTACAAATTCTATGGAAGAAAGTCTGGCAAACAGTATCAACAGTCTAAAATAGGCAATTTCTGGGCGCCTGGGTGGCTCAGTTGGTTGAACGGTTGCCTTTGGCTCGGGTCACGATCCTGGAGTCCCGGGATCGAGTCCCGCATCGGGCTCCCTGCTCGGCAGGGAGTCTGCTTCTCCCTCTGACCCTCCCCCCTCTCATGTGCTCTCTCTCTCATTCTCTCTCTCTCAAATAAATAAATAAAATCTAAAAAAATAAAATAAAATAAAATAGGCAATTTCTAAGGCCGTGTACTCAACTTATAACAATTTTTCAAAGGAAACAATGACAAAGATCTGCCTCCAGGGTTATTTGCTGTAGCATAATTTATAATATAAAAACTTACAGTAGCATAACTGTCAAATAATAAAAAATTATTAAATTACCCATGGCATATTCATATTCACTTTGGAGCCATTAAAAACAGCACTGTAAATGAATTGTTATAAGATGCTATTTGGCCAGACAAAGCAATAATACTCAAACTCTGTCCTCAACTAGCCACCTTTCACTGTGATGCTGTGGAAGGATATATACGCATGTCACAGGGTCCAACAAAGCAAGATATTATGCAAGGCTCCTGTAACTTTTCATACTTCAATGACAGCAGAAACAGTTCTTTTTGACACATCTTTCCTGCATCAGCAGGACCTGACTTTACTTATTATAGTAGCCACTTTCCCACCCTCTTCCCCCTTCTGAGACCCTACTACTCCCTTTAAGCAGCTCCTGAATATAATTTTTGAATTCCTGCCCTGTTTCATGTGATGATCTCCCTGCTCCCCATTTCCACATGCAGAGGGCTATCATGATGTGTTGCATCTTGTGTGTCCTTTTCTGGGTTTCTTTCCATTTCCTACTGTTCTTGCTGTAACTACAAAGTAACCGCCTTTTGTTTTAAGAAGTGATCTCTTTGATATCTTACTTCCGAGGCCTTATGTTCTGATTCCAAATCCCAGAATTGTTTCTATGTTCATTTACCACATTCTAATGGCTTTTTGCTTTCTCACTGCGGTTTAACTCTGCTTCTGAACAAACCTATTTACTAGACTTTAGACTGATTATGGCACAGATGGATAATCTTCTTAGCCCTCAGATTTGTGATCATTTCACTGAGGTTGTAGTCCTTCTCAACCCAAGAAGAAAACATTAGCCCTCCCCCAACTGGGTAGAGGTCCCCAATCCTATTATTTATTTATTTGTATTATTGTTATTATTATTATTATTATTATTAACTCCACTGCCCCAATGGGTGTAATCAATACTTGGGGTCTCTGAAGTTCATAGTTGAGACCAGAGCTCGTATACTGTAAGCTAAGAGACCCTGATGAGGAAGGAAATCAGTCCTAAAGAAGAGCATCTTATTGGTGGAGAAGGAGCCCCATACAGAATCTCAGTCTCCTTCTCTCTCATTTTCTCTTTTTGAATGTCTTTTACTGACTTTTAATGCAGACAAATAATGCCAAATAATTAAGTAGGACTAAAGTACCTTCCGAATTGTAGGTATAAAAGCATCCCATTCTTTTTTTTTTTTTAAGATTTTATTTATTTATTTGAGAGAGAGTGAGAGAGAGCATGAGAGGGGAGAGGGTCAGAGAGAGAAGCAGACTCCCCACTGAGCAGGGAGCCCGATGTGGGACTCGATCCTGAGACTCCAAGATCATGACCCAAGCCGAAGGCAGTTGCTTAATCAACTGAGCCACCCAGGCGCCCCAAAGCATCTCATTATTATTTAAAAAAAATGTCCTCCACATCCACACCTAGAATTAAGATGGGAAGCACCAGTGGTTAGGCTATCTATGAGCGGGACAGAATCTGGGGGGGTGGGGGGGGGTGGGGATTGTTGGAGCTTAGTTTCTCTTATCTTTGCATGTCTTTATTTTTAAAACGGTTTACAAAGAAACCACATTTATTACTTTACCATTAGAGAACATTACTGTTCACCTCTTTTAAAAATGTGGCTATTTTATCTTGAACATCTGAACAAACCCTGTTAAGGTCTAAGTTTTTGTTTTGTTTTTAAAGATTTATTTATTTATTTGACAGAGAGAGACACAGTGAGAGAGGGAACACAAGCAGGGGGAGTGAGAGAGGGAGAAGCAGTGAGCCCGATGCGGGGCTTGATCCCAGGGCCCTGGGATCATGACCTGAACCGAAGGCAGATGTTTAACGACTGAGCCACCCAGATGCCCCAAGGCCTAAGTTTTTAAATCTGTTTTCAATTCTCCCTGATTCCCCAACTTCATCATCTTTTAGTGCCATTCTCATATGACACTGCCTTATTTTTAACTACAAAATAAGAAATGTTATAGATGTAAGAAAGAATAGTTTTTCACATTTCTAAAAGATGGACCTTAAAACCTTCAAGTAATAATAATGAGCACATATAATCTGTTTCTCAAGCCCTGGGTTTCTGAAACCTCACATCTACATTCACTGTCTGCTAGCAGAGGTCTCCATTAACAGAACAAAATCATGCAAAATGCCAGTGACTGTTTCATTCTAAATGCATGTTCTGTATCATCTCTGTGCTCAGATTAGAAATAATTCCTGGACATATTCAAGAGTTCAGCTTGTTGGTGGACCATGGTTGTAGAGCTGCTTCCATTTACCCTGTTGAGGTAAACAGTTATATCTTCACTCTCTGCTTAACAGCAAATAACAAGAAACACTATATCATAAATAAAGTGAAAGAGACTGAGGGCACTTCAACTCATCTTCTAAGCTTCCTCCACTTTAAAATGGTAAAATAAAATATTCATGTGCTACCATTATGTGGCTGAACACAGAGGGAGGCATTTCCTCTTACTTCTATTAATCTATGATTGTCCATAGCCTCCTACCAAGTCCATCATCTACATCCATATCTACCTCATATATGAATGAGGAAGGTAGAAAAAAGTAATGGTCATACATATAGAATCAGTGAGACAACTAATCAATCTTCCTAACAGCATAACAAATATACTGAATCACATTTCAAACATTCACTGGCACTTTGAAGAAAAAACACAACCTAGTTCATCCACAGAATGACCTATTTCCCCAGGAGAGGTCTGAGGCTGCCCAAGGCAACCTACCATCTCAGAACTTAGGGAACACGAATGAATACTGAACGCAAGTTTATTTTCTGATTTAAAATTTTAAGCACTTTAAGTGAAATAGCAATACTGAAAGTAATTTAACATCTTTCAAGATAATTCAAAGTGCTTAACTCATTTAATGTAATGATCTCTTAACATTGTTATATAGTTTCTATTTTCCTAGTGCTCTTTAGAAAGGACAAAATACCCTTCTTTTTACCATAATTTTCCCCTTGTCTATATCTAATTGAAGAGCTTTCTATCAGGAAACTTGAAAAATGGATAATTACTGCTCTGGGGCCTCTTGTCAACTATATACTTGAGAATTGGAGTTTCTGGCCTTGCTTAATGAAAAGTGTCTGAATTAAATTTCCTTCATCTTACAAGTATCATTTTTTTTTCTTTTGGTAAAAAGTTTCCCAGAGAATCTCTTAATAGCCACTGGCAAAGCCCATAATTCTACTACTGAAACAATGAGATCTATTTTCCAGATCATCAATCTTCATTCTCCAGACAGATATAATTGTTTGAAGAGTTGCAATTACATTATCCCTTGGTGCTTCTTCAGCCTCCACGTTTGACTGACTCCACAGTTAAAACAATTAAAAGGCCAAAGGAATTGAGGATTAATTTTTATCTCTAATAATAAAAAAGTTCACTGCATTGAATTTCTTGGTATCAGCATCATCACCCTCCTAATTAAAAGTGCAATAGTTATATAATCTTGCAAAAGGAGAAATGGAAGTCAATACATATTCATGGACTATATAATTTGAGCGTAGTAGCTGCAATCATCCTGACTGTATGGACAGCACCATTTTATATTACCTATAAATGAATCAATTTAAAGTGCTAGGCCAGCTCTTCTTCACGTCCCCTTCCCATGCCTTTCCGCACGACTGCCCCCTTCATCTCATCATGTTACCACCAGTTCTGTTCATGTTGGTGTTCCTCTCAAGGTTCCTCAGGGTATCCCACAGGCTCCACTGGGACCTAGGAATCTGAATTTTTCACAAGCAATTGCAGTGTCAGTGAGGTGTGATCCTGGAGCCACTTTTCCTTTTTTTTTTTAAGTTTTTATTTAAATTCCAATTAGTTAACATACAGTGTAATATTAGTTTCATGTGTACAATATAGTGATTCAAACACTTTCATACAACACCTGGTGCTCATCACAAGTGCCTTCCTTAATGCCCATCACCGACTTCACCCATCCCCCTGCCCATCTCTCCTCTGGTGACCACCAGTTTGTTCTCTAAGGTTAAGAGTCTGTTTCTTGGATTGCCTTTTTTCCCCCTTTGCTCACGTGTTCTGTTTCTTAAATTCCATATATGAATGAAATCATATGGTGTTTGTCTTTTCTGACTGACATATTTCACTTAGCATAATACTCTTTAGCTCCATCCACGTCGTTGCTGGACATTTAACTAACTAAGCCATCCAGGCTCCTCTTACTGGATTGTTCTTAAAGTAATGGGCTAGCTAGTAAACCTCAATCTGAGGGACCTGTGTATTATAATCTGTTCCCTGGTTTCTGTTTCACAGGGTCAGTTGCTGTTTGTTATTCTCTTCACTCATTTCATGAACCCCAGATTTCTCTATTTCAAAATGATTGGCATGGACTATGTTCCTCCACCCCAGCATTCACTAACTGACCTGCACTGCTTCAAGCAATATCTCAGCAGGTCCTGTCATGTTGATTCTTTCCCAACTCTTAGAAATACCCACCTCCACCCATACAGAGTTATTCTAGAAATTGCAAAATAAGAAGCTACCATATTAATAATACCACTATGTTCCTAGTATGTAATATTATAAAATAGGCATCATGGGAGAATAGGTCAGTGATTAAAAGAACACATCTGGAGTCCAACAGCCCTGGGTTCACGTTGTGACTCTGATGAGCACTAGTTGTGTAACAAACAGGGTACCAACATCTCTCTGACTCTCATCCACAGAATGGTGCTAACAACACTACTACTTCACTGGGTTTATGGGAAGATTAAAAATGCTGCCTGCAAGATAGTTAGCACGAGGACTGGTGAATGTATTTGTTCAACTCCTGGGAGCTACTATACTAATGCTATTGTTAATGACAAGGGTACATGCTTTAGAGTCATAATTATTTCAAATCATGGCTCTGCATTTCAATTTCTTCATTTGTAAAGTGAGGTTGGCTTGAACTATGTTACAGATTTTGTTTGCAGTTTAGAGATAAATATATTAAAATCCTTGGTAAAATGCCTGGCACAGGGCAAGCACTCAATGAATGGCAGCCATTGTAATAATTACAGATGGAAATGACTTTGGTTATGAGACTGTAATCCATATGCCATAACTATCAACTTGTTTAAAGTTTAAAAGTCTTTTGATACCTTTTGGTGCTGCTGATCTTACTTCATCATGATCCTCGTGCTGGTGAGGAAACCTTATTCAGGCAGAAATGCACCCAGCCTTTCTCATCCTCTATCTACTGAGAAGGGGCTCACCTCTACGAGCTCAGTTTCTTTCCCTTCTCTGCCTCAGAGGAGGGCTCTGTTGTCAGGCAAGTTCTCTGGGACTTCCGTGGTCTAGAAATGAAAGAAAGGGGGAAGAGTAGGAAGAAGGGAGATAGGTGGGTTGGGCATGGGGGAGGGGCTGGGGAAGACTTGAGAGAAAAGATGCTGGAGGAGCTGAGGGAGGGTGAGGAAACTCATGAAGGGAGGGAAAGGGAATTTCCTGAATACTGTTTTACGTATCCTATTCTGAATATTCAAGGAAAGTAAGTAAAAACAAAACAAAAAGACAAAAAAAAAAAAAGAGGGAAAAGAAAAAACCCTTCTCTTTTGTTGGAATATGTTCTTTGAGTGCCAGTGCTCTGAGGCTGTACCAAATGAGTTGTGGTTTCTACTGGGTAATACATACTATGGACTTGACTGTTCCTGGGGGCAGAAATGCCATAGGAAATCAGATACTGTATGAAGACAGGGCTACTTGATTTTCTAGGAAGGTAGCCATTTGAGGGAAATGCCTTTAGAACCATTAACTGGAGCATCTGGAGGAAGACTGCCAATGGTGTGACAAGGAAGAGAGGCTTCCCAAGTGAAATCAGAGAACCAAGGAATCAGGTGACAAGGGAGACCTACCCCAGAGTATGTGTCTCTCAGTAGACCTGAAGTTGGAGTTGGAAAGCACCAGGAGCTCCACAGAAATGGGCCCAGCACTGACAACGTCACTTAAATGCAAGAAGTAGGGCTAACTAGCAGCACTCCATGCAGGGCAGAGAAGGGACATCTGCCAGAGAGAGAACTTGGGAGACAAAAGAAAGGAATCTGGAAAACAAGAGTACAGGACATGGAAATATAGGCTTACTGGGCTATGCAACCATGGTAGGAAAGCACTATGCAATGGGTATTTTCCATCTGCCCTTCCAGAGTCAATATGCCCCACTCTCCACCCTGCTCTGTGCCCTGGGAGACTGACCTTTGTGGACTAGATCAGTGGCTCCCTTGTCCTCTGGCTTCTGTCTGAGTTCAGTTAATGTTGGCCACTAGCAAGAGACTAGACTGCAAGGAGAGAGGGAAGGCAGGTATTTGTTTACTTCTTCATTTTTACCCTAGATTTGGTTTGATTTTACTTCTTCCTGGTGGCAACAAACTGGTCATACCCTTCCCAGGAAATAGCAGCTCCTTGCCTGCTGGTTGTCCCTCTCCTGTAGCTGCACCTGTCTCTGGCTCCTGGCAACAGTTTCCTTTCCTTTCCTTGCTGCTTTGGGGTCAAGGGACAGTAATTGATTCCAGCTGTTGCTAGTTCCTGGCCTTTGTCTCTCTCCCATTTGTTCTCTTAACCCTGTCCACACCTTGGAAAATATTCCCTTCATTAAACTCTCCTCAATTACCTACTTGAATGTACCATCTGCTGCCTACCCAGATACCAACACATAGACCCAAGTACAATGATGACTGCACAATGAGAAAATGCAGGCAATGCATTGCCCTCCTGATGAAGGTAGAGGATGAGAGAAAATACGAGGGTAGAACTGAATCACTGGACTAATGACTTTGGTTAGAAGATGTTTATGAACTTTATGTAAATCCAAAGCTTGATTCATGGTAATATGATCTACTTGTAATTATTTTCAATGATGATGATTTTGGTAAAATAAGGCAATATATTTTGCAGGTTTCTGTTATTAGAATAAGTTGATTTGAGGGGCAGCAGCTCCTGCCCATGAGTCCTGTCCCCGTGCTTTAATAAACCACCA
>NC_138371.1:48720295-48749354 GCF_054177405.1 Leptonychotes weddellii | reverse complement strand
TGAACTTTATGTAAATCCAAAGCTTGATTCATGGTAATATGATCTACTTGTAATTATTTTCAATGATGATGATTTTGGTAAAATAAGGCAATATATTTTGCAGGTTTCTGTTATTAGAATAAGTTGATTTGAGGGGCAGCAGCTCCTGCCCATGAGTCCTGTCCCCGTGCTTTAATAAACCACCATTAAAAAAAAAAAAGAGTAAGTTGATTCACAATGTTGCACAGTGGAAAAGAGATTTAGGTTCAATTCCCATTTTTACCACTTACTGTGTTAAGTTACTCCATCTCTGTATGCCTCAATTTTTCCATCTGAAAAATGGCGGTCATAATACCTTCTTCACAGGATTCTTAGGAAACTAGGTGGATTCCTGCTAGACGCATGCTTGCTCACAGTAAATCCCCAACAAATGACAGTAGTACTTGTTATTCTTGTGCTCTGTCATATCCTTCTCTAGCCCAGGTGTCAGTTTAAGAAATCCAACAAGATTGTGGTGTCATCAAGGGTGCTTAAATAGGGGTGAACCCAATCAGTTCCCTCGGCACTGATTTAGATCTAGATGAAGAGGACTCTGATAAACAACACCTGCACCCACCTTGCTGGCAGGGAAGCTGTGACCAGCTTCCAGCAATCAGCTCCTCTGTCATATTTCCCTTTGGTGAAAAATGATCTCTGAAGTGTTTATTTCTTTCAGAAATACATTCCAAACCACATCATTTTGTGCTACATGCTACACTTAAATCCTCAAGTTATTAATCAATTAAAATCCTCAGAATTACTCTTGAAAATTCTAGTAAACTAGTGATACAGAACTTTCTAACCCTAATATGACTCAAGAATTTATTTTCAAAGTCTTATCTTTCCTTTGTACCTTATTTTCCATAGTGAACATTCTTGAGAAGTTTGCTCAAGATCTGTTCTGCTGAAAAAATAAAATATCAGACATATAGAGTATCTTTAGGAACAAATATCTAAATCTTAGTTCTGTTCTTTTGTATGTTAAGCATCCTACATGCCACAATATTTTTAACTTTAACATACCTTCCTTCACACATACAATAAGTATTGAGTGCTATTCACAGACCTAGATTCTGGGGAATCTCCAGATAATAAAAAATGCAGAAATGTACACCCTAATGGATGTTACATTCTAAATACAAGGTTAATATATTTTCCTCATCTCTCCTATATCTCTATTTACCAAAAAGCACTGAATTTTCTACAAGTCTAATGTTTCCAAATAAAATACAGGATGTCCAGTTAAATTTGAATTTCAGATCAACAATAAATATTTTTTTAGTATGTCACAAATATTTTGCTTGACTAGAGGTATTCACTGGACATATTCATACTAAAATTTTTTTTTACATTTTTTAAAAATTAAATGCAATTAGCCAACATATCATTAGTTTTTGATATGATGTTCAATGATATATTAGTTGCATATAACAACCAGTGCTCATCACATCACGTGCCCTCCTTAATGCCAGTCACCCAGTTACACCATCCCCCCACCCACCTCCCTATCTGCAACCCTGTTTGTTTCCCAGAGTCAAGAGTCTCTCATGGTTTGTTGCCCTCTCTGATTTCTTCCTATTCAGTTTTCCCTCCCTTTCTGTATTGTCCTCTGCACTATTCCTTATATTCCACATGAGTGAAACCATATGATAGTTGTCCTTCTCTGATTGACTTATTTCACTTAGCATAATACCCTCCAGTTCCATCCATGTCAATGTAAATGATATTCATCTTTTCTGAAGGCTGAGTAATATTCCATTGTATATATGAACCACATATTCTTTATCCATTCATCTGTTGAAGGACATCTTGGCTCCTTCCATCGTTTGGCTATAGTGGACATGGCTGCTATGAACATCAGGGTGCAGGTGCCCCTTCTTTTCACTATATCTTTATCTTTGGGGTAATACCCAGTAGTGCAGTTGCTGGGTCGTAGGGTAGCTCTATTTTTAACTTCCTGAGGAAACTCCATACTGTTTTCCAGAGTGGCTGTATCAGCTTGCATTCCCACCAACAGTGTGAGAGGGTTCCCCTTTCTACACATCTTCAATAACATTTGTTGTTCCCCATGTTGTTAATGTTAGCTATTCTGACTGGTGTGAGGTGTTATCTCATTGTGGTTTTGATTTGTATTTCCCCAGTGGCAAATGATGTGGAGAATTGTTTTCATGTGACTGTTGGCCATGTGTATGTGTTCTTTGGAGAAGTGTCTGTTCATGTCTTCTGCCCATTTCTTGACTGGATTATTTGTTTTTGGGTGTTGAGTTTGATGAGTTCTTTACAGATCTTGGATACCAGCCCTTCATCTGTTATGTCATTTGCAAATATCTTCTCCCATTTCATACGTTGCCTCTAAAAATTATTTTTAAGCTGAAATTGAAATTTAACTGGGCATCCTTATTGTCGGCTAAATCTGGCAGTCCTACAGGAAGTCACTACTCTGCTGAGTGACTTTGTGCACACAACTTAGCTTTTCTGGACCTCAGTTTGCTTGTACATAAAATGGGGGATCTGGTCCAAGGGACATTTAAGGCTCTTTAAAATTCCTGGTTCCAGTTCTTCCCTAAGCAAGAGATCATGTCATCACATTCATCCACTCCCTCTCCTCCATTCGGAACTTTAAATTGGTTGTTCATTCTCTGGTATTACTGCTCCCATCTCTTCTTTCCTCAGTATCCCTTGGTAATAATCTTGATCTGACCCCCAGCTCCATATTGACTGACTTGACTAAGGCTATTAGTATTAATGCTCAATGCCCTACATTTGGGTAGCACTTTACAGTTCACAAAGTGCTTTCCCATACATTACTGCATTTTGATACATTAACTTCTTTCCTACATCCCATTCAAAAAGTTTTGCTGAAGTTGTCTTTCATGCCACTGCATAATCCTTCTCATCTGCCTCTGTGAACATTAGCAACCTTCTGAGAGATCTTCTCTCAATTCAAACAAGTCTGCTCTCATCGTTGAAGATTTTCCAGGGATTCAGGCTCTATCAGTTGTCCATCTTTAGTGCCTCCCCCTCCACACTCACTGGAGTTGCCTCTTTGCCCCTTCTGTTCACAGGACAAGTACCTGCCTCCTCCCAAGACAGACGTTTTCTTTCACCTTCTGACTCCTGTACCCCGCGGGGCCCACTGCAAGCCTGAACCACACAGTCCTGGCTACTCAGTGTGGTTCCTGCGCCAATAGCAATCCATTCCCTATAAGTGTTAGAAAATACAGTGTTCTGTAGTCTTGGACTCTGCCTGAGAATACTGAGCCGGAACTTGCCTTTTTAAGTTTAAGAAGCACTGACTTAGGACACCTGTAGTCAGGCACAATTTTTCCATATTTTCCAGGAGATCTGCACCATTGGGTGTATACTAATTAGACTATCCTAAGAGCAACAGTTTCTAATCTTGTTTCTGCCAAGCTGCACCCACAGGATGACACAAACCGCCATAAGGAAGAGGGGCTCACCTCTGTAGTGATTCTCATCCCACCGACCCCGCATATTCCTTTTGCAAGTCACTCCTTAGCGTCAGCTAGGACGCTGAATGACTGCATTAAGAAGTGGAAAAGTACCCCCTACCTGTCTTGATATCTATAACAGTGTTCCCTCCATACATGAGCAATAGGGAAATATGAATTATGGCTTTCCATCCATACTGGCTGTCTGATATGACCAAATAAATGGACTCATTTTGAAAATGGAGTGAATAATACAATAATGAATTATTTCTGATACAGAGATGCTTGTTGAATAATTTAAAAGCACTTTACAATTTCAAAGTTCTCAGAGCTTGATAACTAATAAAAACAATCCAGAGTTCCACTGGCTAAATTTTTTACATTTGTGTTCTGCTCCACAGAGCTGTTCCTGAAATTGACAGGCATGTAACATCATTCAAAATACTTTTTATGAAATAATCACAGGTACAAAAAGATTGGCAGAACCAACAAAACAATAACTGCCTGTCTTGGTAAACAGATATTTGGTTGTTACATCTCTTTTAGCCCCAAGGGACAAAGGCAAACAAATACAAAGAAACCAGTTTTTGTCTGACTGTAATATTAATCATTGGATAGTAAGATACCAAAAGGCAGAAAAAGAATTCTATACACTGAATCCTCAAGTAACACAAGTTTGTGGAGTCAAAAACAAAAACACATGGTCTTTTTTCTTATAAGAGCAATGTCAAAAAAAGCTTCCAATGGCCCAACTATATATGAAGGCTAAAAATATCAACACAATGATCAGTGGATTCATTTTCATTCAAATATAGAAGCTCACCTATTTTAGCACTATATTCAAGGGTTAAAACTCAAAGAAATATCCAACTGTTAAGAGAGATAAATGAGAAAATATTTCTTAAAGATTCAAATTCATTGTTATTATTAAATTCTATACAGGAGTTTATGACACATCATTATCAACTCATAACTAAGCTGAACAGATAACCAACTCATAGCCATGTAGATCTTTTATCAGTTCTAAAGTTCACTACTGTACTTTATTTAAAAGGATTTATACAATTAGGAAAATTAAATTGTTATCCTTAGAATGGGTAAAGAGATGACAAGTCTGTTGCCAGACTACAGAAAATTTGGAATAGCCCTCAATTTAACTGCATTAGCTTTTTTTTTAAATCCTAGATTTAGGGTGTCTGGGTAGCTCAGTTGGTTAAGCGTCTGCCTTCAGCTCAGGTCACAATCCTGGAGTCCCAAGATGGAGTCTCAGGATTGAGTCCCACGTCGGGCTCCCTGCTCAGCGGGGAGTCTGCTTCTCCCTCTGCCCCTTACCCTAGTCTCATGCGCTCTCTCTCTCTCAAATAAATAAATAAATAAATAAATAAATAAATAAATAAAATCTTTAAAAATTAAATAAATAAGCCATAGATTTACATCACTGAAGTAGCTATGCAAATATCAGTGACTAATTTCAGCAAGTTTTGAAATTCACTTGTGAAATATGTGTTTAAATTCTTAAGAGAAAATACAAAATTGCCCATGAACTGATATTTTAAAGTTAATAGACACCCTACTGAGCATGTTGGCATAGAGCCACACTGTTTTAAAAGCAGGAATTGAATAAAATATTCTAGGAATGGAAAAGGAATTGGACTTCAGGGGTTTAAAGTCCAACAGTTGTAGACTTTTGAAAGAAGACAACTGTGGATGTTGGCCTATCTTCTTAACCTCTGACACATTCTTTTTTTTTTTTTAATTGCCTTCTCTAAATTTCCTTAGGGCCATATGACTCTTGCTTTGATACGGAATTAATTATCATGGGTCACAGAGGTTTAATCTATTTCATTTACTTCATCTCTAACTAGAGTGACCATATATCATTTATCATCCACCATTTTTGAGAGTGAAAAGTAAGATTAATAATGCCAGCTTACATCATATGTAAAAATTAACACAAAATGGATCAAAGACCTAAACGTAAAAGCCAACACTAAAAAACTATTAGAAAACATAGGGATAAATCCTCATGATCTTGGATTTGGTAGAGGATTCTTAGATAGGACACCAAAAGCAACAAAAGAAAAAGGTAAATTGGACTTCATCAAATTTTTTAAAAAACTGCTTCAAAAGATAGCATTAAGAAAGTGAAAAGATAACCCACAGAATGAGAGAAAATATTTATAAATCATGTATCTGATAAGGGACCTGTGTCTAGAATACATAAAGAAGACAAAAATACAAATTTAAAAATGGGCAAGAGATTTGAATAGACATTTCTCCAAGGAAAATGTACAAATAGTTACTAAGCGCATGAAAAAAATATTGACATCATTACTCACCAGAGAAATGCAAATCCAAACCACAAGATACAACTTCACACCCACTAGTAGGGCCAGAATAAAAAAGCCAAGTAACGTTAACTGTTGGCAAGAATATGGAGAATTAGAACCCTCACATATTGCTGGTGCAAATGTAAAATGGTGCAGCTACTTTGGACAGGAGTCTGGCAGTTCTTCCAATGATTAAATATAGAGTTACCATATGACCCAGTAATTCCATTCTTAGGTAATACTCAAGAGAAGTGAAAACATAGATCCATGTTTACAGCAGCATTACTCATAATAACCAATAGGAGGAAATACCCAAATATCAATTAATATATGAACAAATAAACAAAATGTGGTATACCTATATAATGGGATAGTATTTGTCCATAAAAAGGAATGAAGTGCTGATACATGCTACAACACAGATGAATCTTGAAAACATGCTCCGTGAAAGAAGTCAGACACAAAAGACTACCTATATGATTCCGTTCATATTCAAGTTCAGATTAGGGAAATGTATAGGGGCAGTAAATAGATTAGTGTTTCCTTAGGGTTGGAGGTGGTATGGGGAGGACAGATAGGGGAACGGAGGTGGTAGCTAAAGGGTACAGGGTGGGGTTTTTTTTTTTTTTTTAGGTTTAAAAATGTTCTAAGACTGACTGTGGTAATGGATGCACAAACCTGTGACTATACTAAAAACCACTGAATTGTACACTTTACGTGGGCGAATTGTATGGTATATAAACTATATCTCACTAAATCTATTAAAAGAGAAAAAAAGAAAAAAATTATGGTGGCACAATACATATAAACTGGGACTATCCTGGGAAAATTCAGATGCATTTTCGCCTCTCATTTCATCCAGGTATCTGACCAACTCACTTTCCAGAGAAGGACTGTTGAAAAAGTTTGATCAATTCTATATTTATACTGATCCTGTTTGAAAACACAAGTCAAAAAATATGTCCTAATGAAGTGGCTAGGAAAGAATTTTCAGACTGGAAGAAAAAATGTTGACTCATTTGGAGATATTCTCATACACAAGGGCCTCTACACTACTTTTCAAAAAGCTTTGGACCATCTAATAGGTAAATTGCACGTGTGCTTAGGGTGCCCACTAAGCCAGGGCCCTCCTTCCAAGTAAGTTCAGCTGCAATGAACTTTTCGAGAAATTTACATTAAAAAAAACCCAAACATATAAAGAAGCTGTTTTCATCTCAGTATACATCTTGTGCATATAATACCCGAAATCCAATGGAACTCAATACTCATAGACTAGTTTTAAAAGTTAAGTATAAATTATATTTTGAATTGTAATATTATCAGTGCTGGGACCATCTAGAGGTCCTATTCTAGCCTTATGAAGAAGGAAACGTGGACAGTAGTAGTCAAAGAACAATGTTCAAGCTCAGCATCGGCACGGACAGGAGGCTCACAGCAAGGACTGGTGAGAACCAAAGACAAAAGCAGCGTTGCCATCCCCCACTGCTCCATTTGGTGTAAGAACTTGGTACTTCCAAATGACCCTCTGGGTGGGGACTTCCCACTTAACCGAGATTAAATATCCCACCACCTTGGGGTCAGATTTCATTTTGTTTATGAAAACAAACATACATGCTATTTTTTTGCACCACTGATTTTTGTGGGGGTAAAATTCATACTCACCTCACTACCTATGTCCATTTAGCCATGACTGTGAGCTAAGACTTTTGGCTTTTTATAGTCCAATTGGAGATTAGAATGTGAAATCCCTACCAGTGCTATGGTTTTAAAATGATTCTAATCACAAGAATTTATGTGCTCTTTGCCTTTTTCAGTAAATTGAGACAATATTTGTAAATGTTTGAATTCTATGGCTGAACTCGGTAGGAAATGAAATCATTAAGAACTCGCTAACCAGATAACCACTGATATATATGAAGAGAGTTCTCAGCATTTTAAGAAGGAAACATAGACAGCTTTCAATTAGATTAGACAGCTTTCAATAAATCATGGCTAGGGCAATAGGTATGGTAAAAATTAAAGTATTTCTGTCGCAAAGGTTTCTAGCTGGGTTCTAAAATAACCATCATATATACTGAAGACTCTTGAAGGCAATTATTATTTATCCAACTTTGACATCTCACAAAAGCATTTCAGCATCTGAGAGGACAGGATAACTTAGAGTATGACATAAATTCTAGAATCATTTATTCAAATCAAATATCCATTTTTACATCAAGGGCAACTACTTCTTCATAAAAGAACAGTGTAATATATTACCTAGAAATGAATGTTACATATTTATAACTGTGACTGGTAAATCCCAGTCATACCATTATCATGCCACTAAACTGGAAATATATAGAGTTGAAAGAGGAGTGATCATAATAACAGCACTTTATTCAGCACATAATACCTGAAATTCAATCTAATACAACTTCCAAATACGGAAGTTTAATGTTTATGGTCTTTATTGAATAATCTTCTCTTTCTTTGACTAAAGCCAATAAAAAGTCAGCTAAACTTTTCAGCGAAGCTAGAAACCATTATATTAAACTACAAGGTCATCAAGATAGGAATAGAATCAAGAGACCATCCTTCTGATACTTGCTAGCTGATCCTTTAGTGCTTTTCTTCTCAATCCCAATGCAAGTTTATTTAAATATTTTAGAGAACTGAAGTTTGACCAGTGTTTTTTGTTAATGCACTTTCTGCTTATATATTCATATCTGACTTAGAGTTCTTTTGAGGAAAATAATATCAAGTAATGTTATAAATACACTGGAAATCCCTTTAGGTTTAGAGGAGGCAATTTAAAACAAAATTTTTATTGTGATAAAAAATATCAATTTACCATTTGAACCATTTTTAAATGTCTAGCTCAGGGCCATGAAGCACATTCCCACCGTTGTGCAACCATCACTACCATTCATCTCTAGGACTTTTTCATCTTCCCAACCTGAAGCTCAGTACTTATTAAACTCTTTTTCCCACTGCCTCAATGGAGGAGACAAATTTTTATTGTATTGTATTGCATTGTATTTTTTTTTTTTTTTAAATGTTTTGGTTTTTTTTTTTTTTAAGATTTTATTTATTTATTTGACAGAGAGAGAATGAGAGAGAGAGAGAGCACATGAGAGGGGGGAGGGTCAGAGGGAGAAGCAGGCTCCCCGCCGAGCAGGGAGCCCGATGCGGGACTCGATCCAGGGACTCCAGGATCATGACCTGAGCCGAAGGCAGTCGCTTAACCAACTGAGCCACCCAGGCGCCCCTGCATTGTATTTTTAAAGATTTTATTTATTCATTTGGGAGAGAGAGGGGACAGAGAGAGAAGGAGAAGCAGACTCCCCAGTGAGCAGGGAGCCCGATGTGGGGCTCGATCCCAGGACCCTGGGATCAGGACCTGAGCCGAAGGCACACACTTAAACGACTGAGCCACCCAGGCGCCTGGGGAGGAAAAAATTTTAAATACGTTTATCAAAAACATACATATGTTAAGTTGGAATTACACTCTTAAGCAGAAACGCTCAGTCTGCACTTTAGAAACAATGACTGTGCATTAGTGACACGTGCCATTGTAGACCTATCTGTTGACCTTACAGGACAGTCATATATTTTGGATTTGGGCTAAGCAATTATTTTAAAATATCAATAGAAATACTATAAATATGACAGAATAGTAAGTTCAAACATGATTTAATAATTCCTGCTTTTAACAAGAGGTTCAGAATACATATGGGGGACATGGATATCAAATAGTACGTTGTTGCATCTGTATAGCCACATGGCCACCCTGATTTACTAGAACAGAAAAGTATTTTGTGTAATTTCCCTAAGGATGGCTATGGGTTTATAAGGATTCATCCATGTTTTGATATACCATATCCTCTGTGGGCAGGAGATGCCATATATTTGTGAGTAGATGAATATATAATATGGCATATAAACAGGTAAACTCTATAATTAGCGTTAAAATTGACTTAAAAAATAAATGAAGAAAGAATTGCTGGTATACGTCAATAAGAAAATAAATCAGATCTTGCAAAAAAAGAGTTACCATTTTAGGCAAAGAAACTTGCAAAAAGCACCTGATTCAGACGACCTGACCTGGTTGGAAGGAAGCATATGTATGTCTGTCATAAATGATTCTTCTGTTTGCACTTACTCCTCATGTTCTGCAGCCCAGAACTCCAAAATGTAGCTTTGTAGGATGAACAAATCTTTGCTGACTGCATCCTCCCAGGCCACATCTGTTCGACCCCATCCACGTTGCATCGCTGGCATGCTGGGGAACCCCTTCCACCAAAACTTTCCATGCCTGAGTGTACCATGTTCATTTACCCTTGCCTTTTCATCCTCACTCTCAAATTCAAACCACCACACCAATATGCCATGTGCCCTGGGATCCCTGCCCTCTGCAAATTTTGCTCTTTTCCCATGTGAGCTCTTGATCTCCAGGTTAAATATCTGTGACTACAAAATCCAGAAACCCTCAGTGATAATGGTAGATAGTAGAGTATGATAGCAAAGGAAAGACCATCAGTTTTCATGGGGACGCTGAATAGATTCGGTTTGAAGAATGTGGGACTGGGCCAGTACAGACAGCGTGGCCTAATTTTCATGGTGATCATGAAGGTGCTTCTTGGTATCATCTGATACTGCATCATGTTCTCACCTCATTTTTCAGAACAAACTAAAAAGATGGTAATTCTGGCTATCTTCTTAACTTTCTAACATGGTTATTAATATTGATAGATCTTATGGTTCATACACTATGAAAATCTTACATGCGGTTTAGAAATCCTCACCACCTCGCTTCTGGCAGGAATATTACTTACCCACTGACGACAATAAAATCGAACAAGAATAGCCAAGAGTAAGGACTCCTCTGGAATTATTTTCTTTCTTCACCTTAATGCAATCTCTTTCTAATATGCCATCTATATGTAAACTCAAAGAGTTCGATTGTATGCTGAGCTAGCAATTATTGAGGGTGTACAACATGCTAGGAATTGTCCTAAGAGTTTTATACTAAATTGTTCATTTAAACCTCCCAGCAAACCTATCAGGTATCAACAATTATTATCTCCACTTAATACACTGTGAAGAGAAAATGAAAGAGATTTTAAGAAACTTAGCCAACGTCACCTAGACGTTACCCAAGTTCACTACAGACAACCAGATCATACTCTTAATCACTAATTTTAAATGTCAGTATTGTTTTTCCACATGTAACTCATTTTCATTTCCCAGTTCTACCTGTTTATAAACAGATTTTGAGGAGGTAAATAGCAGTGTATATTGTTTGGTTGAAAGCCCTGGCATTTGCTAGTCATGTCTGAGATTCCTGCCACCTCAGGACACTGGCTTTTGCTGGGTACCTTAGACATTTCAATTCAGTAACTGGTATCTCAACAATTTTTTGCATACATTTTTATGAGCAATTCACTGCTGAACTTCAGAAAGGGGTCACTTAACTTACACAGTTGGTAGTCAGAGTCCTGCCTGAATGACTTCTTAATGTTAAAGCCAAAATTGGAGAATTCCCTAGAAAAAACAAGGCAAGCATTCCATCACATCTAGAAAATGGTTGTGTCTTTTGCTCTTCCACGTATCATTATAACAGTATCCCATGGAAAGGAGCAGGTATTGCTCCAAATAAAAACTGAATCTTTCAGAGCACCTGGGTGGCTCAGTCAGTTAAGCTAAGAGTTCGACCCCTGATTTCGGCTCAGGTCACAGTGTCAGGGTCATGAGATCTAGTTCCACGCTGAGCAGGGAGTCTGCTTGAGATTCTCCCTCCATCGCCCTCTGACCCTCCCCCCACAAATAAATAAATCTTTTTTAAAAGATTTTATTTATTTGAGAGAGAGCACATGAGTTTGCATGCGCGTGTGCGAGAGAGAGGGGGCACACGCACACGTGAGCACAAGCAGGGGGGAGGAGCAGGGGCAGAGGGAGAAGCAGATTCCCTACTGAGCAGGGAGCCCCATGCAGACTCGATCGCAAGACCCTGGGATCACGACCTGAGCTGAAGGCAGACACTTAACCGACTGAGCCACCCAGGCGCCCTAAATAAATAAATCTTAAAACAAAACAAAACAAAAACTGAATCTTTGTCAGCCTTCCAGAGATGAATCCTTCATCCGTAAATGGGAGGAAAAGGGAGCAAATTGCAGTCACGTCTAACAGTGCTCAAAGAGGCCAATCTGATGCTTCAGGAGACTTTTTACATTTTCATTAAAATAAAGTGACAATTCCTGTATTAAAATGATTATTAATTTCAAAATATATCGTATTCAACTTATTTTAAAATTCATGCTTGTGCAACTCTATTAATATTGTTCTATATTTTAAGATTTAAAACTCTGTATGACTATTTTGAATAATTTAATCAAAATAGAAAACAGATTATTGTAAGTACTTTATTATTCATTTATAGCTATTAACATATTCACTAGAAAATTTATAAGTCAAAGGCAGGCTTGCTTTATTTATTAATTCATTCAGAGTCATCTGGACTTATTTACTGAAGAGTGATCCAGGTGTTAAGCAAATGCACTTGCAAAACACAGGGAAATTTTATTACTAGAGCACTATGGTCCAAGAAATTTTATGACAGATATTAAAACTGAGTTTGGGTATTGTACGTGATGTGCTTATTAAATGAGACTGATTCCTGTAAGACACACACACACAAATGAGTCTCCGTAATTTATAGTAACACCGTGTAAACAAACACAAAAATGTTCAAATACAGAGAATTCTCTCTGGGACAATTCCAATTAAATCTAGCTAGGATGGGTTAAGTGTGAATCTGAAATTAGGCCAATAGGGCAAAACTAAGTAATTGCTGGGTACACAGAATAGAATTTATATTGTTTCTATGTTTTGAGAGATTAAGAACCTCAGTGTTACCTGTGATTCTGCTCTTTCTCTCACATCCCATATCTAGTCCACAAGCAAATTGCCTTCAAAAGAAATCCACAATTCAATCATTTACTGCTACTCTGACTGCCACCACCCCAGTGCAAAGAATAATTTCTTGTCTGCAATATTGCAGTAGCCACCTAACTGTTCACCTGGAGCCTCTTTTCAACATAGTAGCCAGGAAGATTCTGCTGAAACCCTTTTCCCCAGTGGCTTCTCTTTTCAGTCAGGGCAAATACCAATATTCTGATGATGCCACAGCCATCTGGTTTGATGTCCCCATTCTGATCTTACCTATTTTCCTTCTAGTGCTCCCTGACAATAGGAACAGGGGACTTCTTGCTCTTTCTCAAACATGTTCAACAAGTTCCTGCCTTGTGGCCTTTGCACTGGCTCTTTCCTCAGCCTAGAATGTGTGACTAGCTCCCTCCTTTCTTAAAGAGACAGGCTCTCCCTCCCACCCTGATTAAAATATCAACACCCCCAGCCCCAGCAACATACAGACCCTTCAAAACCTCCTTCTCCACTTCATTTTTTTTCTCTTCTTAGCACTTACCACTCTCTAATATAGTGCACATGTCACTTATTTGCCTTATTTATTGGGAGCCTCCTCACTAGAATGTTAGGTCTAAGAGGTTGCGTTCACTATCTCCCAGTACCTATAACTGTAACTGGCACGTAGTAGGTATTCCATTAGCTTTTGTGGAATGAAACGAATAGATGAATGAATGTATTCAAGATCAAAAGAAAACATAAACTGTGACACAGAAAAGAGAATAATCATTAAAATACATTGAAGGGGAATGAGAACTAAGGAAGAAAATATACAAGCATGTGTACATTCAGTCTTCCATGCAAATAAACAAATATTAAGTGCCTACATATAACTCTTCGCAGAAGATAAAGCACAGTCCCTCAAGGAGTTTATGGTACAGCTGGGAAGATGAACAGGTCAACATACATGGATATGTGATGGAGGCATTTTGGGAGTATCTAGGTAGCGTTCCCGACCAGAGCGGCAGGGCTGTACTGAGAAATCAGAATGGAGAGGAAACAGGTCTAAACCAGATTGCAAATGACCTCCTTTGTCAAGCTAAGCAGCTAGATTTAATCCTGAAGGTCATGAATTAGAGAGCCAATGAAGAATTTCAAGCACGAAATTATGACATGATCAGATTTTTGTTTCATGAAAGTCATTCATATAAGGATGTTCATTATATTGTTATACATAGTAGCAAATAAATATGAACTCAATCCAACAATACAGGGATTGGATAATAAATCATGGTAAATCCATGTAACAGAATGCTAAGGATTAAAAAAATGATTTAGATAAGAATTTATTGATAGAAAAATTTCATGATACATTATTAGAAAATAATATAAAGTGAGCACATAAAATACAGCCCCACGGAATTTTAAGAAAATGTATCTCTGTGTAGAGAAAGTCTGTGAAGACATAGCAATTTTACACTCTTTAGTATGCCTTCTGTATCATCTGAATTAATGTTACAGAGAGCATATATGGCTTGTATAATAAGAAAAAAAGTTTTTTGGGGTGTTTTTGTTTTTGTTTTCATTTTGGAGGGTATAAAAAGAAACGACTCAGTGGGACTAGACTGAGGAGACAGCCTGCTAGACTGGATGGCAGCAAATCCAGGAGGGATATGAAGAAGGAACGGGGAGAAATACAGGAGGTTTCTGGCTTAAGCAGCAATGTGGTAGAGTCACTCAGTAATGCAGAGTCACCAACTTATGAGTGAGCAGACACCAGGGCCCAAGGGCACTCTGAGGAAGCCTGGCATTTCTTATCCACCAGGGCCTGTAGCCAATTTGTACCATTTGGAATACTTAGCATTGGCTGAGACCGTGGGCTGACTGATCACCTGGCTGGGATTTCCACATGCTGCGATCACTGCTGCCATTGTTGAAGGCAGCAGTTTCAGAATAGCATCCTGTCCCTCTCTGTCCACCAGATAATCCCTGGTGCCAATTGTTTAAAAGGCTTGTGGCCACAGAACCCTTGCTCACCTTCCAAAGGTAAGTGCCTCCTGTCACCTATTCCTCCCTTTACTTCCATTCCTGGACTACTCTATTCCCTTTCTCTGACCTGAATCCTCACTCTGAAATCATTCTATTGTTCTATTTTTCATTCCAGAATTCCCATTCCATAGGGGGGGGGGGGAGGAAAAGAAAAAAAAAAGAAAGAATGCAAGCTTCCTCCACCTCTTGTCCCCGAATGTCTCCTTTGAAGACATCACTTCCTGGGAACCCTTTCAATGATCATTGCTCATTCTCTCGGGGTTAGAAGTAACGGGTTGCCATTCTTCTCCTCAATTCTAACTTCAGGCCATTACTTCCCACTCTTTCTTGAAATTCATATGAACAGGCCATACTTCCTTTTATCCTTGTTTCTGACCCCCAAAGCCTTACCGAACATTTGTTTGTTTCCAGGACTTTGATGTTGGCTCACCATCTTTCTGCTCATCCCCCAACCTGTCATCATTGTATGTGATTTCTACATCCTTATGGACAACCCATTTAATACTCTCAGGTCCTTCATTTGAGGAAAAAGTTGACAAGCTTCAGAAACCCAACTTTACCTCACCTATCCACTGCCCCCAAGACTGCCCTGGGCTTGGCAACTTCTGGAAACTGTGTCGCTCTCCCCTCCTTTTACCTCATCTTCCCATCCTCCCTTCCATTTGACATTATGTCTGTTCTTAGACCTCAGTGAGAGAAATAAAGAAGGTAGAATAGACTAGGGTTTAGCAAAGTTTGTCTATAAAGGGCCAGATAGGGGGCGCCTGGGTGGCTCAGTTGTTAAGCGTCTGCCTTTGGCTCAGGTCATGATCCCAGGGTCCTGGGATCGAGTCCCACATCGGGCTCCCTGCTCGGCAGGAAGCCTGCTTCTCGCTCTCCCACTCCCCCTGCTTGTGTTCCCTCTCTCGCTGTGTCTCTTTCTGTCAAATAAATAAATCTTTAAAAAAAAAAAAAAAAAAGGTTGAATTCCAAATGTGAGCTAATATCCTTTTAATGGATGTTTAAATGGAAAACTTCTTACTTTGATTGTCCTTAAGGTATTATTTATTTTAAAGTGGTCTATTGGGGCGCCTGGGTGGCTCAGTCGTTAAGCGTCTGCCTTCGGCTCAGGTCGTGACCCCAGGGTCCTGGGATCGAGCCCCGCATCGGGCTCCCTGCTCAGCGGGAGGCCTGCTTCTCCCTCTCCCACTCCCCCTGCTTGTGTTCCCTCTCTCGCTGTGTCTCTCTCTGTCAAATAAATAAATAAAATCTTTAAAAAAAAAAAGGGGGGGCCAGATAGTAAATATTTTAAGTTTTGCAGATCTGCTCTCACAATTATTCAACTGCCACTGCAGCACAAACAGTAACGGAGGATAGATAGTAGTGAAGAGTGAACAAATGGGGGAGTCTGTGTTCCAAAGGCTGATATACAAAAGCAGTGGGTCAAGTTTGGCCCACAGGCCATAGGTTGCTGGCCCCTGACATTGACCTTTATTCTCTTCCTTTTCTTTTTTCATTTTCTCCCTATCTATTGATTGGTCCTTAATCCTCCTTTTGGCCCCCAGTTCCCCTATTCTTTCAACATTGGCACCTCCATTGATACACTACCTGTGGTTATCTTGCCCAGAAAAACTCAAATCTTAGATTAATCCAACTATCTACGTTCTTGACTCCCAGATTGCTAAATGCTGATGGAGAACATCATTCTTTTTCCCACTGACAGTACTATAATTCCTAGTCTTAGATCCCTAACTTTCAACACTTCATAGTAAACTTTTACATTTCCTTAATAAGTTTCTCTTTTATTCTTTCCAGTAGCAACTTCAAACCTCTTCCATTTTCTTCAAGAAATCTACTCTGCTAGTATCTAGTTCCCAGCATATTATCATTTACTTCATAGAGAAAACAGAATATGTCAAAAGAAAACTCTCTAAACATTCTCTTCCCCCACCTACAAATGTACCATCATCTAAACCTATATTTCCTTTTCCCCTATCTTACTAGAAGAGGTTTGTCTCCTTCTCCCCACCTCCAACCCCCATGCATCTGCTTTCTTCCCTGTCTTTACTGGCTTATTTCCACCAGCATTTCAATGTGCTCAGATTTCTCAGGGGAAAAAAATATTTTGATGTGTGGATGCGTTTATATATTATGGATATAATTCCAACCAAAGATTCATGAAATAGTACTACATGTGATGTACTCTAATATTATCTATTCTATAATACTTCATTTTTTTCCATATGCTGGCTAAGAGCCACTCAATTGATTTCACACCCAATAATGGGTCTGCCCGAGAAAAACTTCCCTATGTGCAAAAGGAGACATATAAAAATTCACATTGCCACATTTCTTATAATAGCAAAAAATGGAAAATGGGAATAACTTAAATGTTCATCAACATAAGAATACATATATAAATTGTATGCTCATGTGGAATACTACATAGAAAATAAAACTGCAGTTACATGTATCAAATGTGGTCACCTCAAAATAAAATACTGATTAATAAAATCAGTTTGCAGAAATAAGACTATGATATAATACACTTAATACCTCCCAAAGACTCAACCTCCAAATTCCATCACACTAGAGGTTAGGGCTTCAACATATGAATTCTGGAGGAATATATTCAGTCCATAACATTCTGCCCTGACCTCCCCAAATTCATGTCCTTCTTGCATGCAAAATACATTCCTTCCATCCCAACAGCCCCAAAAGACTTAACTAGTTCCAGCATCAACTCCAAAATCTAAAGTCCAAAGTCTCATTTAAATATCATCTACATCAGGTATGGGTATGATTAAAGGTATGATTCACTCTGTGGCAAAATTTCTCTCCAGCCATGAACCTGTGAAAGCAGGCAAGTTATGGGCTTCCAATACAACAATGGGATAGGCAGAGAATAGACATTCCCATTCCAAAGGGAGTAATGGAAATGAAAGGGTGATGGGTCCAGGTCCAGGTCAATCCCAAACCTAACGAGGTAAATACCACCAGGTCTTAAGGCTTGAGAATAATCCTCTTTGGTCTGATGCTCTGCCTCTCAGACTGGGGCAGCAGTCTCACCTTCAGGCCCACTGGGGTGGGAACTACCTCCCGCATTCCTGATTCCCTGTAGCTGTGGAGGGTAGGAATTGTTTGTTCTGGAGGCTCTGCCAGGAGCCCCTGAATGGCTTGTGGTAACTGAGGTGATGCTTTCCCTTTGAAACTGAGGAGGGAGCCCTGATGATCTTTGAATTGCCTTTGGGGTCATTTTCCCCTTGTCTTGAAGAATACTGCAAGTTAACGACCAAACAGCTCTATGGTTTGGTTCTGCAGGATCTAAGTTCAACAGCCTTCCTTCTTATCATCCTGCTTTCTCTGCCCCCTTTAGTTCAAACTGGCAGTGTCTTAGCTGGTATAATCACATCTCATTACTGGGCTCTGTTGAAATGACTGATGATAGTCATTTTTCACAACCAAACTAATCTCTTTATCAAATGGCCAGTGAGCTACACCTTTGGTGTTTTCTCTCAAACACGTTTTCTCATTTTTTTTGCAATATGGATGGGCTGAGAATTTTCCAAATCTTTTATGTTCTGGTTCCTTTTGGCTGAAAAATTTCTTCTTCAATTTGTTTATCTCTTCTTGTGTTTTACTTTAAGCAGTCAGGAGTAATCAAGTTCCTCCTCAAATTTTCTTAGAAATCTCCTCAGCTAAATATCCAATTTCATCATTGACAATTCTCCCCCACAACACCCTAGAACACTAACACGATTCAGGCAAGTTTTTTGCCACTTTATAACAAGTGTCACCCTTTCTCCATTGTCCAATAATCATTCTTCATTTCCATATGAGATTTCATCAGAAGATGAAGTCAGGCTTTGTCATCCATAGTTCTACCAACTAGCTGTTCATGATAATTTATATATTTTCTAAGAAGATGAAGGCTTTGTGTCTAGCTCTCCTTGCTCTCTGAGCGCTTAACTGGAATTGTCTTTAGCAGCACCTTCATGGCAACCTCTGGTTTTTCTAGCATGAGCGTCAAAACTCTTTCAGCATCTATCCATTCGTTACCCAGTTCCAAAGCTGCTTCCACATTTTTAGGTATTTGTTACAGCAGCACCTCACTTCTTGGTACAAATTGCTTGTGATTACTTCCACATGTTTTTATAGAAACTTCACATTCCCTCATCCAAAGATAGAGTCTATTTCCTACCTTTTGATTCTGGGAGAGTTTGTGACTTGCTTTTAACCAACAAAATGTGGTGGAAGTAACAGTGAATATCTTTCCAAGGTTAGGTCATAAAAGGTGATGCAGTAGAGATAGAAGCTGAAATACTTTACTTGGCCCCATGAGCTATCTGTAAACAGTGAGATTCTCCCAAGGCCGCCATGCAATCAGGAAGCCCAAACTAGCCATCATGGAGAGACCACACAGAGAACCCCTGAGACTACACTGACAGACACAGAGAGATGCCCAGCCAGTCCAGGTTTTCCACCTCCAGCTACTGCCTAACTGCAACCACGTGAGAGCCCATGAGTCCAAACAGCCTGACTAAGCTTTTCCTGAATTGCTGACTCATAGAAGCTCTGAGATATAATTATGTGACTACTGCACATCAAGCTGCTAAGTTTGGGGGTGATTTGTTGTTCCAATAGTAATAGTAATTGTTAGTATTGCTGTTCCAATAGTAATAGGAACAAACTCTGTAAAGTTTTAGGCTCTCAAAATTAATATAAAAAAAGACTAAAAGTAGAAATGTTCATATAAAAGAAGACAAAACTATTTCCAAGTGACCTTTTACCTGTTTCCTCCAAGCAGGAAAGTTACCATTTTCAGCTTCCACGAAGTGAATGGAGTTAAAGGAATCTTTTCAAAGTTTAAACCTTAAACTTCAGATGATACAAACACCAATTTTCTTTAGATTTTCCTTAAATAATATCCTTTGTCTAAGGACATCATTTCTATCTTCTGCTAAGATAGATAAATAGATATATGGGGGGAGAGAGCAAGACAGAGAGACAGAATGGATAGGGAAATGGCAAAACTGATATAGATTTGAAAGGAATTGTATCTACTATGATAGGAAAAGGCTGCCTGCTTCAATTTTGCCAAGCCATTTTCTTACTTCTCATTATGCTTACAAAAATAATTATGAGGGAAAGGAAAGGGGAGAGCATGGGACATTGTATATCTGTAGTGTATTTTAAGTCTTTATCATTTCAAATCACACCCTCCGTGGTGAAGTGTTGCAGCTATGATTGGGAGCAGATCCAAGTTTTGTGGAGACAGAAGCTTATACAAAGTTGAAGATTCTCTTAAAGAAAAGGAATCTAAAATTACAAATACAAAATTAACTATGAAAATAAATATTTATTTAGACCGGGAAAGTAAATCACAAGAAAAACAAAAAAAAACCCCACAACTATTAAAAAGCTGACAAATATTATCAATACCACAATATCCAGGAAAAATATATTTGTGTTAATTAACTGCCTAACACACATCTTAATATTTTTTAACTACATTTTTTTGGCTGCATTTTATAGATTGATTACTTCTTCATATGACAATGATACAGAATATTTTCTATAGATAAAAAAGATGTCTTCCTCTAGCATAATTGATTGAAACTAGTTTTTTTACTACTAATAGTTTATAAAAGTTGTATATGTTTAAAGTCATATATGCTGCATTACTGAATATATATACATGTGAGTATATGTATACAATATATACACATATATAGTGGGAACCAAATCCTCCTACACTTAAAATTTTGCACTTCAGATAACTGAAAGACTTTTCTACCAACCAGCTTCTGGCTTTGTACATTTAAAACTTTCTTTCTCTTCTACTCTACATACAGTTTGTTGCTATCAGATATCATCAGATTGTAATATTGATCCACAGAGTGATTTGGCCCAGTGGACAATATATTTCTAGAAGTCACTGCTACATCAGGATAACTAATAATAATTTAGTGATGCAAGGGAGTGACTAAAAACCACATAAAACAATACCCCTAGGGGCGCCTGGGTAGCTTGGTTAAGCATCTGCCTCCGGCTCAGGTCAGGATCCCAGGGTCCTGGGACTGAGCCCCATGTCGGGCTCCCTGCTCAGCGGAGAGCCTGCTTCTCCCTCTCCCTCTCCTGCTCCCCCTACTTGTGCACGCTCTCTCTGTGTCAAATAAATAAATAAACCTTTTTTTAATTTTATTTTTTAGTTTTTATTACGTTATGTTAATCACCATACATTACATCATTAGTTTTTGATGTAGTGTTCCATGATTCATTGTTTGCGTATAACACCCAGTGCTCCATGCAGAACGTGCCCTCTTTAATACCCATCACCAGGCTAACCCATCCTCCCTAGAACCCTCAGTTTGTTTCTCAGAGTCCATAGTCTCTCATGGTTCGTCTCCCCCTCTGATTCCCCCGCCTTCATTTTTCCCTTCCTGCTATCTCCTTTTTTTTTTTTTTAACATATAATGTATAATAAATAAATAAATCCTGAAAGAAAGAAACCCCCCTAAACTAAAACTAAAGAATCCCTAGCTCAACTTCTCCTTACCGGGATTTCAAACATGCCACGACCACTCACTGTCACACCTCATACAGGAAAATATGGTGGAGGGGAAGTCGGAGCTAGAGAATACAGTGTTCTGAACTGAACGTGATTAAAGTATCCACAAAATATATCATCCTGTGAACACACTGAAAGGCTGCCCCAGATTTCTGGAAGGGGCCCATGCACATAAAGGCTCAGAAGCCAAGATTTCACTGGGTTCCTGGTAAATCTACCTTACTTATGACTATACATTTTACCATCCCTGCTGGGGAGTTTTCAGATCTCTTAGAGGAGTTCCCCATTCTAGCTCAAGTCTTCAGGTCTGTCATTGATGCCTGCCTGTCACCAGAGAGAGGGCAATCTTATCCAGATTGGCTGCTCAGATTAACCCATTCTCAGTCCTTATCAGTTTATACAATCCAGAAAAGGCTAATGAGAACTTCCTAGGATTGATATATGGCTGTTTAGGGAGGGAAATCATCTCTTTACTGGGGATGCTAAACAGAAGAAAAGAGTCTGGGTCTGCTGATGACTGACCTTTTCCTATAGGGACAGACCCTGTTTGAGAATAAAGCCAGCATTTAAAAGCATTACTGTGACATGGAAGCTATAACATAATTTGAAACTCTAGAGCCAGCTGTGCGCCCTCTCTAACTCCTCCCTGTTATTACAGACAATAAATTCCCTTCCTTCTTCAACTAAGTTGAATTCCTAGAATTTACAACCCAAACAGCCTTAAGGAATACTACAGCCTTTCCTCTGCTACATTAGAATGTTTTGTTCCAATTATTATGTAGCAATTACAGAAAATGTAAATTTTAATAAAAAAATAAATAAATAACTCCATCACTTAGAGAATTTCTCAGATATGGTAATACAAGCAACATGAAATATCATGTACAAGGGAGAGGGAGAAAAATTAAACACACAAACAAAAACTAGTAATTGTGTTAACCTTTATGTTAATAAATTTTAACTAAGACAAAACAAAGGATAATATATACTAAAATAGAGCTGGCAGACTTAAAATACAAATCTTTTTAACTCCAAGGCATTTTTATAGGGTATTTGTTTTAACTAATCCCAAAAAAGTTATATTAAAATGTAATAATTTTAAAATGTGTGATATCAGACAAAAGATCAAAGAAAAATAATTGGGAGCCCCCAAATATAATCAATCCTATAAAATTACATGATGGAGGTGGCAGTTAAGATCAATGAGAAAACCAAAGATTACTTGAACAATTACTTGAACAAAGATTACTTAACAAAGATTGCTTACATAAGGAAAAAAAGAGAAACCAAACTCATACCCAAAGTGAAATTAAATTCCGTTTGAGTTAAAGCTGCAAATGTAAAAAATAATAAGGCTAGAACAATATATAGGTAAATATTTATGTGGTCATGGAATGTGAAATATAATACCAGAGACTGAATTCAATATGTCAAAAAGATTTATGTCTTTAAGAAATTAAAAATATCAAAATATAAATTTTGTACTTAGAAAAAGCAATCAATGTTCATGTAACCTAAAACCTTATGATAAACCTTAGAGGAAAAATAATCTAAGGAAAATTTATTCTAGAGGGTGAAACCCAAGTCTAACCAGACTGTCACTTCCCATGAAACCTTAGATATTAGTTACTTGTTTCTGTCTCCCATTATGCTTTAGAAACTAACCTAATCACACATGGAAATCTTTAAAACCTAACTATTTTACTAAATCAAATGCACCTAAGTCCTTTATCAGTGTGGTTGTGGACTCTGGTATGGATGATTTTCCTAGTTCTCCGTATCAGGTTGATATTAACTCTACGTTTCTCCCACCTCCATCCCCACAGTCAGTGACCCAAGGGTGCCTGTCTCACCTCTGCAGGCCCAGGGCCCAGCTTGGTGCCAGATCATGGGAGTGTTCAATAGCTATTAGTCCAACTGAACTGAACTAGGCCTCTCTGATTATGAAACCTGACCCAGAAAGACATGGTAAAACAGTCAATTAGTTACTCTGTTGTCTTTTATACGGTCAAGTATTTTCATGCAAACTTATTTTCCAATTTACTTCAAGTCACTTACATTTTCAATTAATTTTCAAATGGTTCACATACCCAAAAAAGAAATGAGATAACTGTGAGAGTTGAGTCATTTAATATACAAAAACATATGATGCTCATAGGGGAAAAAAAATCACAAAAAAATTAAAATTTTCCCCAGGTAATATAAACTTATATAAAACCATGGTGAAGACTAATTCAGGCTAAGGGAATGTCCAGTGAAACCAGTACAACCAAATCTTTGTTTATATTAAATAATACATTTAACTTTCACAAATATTCAGAACTTCTAGTTAACATATTGCTTCAAAAAGGAGGTTTACTGGATATATTTTTAATGTCTAATTTGTCATTTGTTATTATTTGCATAAACGTATTAAAATCCTGAAAGCAACTTTTCATCCCCAGATTAATATTGTCATCTAAAGACTTATTTTTGCTATTAAATTACTTGGCAAATAGGTTTCTTGATAGGTAGCCTAATGTTTATGCTATGCTGAGCCAGTGACATTCATAATGTCTTAATTAGTAAAGGCTGAATTAATAAAACTTCATTATTCTAGCAATATTTTAAGTAGAATATGATATGGAATGCAAGCATTTCTAAAGAATGATCTTTACTAACACAGAGTACTGTTATTTAGTGTAGAATACATTTATCTATCAGCAAATTTTATTTATCCACAGCATGTTAACTCTAAAACAATGAGACTTTTAGCTTCACTTGTTTTGAACAGTAGGTCCTAAAAATGTTTTCCTCTATTTATGATCAAAAGATAAATATATATTTCTTCCATTATAGAACAATTCTAACATCTGCAGTTTGAGTTTTACTTAAAGGTACTTTTACATTTCATTACACTAAATCATCAAAATAAACATTGAGGATCAAGAATGCCTGACTTTTAAATGAATGCTTCTGTATATTGTTTCTTTACAAATTGCTGTTTTCATTTTAAAGTTAATCAATCATAGAGTCACACAATAACAGAACTGGGAAATGATGTGGAGAGGTTACAAATTTACTCACACTTTGCAACTCAACGTGTTAAAAAAAAAGTACCTTTCTTTTTTCTTTTTCTTTCTCTTTCTTTCTTTCTTCTTTTTTTTTTTTTTAACTGATCAGTTCTTCCTCACTAGCATGAGCTTATCATGAGCTTCTGGGAACTCCTGCATGTCTCTTGCTCTTCCCCACATCATGCCACCACTTGCACCTTCTGGGGCTATTCTATGTGGTCTATGGACGGCCTAATCGAGGGGATTTCCTCTATCTGCCACCATGCATAATCTGACCCCAAGTTTCTAAGGAGATCAAGGATAAAGGCCCCTTGTTTTGGTTTTCCCATGAACACATTTAACACTATCACTACCATTCCCTGAGTCAGCTAAGATGGAAAGGGGCAATAATTATATTCATGAACCTCTCAACTCCTCTAGGTTTTCCTGTCCCTTCTAGCCTTCACTATACTCAAATGAAAAGGGCAGGCTTGCCACCTCCTTTTTCATTATAGATCCTTTATAGATACATCACACCCTCTCTTTGAGGTGGCAAGTTGTATTCTATTTTCCCTAGAGGTCATAATGACAGATGAAATACAAGGAAATCCTAGTTTACTGACATCTGAGCTTCCAGAAGGATAAACTAAGCTATTTGCAGTGGGCTGCAACGCTCACTTTATGTAACCAGCAGTGGTTTGGGGTCAGACTGACTTTCATACCTAGGGGATACAAAGGTTTTAACTGCCACCAGGTTTACTTAGAAAGATACAACAGGGGAAACATGGCATGTCTGCATGATAACATCAAATGCATCTTCAATGGAAGCCCTTATGGCAGTCCAGGCATTGCTTCCCAGATCCCAATAATACTATGCTCAACTCAGTTGCAAGAAATGAGATCCCACAAGTGAATGCAAGCTACTCAGACATAAGGAAGTCTCAGACATGAAGGAAATTACATCTTTTAATCACCCCTGAGTATATCTTCCAAGTACTCTACAAGATATACACTCAGTCATGAGGGAACTACCCAGGGAAGCTGAGGCTATATTTTCTCTGACAGATTTTCATATCCTTGTGATCACATGGGCCTTCGGGTTTGTATATCAACTAACAGTCTTCTTAATCCCAATAAGGAGTGTTCTCCACAATAAACAACACTGAATACAGCTGATATTCCATATTTATCTTACCTAAGTATGTTTTCAAGGAAACAATGTTGGCAGAGGGTAAATATAAGGTCGTCATCCCATGCAAGACAGGTTTAGACTTGATAACACCCTCTAGAGGGTAAATCTAAAAATACATTGACAATTTAAAACCATAATAATAATACCTAATTTGTGTGAAGAAAATTGTCTGAAATGAAAATACTGGTCAATAATAGAATACAAATTTCAGAGCAACTATATATTTCAGGATGATGGTAAAGATATTGATTAATTTTAGACTTGAAGTACCATGTCAAAAAATATCTGGAGTCATCACTAATAGAGCAAAGTAGAATATAAACCTCCAAACATGTAAAAAACAGAAGTGGAATTTTAAGAAAAAGCAAAGCTTATGCCATCTAAAAACCTGAAAAAGATTGAGAGAAGACAAAAAGGAAATAGAAAGCACATTATAAGATTGTAGAAAGGAAATCCAAGCATATCAGTTATTGCTATAAACATAAATGGACTAAACTCTCCAGATAGTTTCCAAATAAAGATTAAAGGTAAAACATAGAAACATAAATTTAAGCTATGTGGTTTTTAAAGGAGACAGAAGAAAATACTTAAAAACTCCCCTAGTAATTAATATCCAAAAAAACAGACTTTAAGACAAAAAGAATTACTAGAGATGAAAAAGTATGTAATAAAAAAAGTTTCAATACATTATGAAGGAATACACAAATGTTAATGATAGTAATAAAAACACCATGATTAGAGATGTGTCAAAGATTTAAACTGATTATTAAGGGCTACAATTATAAATTTATACCACAATTTGGAAAACATAAATGAAATGGGAACATTCCTAGAAAAATACAGATTAGCCAAAATTGACTCAAGAAGAAATAGAAAACTTGAGTAGTTTAAGATTGGTTTTAAAAGTAAGTTTTTCCAATCATTTAAAGAACAGATAAAATCAATCTTACAAACTCTTCCAAAGAGAAAAGGAAGATACAGATGGCCCCTGACTTACAACTGTTCAACTTACACGACTTTTAAAGTTTAGGATGGTGTAAAAGTAATACAAACTCAGTAGAGACTGGGGTTCAAATTTTGATCTCTCCCTGGGCTAATGATGTGCAATATGCTACTCTCTTGTTGGGCTGGACAGAGGCAGTGAGCCACCAGATCACCAGGATAAACAACTGATACACTTACAACCATTCTGTACCAATATAACCATTCTGGCTTTCACTTTCAGTACAGTATGCAGTCAATGACATGAGATAGTGAACACTTTATTATAAAATAGGGTTTGTGTTAGATGATTTTGCCCAACTGTATGCTAATTTAAGTGTTCTGCACCCATTTAAGGGAGGCTAGGCTAAGCTGTGAATGTTTGATAGGTTAGGCATATTTGGTGCATTTTTGACTTATGATATTTTCAACTTACCATGGGTTTATCAGGATGTAACCCCATTGTAAGTTGAGGAAGAGTACATTCCTCAATTCATTTTATGACATTACTATTTCCTATAACAAAAGCATATGAGGATAACACAAGAAAAAATTTAGTCTCACTCATGAAGACAGATTAAACAATCATAAAAATTATTAGCTTACTGAATTCAGCAATGGATTAAAAGGTAAGTATTATGAGGTAGGCACATTTACACAGAAGTCACAGTTGGTTTAATTAGAAAATTAATTAATTATATACACATATATAATAAAACTAAAACCATATGATACATTTTAATAAATACAGAAAAAGAATTTAATAAGATACAATATTATTTATAATGAAGTATGTTAGCATACCAGTTATAAAAGGGAAATTTCATAATATTTTATAAGATATATCTAAAAAATCTCATACTTCTTGATGAAATTTAAAAGTATTCCCTTTAAGACCAGGAATAAAGGCAAAAACCTTTTTAAAGCATTTGCTTTCTTCTGCTTCTTTACGTCTACCAGAAAATGGGGTATCTGGACAAAATGGTGACATAGGAGGCTCCTGAATTTCCCCCTTCCATGTGATGCACTGACTACCCAGGGAGCAACGTCCTCTGAGAGAAATCCAGAAACAAGCTGAGTAACTCCTACACATAGGGCAACTGAGAAAATATCCATATCGAAAAGGCCTGCATCTTGGTGCTGACTGCAATTCTCCTTTTTGAAGTACTGACAAGTTTTGGCATGCCCTCAACTACTGGGAGATACTAAGAAAAAAGACAGTGGCTTAGATGATCACAAAGGTTTGAGGCACCTGTATCTGTATCTATATCCATATCTGCCTCTATTTCTCTAGAAATTATCAGAACTATATGGATTTTAGAAACATATGGAATATAGTCAGCCTTATAAATGAAGGCAATCCTGCCATTTGTAACAACACAGATGAATCTGAAAGGCATTAGAGCATTATGCTAAGGAAAAAAAGCTGGACAGAGAAAGACAAACACTGCATGGTATCACTTGTATGTGGAATTTTAAAAAATAAATAAATAAAAGCCAAACTCCGAGAAACAGATTGTAGAATGGTGACTGCCAGGGGCTGGTGTAGGGGGAAATAAGGAGAGGTTGCTATAGGGGTACAAACTTTCAGCCATGAGTATGGATTTAATATTGACATGGTGACTACAGTTGGTAATACTGTATTGTATAACAATTATTTCCCTAAGAGAGTAGAACTTTTTTTTTTAAAGATTTCATTTATTTTTGTGCACACGCATGTGAGAGAGAAAGAGAGAGAGAGCATGTGCACACATGAGTGGGGCGGGGGGGAGGCAGCAGAGAGAAAAGCAGGCTCCCTGCTCAGCAGGGAGCCAGATGCAGAACTCTATCCCAGGACCCTGAGATCATTACCTGAGCCAAAGGCAGATGCTTAACTGACTGACCCACCCAGGTGCCCTAAGAGAGTAGAACCTAAGAGAGTTCTCACACATACACACAAAGATAAACATGTGATGTGTCAATTAATTTGATTGTGTGAGTCCTTTCACAATGTATAGGTATATCAAATTATCACACTGTATACTTCAGGTATATTGCAATTTTATTTGTCGATTATACCTCAATAGAACTAAAAAAAATATTGAGTATTATACAATTTACAATAAAAAAGGAATAAAAACAAGAATGTACACTTTGACCATTCCTATTTAAATTACCAATTTGTTTGTTTGTTTAAATTACTGGTTCTCAGAGTGTCTGGGTGGCTCAGTCAGTTAAGCAGCCGACTCTGGATTTCGACTCAGGTCATGATCTCAGGGTCCTGGGATTGAGCCCCAAGTCAGGCTCCGTGCTCAGCATGGAGGCTGCTTGTCCCTCTCCCTCTACTCCTCCCGCCCACCTCCCGCTCATGCTCTCAAGTGCTCTCTCTATCAAATAAATAAATAAAATCTTAAAAAAATTTCCCTGTTGTAGCCAGTGCAATAAGACAAAATTTTTTTTAAATTACAAGGTATAAAGAATAGACAAGATGAAATAAAACAGATACTATTTGTAAGATGATATGATTATATAAAAAATATCTAACAAAAGATGTTCCAGCCATTTTTTGAAGA
>NC_138371.1:48711674-48719795 GCF_054177405.1 Leptonychotes weddellii | reverse complement strand
GGAGGGGTAGACGAACCATGAGAGACGATGGACTCTGAAAAACAAACTGGGGGTTCTAGAGGGGAGGGAGGTGGGAGGATGGGTTAGCCTGGTGGTGGGTATTGAGGAGGGCACATTCTGCATGGAGCACTGGGTGTTATGCACAAACAATGAATCATGGAACACTTCATCTAAAACTAATGATATAATGTATGGGGATTAACATAAGAATAAAAAAAAATTAAAAAAAAAAAAAGAAAAAAAGTCAGATAATGTCAAGTGTTGCCAAGGAAATTACACAATGGAAAGCTCATCTGCTGTTGGTCAGAGTATGAAGTAATACCTCACCTTGGAAAAACAGTTTGGGATTTGTTCATTGTATATTAATTAACTACTTACAATACATCTGGTACTATTCTGGGACTACAGCATGAGCAAAACAGATAAATTACCATTTCAAGTTGAAATGTACATCTTTTATGACCAAAATTCCACTTCCTGGAAAGGATATGCCCTACAGAAAATAACTATATAACTTAGAGAAATCTACATATGTGAATGTTCAAAACAATTCTGCTTCTAAGTCAAATTAAGAAAGGTGACAACCCAAAGGTGTATCATCAGTGGAATGGATAAATAAGAGTATGGGATACAAAAGAATTATAAAACAATACTGAAAATGAATAAACTGCAACTACATATAAAAAATGAATCTCAAAAATTATGTTAGTGGAAGATTACATTATAAGAGGTAAAAACTAAACATATTTTATTATTTATTTGTTTATCTTTATTTTAAGTAGGCTTCATGCCCATTGTGGGGCTTGAACTCACAACCCTGAGATCAAGAGTCACATGCTCTACTGACTGAGCCAGCCCCAAAACTGAACATATTTTAAAGACATATTCATATTTAGTGGTAAACTATAAAGGAAAGCAAAAGACTAATTAACATACAATTCTAGAGAATAATTACTTCTAGGCAGTAAGAAAGAAGTAAGGGGCATCTAAGGTAGGGTTTTATTTTTGAATTAGGTATATGGGAGTTTGATCTTTCCAAATTACATTTATGTTTTATATACATTTTGAAAATATTTTATATTTTACATTAAAAAAAATACATGTCCTTAACATATTAATTAGGCTAAGTTTTTTTGTTTGATTATCAATTTGGGCCAAAACAATAAAATAGTAAAATCAAGAACTCACAAATGTTACTGCTTATATAGCACATAAAAAATAGTATATCCTATAACAGTATAATCTTGTCTCAGTGAAAATTTAAAAAGCAATTTAAAGTCATGAGAAAACCAAGTAAAGGATGTATGATAACACAGCTATTAAGAGCAAAATCTACAGAATTACACAAAATCGTCTGAAGGTTCAACTGAATTGGTACTCAAAAAATATTTATATATGTAGATTCTTCCAGAGACATAACTCCCATGGTAGAATCACTCTAAAATTTGTCCCATTAAGAAATAAACCCTGAAAACAGTTAACAAACATGTTAGGAATTGATTTGCAAGAGTTTATATAATACAGAGCCATTCATATAAATTGATTCAGCATAGTGTTTATAAGACAAGAAATCACATTTAGTGAACACTATTCAAATATAATTTCAGTTCAAGACCAGCAGATGAGGCTAAGGTAATGCTTTTCAGAATAAAATATTGAAATGGCAGCTCTTTTTAAAAGGTTAATAATTACTTTGACCCTTTAAACCAAATTCTAATAAATAACTTCTCTTTAGACCGTAGTTGGGAAGTTAGGGAGGACGGGAATGTGTTTGTCGTCCTGGATGCACAGAACAGTGCCTGCATATATAAATACTGTTTATAGAAGATTCTTAATATAAGATTTTTATAATTTAAAACATTAATAATTTTGCTGTAAAATAAGCTTATTGAATGATCAATATGTATTTTTAAATGAATTCTAAATCTACGCCACAACTGGTAAGAATACACTCATATATGATTTTATGGAATTTTCACAATGCATATAAACAAATGAGCATTGCCATGAATTAATATTACTACTGTATATCTATGGGAAACTATGCAACATTAATTAAATTCATAGAATGAATATTCAGTTTCACCCATCAGATCAAGAACTACACAGACATATTTTTCAAAACTTCAGTATAATAAGAAAAAAGGCTTCTCTGATTAAAGATAAAGTATACACCATTCAATCAAATAATCACATTTCTAAACACCTAAGTATTTAGAAATGTCAAGCGAAATTAGTCTACAGGAGTTGTCAATTTTCAGTGAAAAGGTCAGTCATAAATGAAATACTGTTTTTTTGGACATACTTTGTATAGTCAATAACAAAAACAAGGTTTGATAACCTTAAAATTACCCACCATATATATGAGTGTTTTGATGTGTGTAAATGTGTGTGTGTTTATATATGTATACATATAAAAGTATATATGTTTTCCCTTTTCTTTTGAGCTATACATACATAAGGTCATTTTAGACATTTTCTCTGGATGCTATAAATTAAGGTGTTGGGTTTTTACACAATGTATTTTTGGTATATAGTCATAATGTTCTCCATTTCTCTAGCTCTGTCAGTTTCACACTGCTCTAAGATGTGAAATTGACAAGAAATGGTGCAAAACCAACAACTGGAAGCATAGAACTTTAACAGGAAATTACTATGCACGTTGTTTGAGAGAGGCTAGAAAAATAAATATTTGACAGTAATGACTATGCTCCAATTTGATGAGATGTTTCAAAGAATCCCAGATTCTTCCAAATGTATGAGTCCTTATATATGTACAAATGTTTAAAAAATGAAAGTAGGATAGTCTAGACAAATAGCACACTACCTAACAACCTTACAGGAAAAGATGTGTAAGAATGAAATCTACAGTCCCAGCATTTGCTTATTTCCCTAGAGTTAAGCTATAGTTCCCACTTTTGTGTTCTTGTGGATAACGGTAATTTCAAACCCTCTCTCCACAGCAGCCTTTTAAAATTTCCTTACAGCAAATATGAAATAACAATTTAAAAAAGGAAGAGTGTGGAAGGTCACCTTTGGTATTCTGTGTATGTCCCATCATTAAAATCTGTCTACTCATTGCCCTAATAAATTAGTTACCATTATTTGGCATCCCAGAAATCTTTTAAACATTAAATGTGATTTTATATATACAGGACTTAGCGTAGTGGCTGGCACAAGTAAGACCTCAATAAACTGTGATGGTGGTGGTATGGTATTCTTATTATGTCACTCTTTACCGCTCCTATTCTAGACTTTCTACATTACTTCATAAGGGCAAAGTCCAGTATTAGTTATGGAAAAATAGCCAGAAAAAATATGGGCTACTTCTTTCCTTAATAAGTGATTTGTAATGATGATGAGGAAGAAGAGGAAACAATAGTAATAATGATACTGCCTTTGTGCTTTATAAAAATCTTTCATAGACATCATTTCATGTAATAGGAATAGCATTACAGTCTCTGTAAGTTTTGCAGAGCAGATATCATTTTCCTTATTTTAAGGATGAGGAAATTAAACCACAGAGAGGTTGAATAAGTAGCCCAACAGATACTGACTGCACATTGGGCCATTCCATGCAAAATGGAGATCAGAAGCCACATCACTTCAACCCAAGTACTCCACTATGATTTAAATCAGCATGGCATTCCATCTTGAAATATTAATCCTTTGGAGGAAGTAGAGTTTCATGTGGGTGTTTCATGGAACACCTGGACTAAAGTGATCAGTTCAAATGAATGAACAAGTACTCAACATTACAAATAGATCCCAGCTGCCGTGGTTTGAGTATAGCAAAAGAAAGACGATTTATCAGATAACATTTCAATTTCTGTGACTTTATTATGTTTATAAATTAAAAATATATTAAAATGGACTCTAACTTAAATTATCCAACTTAAAAATATCCATCAGTTTTATTTTTCCAAAAAATAACACTTTACAACTGATTTATTTTCTGGTCCACAGAACTTTCAAGGGGAGTTGTGTTAGCTAAGCAATATTAGGATCCTACAGCATGAATTATCTTATAATGAAACACTTGGGAAAAGTCCTATATAATTGGGAAAATAATATCTGAAAAGTATATGATTGCAACAGTTATAAATGAATACTTCTGGCCTTTTAAGGATTAACCATAAGAAAAAGCAATAATGTTCACCACACAAAATATTTATAATCTACTTAAGTAGACTATAATAATATAGTCTTTCTGCTTAGATACAATCTTTGTTTTTATAAACTTAGAATTATATATAAACAAGGATGAATTGGTAATTATATGATAAAAAATGTAACCAATGAACATGTCCAAATAAAAACTGTTTTGAATAACTACCATGGAAAAACAACATGTCACACCTAAATTCTACATATTTAAGCCATATGGAGCACATCAAAGCTACCATAAAGGGAACTGAAAAGATTCATTTTGAAACTTGAGGAAATCTGACTTGTGAGCAGATGCCTAGACTAGCTTGGAGGCAGCAGGTTCTCATTGGGTGACTAATCACATCACTGGGACATTTTTGTGAAGTCTTTAAAAAGGATATTTAGTAGTAAAATACACGCATACTGAAGATAACAAACCAGATAGGCACTTCAAGATATTGCTGAAGAGCATCCCAATCACAATAGATGCCCTGAATCTTAAAACACAAGCAGTTCATCCCCATTCTCAGAGAGCAACTGCCCTTTTGTCAGGTTTGACTCAGACAAAAATCAATGAGAATTTTGCCAGAATAAAATGTGCTAAACTCCTGCAGCATAGTTATCTCAATAATGATCTCTCATTTAATTCTTCAAGTTCTTAGAGCAGCTAATTCTGGAGAAACTCAAAATACTGCAAATTTTCTTCTCTTTTTTTAAACTAGAAATGCAGTCCATCTTCAAAAATCTATGCAAATGTTTAAGAAGCCACTATGAAATGAAGTCATATGAAAAATATCCCTAGAATTGTTCAGCTTAAGTGGTTCATAAAGAGTCCTAAAAATGTAGTCCAAATCTCTCACTTTGGAGATAAGGAATCTGAAGCCCAGAGACTTAATATGACTTACTCAAGTTCTCAAAGTCAGGTAGCGAAGCCTCAGGATAAGAACCCAGAAAACCCAAATCATCTCATGTTCTTTCCACCTGACCTCTTTTATATGGAAGGGAGCGGGTGGTGTGAAAGATCCACATTTGTGAAGTTTGGGTCTTAAAATTTTTTCTTTTTCATAGTGAAGCATTTTTTTTTTGGTTTCCAAGAAAGCAACATTATTATATGTGTAAATATTTCTAAAAATAATTCTAGTTTAAATCTACTATTATCTGGTCTCAATATGTTGCACTTTCTTTCCAAAGGACTGATGTCATCAGAAATCCTTAATAGTGGTTAGCAAACTATGGTCTTTAATTGCTAAAGACAACATCTGTAAATCCTTAGTTGGGAGGACTCTGGGACAGGAAAAAAAAAAAATCAATGCTAGTTTAATATATGAGTGATAGAAATCAGTGTGAAAAATACACTTCAAATAGTCATGTCATGTTATGTATTTATAGGTTTAAAACCCATTTATGAATTCTTGATAAATGATTAAATCAGAAAACCATTGAAAATTATTAAAACAAGGGTAGCACAAATAGTTTTTAAATTTTTCTTAAATCTAAACCCCAAAGTAACATCTAAAAAGATTCAAGTAGTTTATATTTTAAACTAGAGTATCAGGCAGAGAAAAGATTAAATTCTAATAACATAGTAGAGCTAAAACATGACTTCAAAGAAAATTTAGTTCATATTAAATATTTACCACTGGAGTAAAAACTGGATTAAAGAAAACTAATGAAAATATTTTTTATACTCAGAAAAATGGGAAATAAAATTTCTTTTTTGTTCAAGTTTCCTGAAAATCCCAAAAGGAAACATTTAATTTTCTAGGACACACTGAAAGACATAGGTAAGAAGGCAACACAGCCAGTACTGAATTAATCAAGTAAACATCATTGAGAATCAACAGCACTTTCCTGGTGATTAAACTCAGTTTGAGACAGCTGGAGGTGGCCTCAATCTTGTCCGAGATTCCATGAGAACAGCATCTTAAGGGTGCAAAATGGTCTTAGAAAACAGAATATGTAAACCATTGTAAACCTCTCAGCATTTTCAAGAATACAGGGGTAAAATCCAAGTAAAAACCAAGAGGGTAAACCTCGCATTTTCAAATTAGAGATATATGATTAACTAGTAGCTTCTTACCTAATTTCATTCTTAATTTTCAAGTTGTATCATGTTTACATGAAATACTTGCCTTCTTCAATTTCCTAAATTTTTCAAGGGTCATGGAATTATTAGCAACCAGGCACGCGAAAGATTGAATACCATAGAGTTCCAAGGCTGGAATTGCTTTAATTGTTAATTCTAAATTGTTAAATCCAACTATATCTGGATTCCTGTTTGATCTATTTAACACCTATGTTGGGAAAATTCTAAGATTGTCCACACCCTTAATTAGAGTGACCATACATCCCAGTAAAAACCAACCCGAGTTTATGCCTGGGTCCTGGCTTAAGCATAAATAACTCTTAGAAGAGTCCCATTTTGATGATAAATTATATAACCATCACCTATAAAGAACTTTAAATGGCCTCTTCCCTTACTCTCCTGGTCCCTAAGAAGACGTTCTCCCATGTAACTTAATGCTAGAAAAGAAATTAATGCTGACTTCACCATAATAGAAACATTTCAATATACAATGTTGACTTTTTAGGTTCTACCTCCTGTCCCTTTACTTCTTTGTGTTACCAGTATGAATTCTGCTTCTTCCTATGGAAATTGTGCATTGCTGTTCTGACATTTCCCACCCCCAGCACCCCAAACCCCTAGTGCTTCGTTGGCTTAGAAGCACTAATTTAAAATACTAAATCTATAAGAAAATGTTTTAAAACCACTAACTTAAAAATCAATTACTGCAATACAGTTCATTTATAAAGTGGGTATAGCTTTTGTACTGATAAAAGAAGAATTTAGGACAAAATTTATGCTTAATAAATACTATTGAATAAACACCTGAATGAATGAATGATTAGGAATGGACTTTATAGACAGGAGGTTTAGTGTGAGGTAACAGAAAAATTCTTACGCCACAAAGAGAAAGAGACAGAATGGTGACAAGATAAAGGAGAAAAAGCATAAAATCAAAAGTGTAATTAAGTTTGAAAGAATCCCTGCCACCCACTGGCTTTTCACAATGACTAGCATGTCCTAAGGCACCAAAAGTTATAAACTTGGTCTACTGGGATGGTTTTTCTTTTTACTGTAAAAATGTAACTGAGACTTTATCATGGAAAAATGACTTTATCACTTGTTAAAATGGATTAAGTTTTTAGAAATAAACATTGGACTGAAATGTATTTATTTCAAATATGCATACATTGGCTTTCAACCTGTGATGTTCAGATCTAATATTGTTCCCATTTTGCTAAGATTGTAAAGGTAAAAAAGTGTACCTCTGCTTTAATTTTTCACAATTGTCATGATTCTAAGTTTCATGCTAGTTTCTTTTTTTTAATTAACTTTAATATAAATGATAGACATATAAATTCCTTTGCATTTGTCTACTTCCATTCCTTGTTGAAATAAAATACACATGAGTGATAATAACTATAATTATTTTTATACTGTCACCAATTCACTATGTTGGGGTTGAAAGGAGTTTAACCATTTTTTTTCAAAGTTGTCCAACTAAAACATTACATTTGTTTCTCAAATTTTAATTTCTAAGAGGATAATAGCAAACTTTTTTTTATTATGTTAATCACCATACATTACATCATTAGTTTTTGATGTAGTGTTCCATGATTCATTGTTTGCATATAACACCCACTGCCCCATTCAGTATATGCCCTCTTTATTTTTTTTTATTTTTATTTTTTTTGGTGCCTGTACTTCCAGATCTTTTTTTTTATTATTATGTTACGTTAAGCACCATACATCATTAGTTTTTGATGTAGTGTTCCATGATTCATTGTTTGCATATAACACCCACTGCCCCATTCATTATATGCCCTCTTTATTTTTTTTTTATTTTTATTTTTTTTGGTGCCTGTACTTCCAGATCTTTTTTTTTATTATTATGTTATGTTAAGCAC
>NC_138371.1:48701057-48711574 GCF_054177405.1 Leptonychotes weddellii | reverse complement strand
TATGTAGCTTTGTTTCATCATCACTCCTATCCAATGAGGTACATTTTACAGATGCAATAACTGACTTTAGAGAGGTTAGAGAACTTTCCCACACAGCTAATAAAAGTCAGGGTCAGGGTTTGAACCTGGGGCCGCCTGCTGCAAAATCCCAAACTCTTTGTCACTATGCTCTATAATCTCACTCTGAAGAGCTCCTTCACAATCAACTAATTGGTCGTGCTTCTTTTCAAAGACTCTCCATTACCTGCACAGTAGAGCACAACCCCCTTGAACCAGCGATTCTCAAAGGTGGTTTTAGAACAAACTGAAGAGCTTTTAAAAACACACATGCCAGTAATTTGGATTTAATTGATCAGGGTGGAGCCTGGGCATCTTTAAAAGTCCCCCAACTGATTGTAATGTGCAGCTGGGACTGGGAAGTCTCCCAGAGACTTGCATTCAGAGGCCCTCTGCAAATAACTTGTCTGCTTTGCCAAAATGCTCTTTCCTGACAGTTCTTCAGCCACCCAAACAGACCACTGTTTGGCACTAGTCTTTACACGAAGAAATAATGCCTATCAAAGGAAAGAAACTTTCAGATTAAGATCTCCTTTTTTTTTTTAAAGATTTTATTTATTTATTTGAGAGAGAGAATGAGACAGAGAGAATGAGAGGGGGGAGGGTCAGAGAGAGAAGCAGGCTCCCTGCTGAGCAGGGAGCCCGACGTGGGACTTGATCCCGGGACTCCAGGATCATGACCTGAGCTGAAGGCAGTCGCTTAACCAACTGAGCCACCCAGGCGCCCCTAAGATCTCCTTTTTGTACAAAGGTTCAGCCTTTGCAGTTTGAGTATCATAATTCCTGTGCTGATTCTTGGACACTTCTTTGAAACTGTGTAACATGGAAAGTTTGTAAGACATCTTTCCCTGATCTATTCCTGCTGCCATTTTTGTGAGTCAGAGAAAGATGGAAATTCATAGAATGTTAGCATTAGGTCAACAGTGATTATATCTAGTTAGCTTAACCTATTAAAGCACAGTGCTCATGAGACTAATATTGTGACTTTCATGTCTAGTATGGATTCACAAACCCAAACCACCGTTAATATGGAGTAGGCAATGCATAAATGTCAGCGATTATGCAGCTGATCATAACAGAGAAGGGGTATATATATATACATCTGTGAAAATCCAATAGTATCATCTTCAAATGCAAGCAAGAGCATATTTTAAAAGGCAGCAGTGTAGCCAATTTAAACCAATTAGAAGACAGAAGGAAAATGTCTAGTTAATCAATAGTTAGCTGATCATAATATTAATCAAGTCCTTCATGCCACATTTCTGCAAGGTAACATTTAATATAATATAAAATCACTCCCACTTCAGCTCAGCTGGGATTTTGAGCTTATTAAACAAAAAGAATGAGTTAAATTAACATTCAAACTCAGCATTAAACCCTTAGAAGCAAAGAAATTCATGGTAAGATGTCCATTGTCAAATCATAACTTTGTATTACATTCCCAAAGGTAAGATCACCTACTGTTATATATTTCTCAGAAAACTAAATATATGAGATTAAAAAACAAACCCTCTTCACAAAAGGGTAAGCTCAGTGCAGTACTGAATGCTGTCATGTTTGTGGATTTAAGGCATGCCTTACTATTATTTTAATGTAATTTTGGTCTTTGTTCTTTTCCTTTTAATATAGTGACTTGCATTGAGGTAGTTTGGAAGTTTTCATTTCACAAAGCTGAAGTCCTTTACGTCCCTGATGTTTTACATGGACAATGAAGACTAAGATATGTGAACGGATTTTATGGAAGAGTCACTCAAGTGTCATTGTGTTCAAACATGAATATTTGAGGAGTGTATTTCCAGAAAGTTCTGAAAGGAAAATCACACACCAGGCAGGCTAAGCCTGGACACCAGGACTGGTCATAGAGGGTCAATACAGCACCTGCTCAGGAGTTGACCAAACATCAGCTTTTCACCTTGGGACAGACACGTGGGAGAACAAAGGGCCATAGGCTGGATCATCATCCAATTACCTGGTAAACTGGCTTCTGCCTTCCTCATCTATTAACTGTGGCTAGAAACCATGCAGTAATCATCTGGCAACCCTACAAGCTTTTACTGTGATAACTTTTACCACATTCCTGCCATTTTCCCTCTGCTTCTTCCATCTTCCATTTTTTTATATGAATATATCTCTTATTCTCAAAAGTAAACTTCTCAAAAGTATGTAAAAAAATTCAAAAGTACAAAAGGGTATAATAGTTAAATAAAAGTCTACTTTAAACAGTACAAAAGGGAATAAAGTCAAAAGTAATTCTACTTTGAACTCCGTCCCTAGACCCCCTATGAAATGTATTCATCCCTTTTTCTCTCTCCTCCTTCTTTTCCTCTCTCCACATACACACATGTATACATATATAAACACATAAACAAATCTTTTATGGAAACATATATGTTGTTCTGCATATTTCTTGTTTTACTTATATCTTATACATTATCCCATATCAGTTGTTATTGATATTGAAATTCATATGTTGAAATCTTAGTGCCCAATGTTATGGCATCAGGAGGTGGGGCCTTTGGGGGGTGCTTAGGTCAAAGGGTAGAGTCTTCATGAATGGGATTTATGTTCTTAGAGAAGAGACCCCAGAGAATGCAAGCTGGTACAGCCACTCTGGAAAACAGTATTGATGTTCCTCAAGATGTTAAGAATAGAGTTACCCTACAGCCCAGCAATTGCACTACTAGGTATTTACCCCAAAGATACAGATGTAGTGAAAAGAAGGGGCACATGCACCCCAGTGTTCAAAGCAGCAATGTCCACAATAGCCAAACTGTGGGAGGAGCTGAGATGTCCTTCAACAGATGAATGGATAAGGAAGATGTGGTCCATATATTCAATGGAATATTACTCAGCCAGCAGAAAGGATGAATACCTACCATTTGCATCGACATGTATGGAACTGGAGGGGATTATGCTAAGTGAAATAAGTCAAGCAGAGAAAGACAATTATCATATGGTTTCACTCATATGTGGAACATAAGGTATAGCACAGAGGACCACAGGGGAAGGGAGGGAAAACTGAATGGGAAGAGATCAGAGAGAGATGAACCATGTGAGACTCTGGACTCCAGGAAACAAACTGAGGGTTATGGGGGGGAGAAGGGGATATGGGGTAGCCAGGTGATGGGTATTAAGGAGGGCATGTGTGGTGATGAGCACTGGGTGTTATACACAACTAATGAATCCTTGAACACTACACCAAAAACTAATGATGTACTATATGTTGGCTAAATGAACATAAAAAAAAAGAGACCCCACAGAGATCCTGTGCCCCTTCTGCCATGTGACGATATAACAAAAAGTCTGAAACCTGGAAAAGAGCCCTCACCTGACCATGCTGGCACCTTGATCTTGGACTTCCAGCTTCCAAAATGATGAGAAATAAATTTCTGTTGTTTATAAGCTACCCAATCTGTACTATTCTGTCACAGCAGCCCAAACAGGATAAGACAGTATCACACTGCATGGATGAACCATGATTATTACCATCACCCATTGCAACAAATAATGTTAGAATATTTTCTAGCAACAAATAATGTTAGAATAAAATCCTATATATATTTGTATATAGACACATGCAAAAAAATTTATTGCTCTATGTGCTTTTGTATACATAAGCAAGCACACATGCTGACTGAATCTGGGGTAGTGGACTTGTTGGGCCAAAAGATATGCATATTCTAAGTTTTGGTAGTTATTGCCACATTGCCTCGGCAAATACATGAATGAATTTACACTCCGTCCCACAATGAACATGAGTGCTCCCATGACCATACATTTGCTAACTCATTGTTTTATCACTGATCTTGCCCATCTGATAAGAAAGTCTCGCTGTATTTTTAATTAAATAATAAATGTTTTTGTGAGTGGCAATATCAAATAATTTATCGAGTTCTGGACAAGTAGTCACAAATCCTGTATTTAAGGGTCATAACTGTTAGTCAATGTTTTAAATATATCATGTATTATGTGTCTAGTGTTGTACTGAGTTTCACATACTTAAAAGAATTAGGACATAGTTCTTATCCTCAAGCAGTCTTGGAGAGAAAGATATACATATATATATAGTGATAAGTATAATAATAGAATACGAATTGGATATAAAAATGGTTAACTTTGGGTAAAGAGCTTTTTCCTTAAATATACCTTACTAATCTGTTTTTACATTTTATAAACATACTCAAATGGGATAAGGAAAATAAATATAATACGTTGGTCCACAAGAAGCATGATGACAAAGCTAAAAATGAAAGATTCTGATCCAATGAAAAATTATTTTAGGTGACCCATCTATATTTATAATCTATATTTATTGAAATAAGAATGAGCAGAATAATTTATAAAACTATTTTATTTGATACTTATGCTGGGGACTTATAGCTCTGTCTGAAAAAATAAATCACAGACTGTTCTCTGTGCATTGTTCTGCAGAAGCTGTTAAGCTCTTTTGATGAACAGAATCCAAGCACAGACTTCTGTCGACTGCCCTTCCTCCTCCCCGAACTCACTGAACCACTAAACTTTTAATATATGATTCTTATTAACCGTTGGATTTGTTATACCATACTAAAGAAGCTTGCCCTTTAGTATGAGGTGTGTTAAGGATAGTTAATTATATTACACAGAAAGCCCTTTAAGTATTCAGATCCCATAAAATGTGATAATAATGTTAACATCATTGACTGGTAAGGTTACCACTTGAGCTTTTAATTATCATTCCAACCTTCTTTACAAGCTGTCTTCCAATCAACAGGAAAGCTTTAAAATTTTATTCCTGGACTAAATTTGATTGACTGATCATACTCCCTTTCCACATTTTTCCTTAATTTCCAAACTTCATTACATTTTTTATGATCAACTGGTAGGTCCTCCTCCAAAAGTAAACATTTTGGGCTGGTCTGCCCACAGACTGAGGCAGAAGAAGCTGGTGGATTGTGTGGAAGCTGCTGAATGGGGGTTCAAGAAGTCTAGGTTCGACTTCCAGTTTTGTTATTTGACAAGTCACTTCCCAGATGCTGATTTATTATTAGTGTAATGAGCAAATACTACTTTGTCTATTTCCTAGGGTTATGGTAAGGATCAAATGAAATAATGGATGGAAATGGGTGACAAGGATAAGCAATTAGGTTCCTCAATCTCCTTTCAAAATCTCCCTTCTGTACCTATGCCCAGGAGTCTACGCGGCCTCCACTTACCCAAAGCCTCCCACCGTGGGCCACGTTATTTGAGTCTCCCATGCTCCAGCCATATATCTCCCACCAATATTTACCTGCTTTAGGTTTTATCTCTTGGACTCTAATTTTTACTAGAAGATAGTATAATAGAAGAAAGAATAGTTTGTAAGTAATAATGGGCTACATTTATTGAGAACTTAACCTCATGCCAAACCATAAAGTCATCATTGGCAACCTTACAGCTTTTATTATAACTTCTGATTATATCATATTCTTCCCATTTTCCCTCAGTTTGCCACACCAAGAACTTTATATACATTATTCTCACTTAATCTTTATAGCAAATCCATGCTTGGAATCTATTCTTCTTCTTCTTTTACAGCTGAGGAAACTGAGACTTGGAAAGTGAAGTAACTGGCCCAGTCATACAGCCAAGCTGTGGTGGAGCTGGGCTTTGAACCTTTGAATGCTTGAAACACCCCCATAATCATTGTGCTCTGGGCTTCTCCTTGATGCAGAACTAATGTAATGAACAAATTCTCACTGATATATTACCTTATTAACTTAACATGCTCCTGCAATTACAGAGTCTGAAGCTGGAAGATCATCTACTTTTTTTTTTTAAATTTATTTATTTTAGAGAGAAAGAGATAGAAAGAGCACGCACACAAGTGGGGGGAGGGGCAGAGAGAGAGAGAAACCTGAAGCAGACTCTGCACTGAGCAGGGAGCCCAACATGGGCTCCATTCCAGGACCCTGAGATCATGACCTGAGCCAAAACCAAGTCAGCTGCTCAACTGACTGTGTCACCCAGGGGCCCCTAGAAAATCATCTACTTTAACCATCCATCCAATCCTTATTTTCCTCTATCACACACCTAAGTCACATTCTGCCTTTTGCTTCAATATCACCAAACGGGGACATGCACTATGTCCAAAAAAGGAATCTCTTCATATTTAGACAACTCTATTAGGAAGTTCTTTATATCACCTAAAATTCTTTCTTCCTGAAAAGCCCATCCACTGATCTTAATTTTACCTGAAAACTTTATTGAAAAGCTATAATTTAGGGGAGGTGCGTGGGGGGATGGGTGAAACAGATAAAGGAGATTAAAAGTATACTTATTGTGATGAGCACTGAGTCATGTATAGAATTACTGAATCATTCATTATATTGTACATCTGAAACTAATATAACACTGTATGTTAATTATACTTCAATAAAAAAAGAAAAAATAAAAAAGAAACAAATTCAAATAAAAAGGAGAGGGGAAAAAAGAAAAGAAACACTATAACTCAAATGTTATAATAAATCCTCTAATCTCTTCTCCTTGGCAAAGTACTCAGCGTACCTTGGCCATGGTAGTCACCCTCAAATGAAAGCACCTAAAGCTCTCTGCATCTCTTCTAAACTTCAGCATGCTCTGACCAATTGAGGGTACTTCACTGTTACGGATAGTCTACTTTTTCTAATCCCATCTGAGATACTATTAAGATTGTATGGGGTAATCATGTTATGCTTTTGATTCATATATGAATTTATGGTTCAATACTCCTACAACTTTTCTCTCTCTCTCTTTCATTTACTGTAGTTGAAATTGACCATGTTGGAGTTGGTCCACCTTTCTGAAACAGTGGTTCTAACTGGGGCTGCACACTGGAATCACCTTGGGAGTTTTAAAAATATTGCTTCCTGTGTAGCACTCCTAGAGATTCTGATTTATTTGTAGGGGATGTGGCCTAGGTATTGAGATTTTTATTAGTTGTATTTTCCTATGTATTTATTATCTCAGCTTCATATCATCTACAAATGTAATAGCCATGTCATAAATGTTCTCACCAAGTCACTGCAGAGTCCTAGAGCCTCACTTTAAGTTAATATTGACCAGGTACACTTGGGTGTAGGCATTCAACCAATTACAAATCCCCTAAATTACATTATCATTCAGTCCACAGTTTTCTATTCTACTCACAGAATAATATCAACAAAGATTTTGTTAAATGTCTTACAGAAAGCTAGTCTAGGGCAGTGTTTTAAAGGATGGATTCTGGAGCCTGACTGCCTGGATTCAAATACCAGCTGAGCTACCTGGATGAGTCTGGGCAGGTAGCTCTCTGTATTTCAGTTTCCCTACTTGTAAAGTAGGTATAACAGTACTTACTGATAGGGGTGTTATAAAGACTAAATGAGTTTATGCAGATAAAGGCTCTGGCATATAGATAGTTTGAAAGTGTTAATTATCATTGTTGTTGTTATGAAGCCCTTTTATGCACTATTTACTGCAATCACTTGATTAAAGAAGGACAATGATAAAATCTGCTGATAGAGATCCAACGTTGGTTAAGTCAGTTGTAGCTGAAGCAAGAAATGTGTTAGAAACCATTTCTAAGCCATCCCTATTTTCTCCCTACCCCAATTAAACATGATTCATAACCCATCAAAGAATTTCTAACTATTGTGTATACAGAGTGACATCGGCTGCTTGCTCCCCCAATTTACATAAAAGTTATTGTATACCTAAATTACACAATATTTGAAAGCTTCAGTTAAGCAAGAGTTAACTAGCATCATAAATATTGTATTACCCATTGTGCAAAAATAAAAATACATAAAATGAGTCCCTGTGGATTAATTTCTGAATCTGCTTACTCCTGAATATTCTGAATTTCTTCAAAATTCAACCTCCCCTTTCTGGTTCTCCAAGAAAAAATTTGAGTAAAGAAATATTACCTTGAGGCACCTGGGTGACTCAGTCAATTAAGCGTCTGCCTTCAGCTCAGGTCATGATCCTGGGGTCCTGGGATTGAGCCCTGCGTTGGGCTCCCTGCTCAGCAGGGAGTCTGCTTATTCCTCTCCCTCTCCCCCTCCCCCCTGCTCACAGGTGCTCTCTCTCTCACTCTTTCACATAAATAAATATTTAAGAAAAAAAAAGAAATACAACCTTAACTTGCTGGAAGAAACAGAAGGCTTCTAGATGTAAAGTCATTACCTCCGTCACATTCTAAAAAACCAACACTACCAAAGAGTGAATCAGAGGGGGAAAAATAGTAGAATTACCATAGATGTCCAAATGAAATTCACACACCAATTTGAAATGTCAGCAAAATGATGTTTGGCTAAATAGCCTGGTGGTATTGCGACTCCCTGGATGGAATCAGAAGACGAAGATTCCTCGCTCTGACAGAATAGGCATTCCCTGTGGGAGGCACCTGTTTATTATTCAATTGCCATTTGTCAAGAAAATATAGCTATTGAGAAGTCTCATCTTTTAGGAAATTAAAAGAAACAGAATCCCTCAAACTACTAGCAACTTTAACTTACTAGTGCCTTTTCTAAGAATTTGAGGACAAGTTAGAAAAAAATGTTTTTTGAAGATATTTAGTTATTAAAATTTAGATTATGAATTCACATTGGTATTTTGCCATAACAAACAGACTACAAGGTCAAAAAAGATTGACATAAGTAGGGGGACATTGGAGCTGACATGGAGACTAAAGTAGTGATCTTTCAGGTAAAGAAGAATCAGAAACTTTTCCCAAAGAACATAGTTTAAATACCAGAAAAAGCCACTAATACAATCTAGAACAATTAGAAGAAGTAATGCATAATACAGTAACATTTATGACTAGGTGAAAGCAGAAAATAGATTGGTAAGAGAAGGCAAAAAATATCTTTTGAGACCCAAAATAATCAGATTGAAATAGTGGTATACTGTTAAAAGACAGGAAAATATTGGAAGTAAATTAGAATTTGTTCTGTAGAACAACAGACATTGAGAAACGAACTAGGTCATTGTGTGTCGGGGGGTACCATTTAATTGAAAGAAGATATGGTTTACTGAACAGTTCTTTACTGGGCTGTTAGAGTTAATCCATTTCCAAAACTTCAGTTAATTGCTCTCACATTCAACTGATCAATTTGGGCTCAGAATTGGTTTTCTGGTTTGACATGTCACATGACTGACAGAGAGAGAACTGAGGTGGTGTTTTAGACTGGGTACAAAAAGGTTAGTTTAAAGAAATTACCCTAAACATCTCTGCATTATTTACTAGTCAACTGCAAGGTAGCCTTACACAAAATTCTGTTATAAGTAGTTTACTTCTATATATTTTTTTCTCATCTTGAGAATCAAATTATGCATTGATGTTTAGTCACTCTCCATGGGGATATTTATAAAAAATAGTGGGGACAGGAAGATACTAGGAAGTGAAAAGTGAGAAGAAAGGTAATGCAAAGTCTGAGTGAGCAAAGAGGATTTTAAAATATAGCCTTAGGTGAGATAAAGGAAAATGAACCTTTATTCCTCTATTTCCCTGTGGGGAGGTTGTCCAGATATTTAAAAGTAACATTCGGAGCCAGCATGGAACGTTCTGCTCTGTTCCGGTGAAGTTAAAATTGGAGTAACTCTGGGCTGGGAAAAGGACTTTTTTTGATAAATAGCTTAACATGTGTACCATGGGTATTACATTAATACATTAAAAAGGAGTTCTTCAATAAAAACCTGCCTATAAATATTTTGATACTGTATGAGGCACCTAGTAGGTAACACAATAAATCTTATCTCTATTCTCTTTTACTCAGCTGTGGCACATTGAATAATGTGAGGGGCTTCTCATTATGCATCTTAACTACAACAAAATATAGTTAATTTAAAAGAATCTCAAATTTATTAAAGGATAACAATCCTGAAAATGTTCTAGTTGGTAAAGAATAACAACTGAACATTAATTGTACAATTCTCATTATTATCTAAAATGTTACTGACAACTGTTATTTAATATGCTGTCTTTATTGTTTTATCTTAGTAATTATAGAAGGCTTTCACATCCTTGCTCATGATTTCTGCTCTACCAATCCTATTTTTTTAATACCATTTTAGGTTTCTCAAATGGAAACTTTCTTTTCATTGGAATTTCTAGGCATAAACTCCAAGAGTAGAAACTGCTTTTACAGGAATGCGAAGCCTCCATTTTGGCTTTGGCAGACCCAGTTTTCTAGGTAATAAAGATTCACCTTCTTATTTAGAAACTAGATAGGGTTCCCATGTTAAATATAGGAGACCCTGTCAAATTTGATTCAGCTAAACAATGAGTAATTTTTAGTACAAGTATGTCCCAAATATTGCCTGGGACATACTTATACTAAAAAGTATTCAATCAGAGAAAGACATGTATCATATGATCTCACTGATATGAGGAATTCTTAATCTCAGGAAACAAACTGAGGGTTGCTGGAGTGGTGGGGGGTGGGAGGGATGGGGTGATAGACATTGGGGAGGGTATGTGC
>NC_138371.1:48688035-48700557 GCF_054177405.1 Leptonychotes weddellii | reverse complement strand
TAAATAAATAAATAAATAAATAAATAAATAAATAAATAAATATTAAAAAATAAAAAGTATTCATCACCACAGCAACAAACCTCAAAACAAACTACCAACTATATAATTAGTCCAAACTAATTACTGTATGTGTACAATAGGAAAGCTCACCAAACTTGGAGAGTACTTTGATTTTGTCATAATGTTTCTCAATTAAAGTAGGTTTACTACTTACTTTACTATCTTCCATGTTTCATAACTAATCATTTTTAAAATCTGCTGAAGGAAATTCAGGGTTGCTAGCTCTTGATATAAAAGTAAAAAGATGCAGGTAAATTTCACAGAGATACATGAGAATCTCACATCCTCATAACTTTCTAAATCCTACTTCTTGTGAAAGAGAAATTGCTGCTAAGATTTTAGGCAGACATGCTAAATTACCCTTTGCTTCATCTAGTGAATTTCTATGATCTATATAATACAACAAATTTTACTTATTCTAGGAGAATTCTGACATTCTAAAACTTCTTTTAAGGTTTCATTTACTAAACACGTTATATCATCAGAAATTCAAAGAAAAAATCTCAATGCCCTTCTAAGCTTCTAATTCTCAACCCACAAACCCAATTTGCTTCATAGGCTTTGGGGAGTGAGAAATATGAGATACTTATTTGTAAGTCAAAACCTAAAACAAAATCCCCCTGACGAGCTGATGATGACTTGTAACATGACATCTCCAAAAGAGCGGAAGGAAAATAAGTTTTTTAAAATTATGCTTCACTGAAAATCAGAAAATCGTCTAATTACAATGGCACATATCATATGCTTACATTTCAATAAATATAATTTTATCATGGATCCTTTATCATGTGAAATCACTTAACGTAGGCAAGAATCCATGGATTAACAAGAAAAAAAATCATGAAATTCAAGATTTCAGGAGTGTTTTCAGTTCCACTGCCAAGGCCATTTGAAAAAATAAGTACAATAGCACCACTCTAATATGTACCCTAATCTACTTGTATATATCCATTACCACCATACAAAGAAAAAACACAAGAATAAATACTTCATTAAATGTCCTGGTAGTGAATTTTGACCACCTCTATTTCAAAATGCATTATGACTAGCAAAACTTTCAACAAGGGTTTTTTTTCTGGTGGAAAGAAAAGGCTAAGAAAATCCTTACTACAACATTTTTAAGTACATTTCATCTATTATCACTCTGTGGAAACAAAAACTGTTTTTAATATTTATCTAATTTTAGTATTTGAAAGCTTTTACTTTTTAAGTTGAGGCAGTTATACAAAAGAAGACATTTTCAACATTTTTAATATATCTTCAGACTGCTTAGTTTTATTCTTTAACTAATCCTTCTCATAGTACATCCATGTATAATAAAGTATGGGTACTTTATACCAACTCTAAAATATATAAAAGCCTTGTCTTCTCTCCAGCATTGCTCTAGGATATATTACCAAACAAGCAGATTAAGTCCAATGATGAATTGCACAATATGGTCAGCACTAATAGAGTGGTTTTCTCCAAATGCATTATAAAAAGATGAACAAATACTTTACATTTCAAAACATAGCTATTTTGATGTCACATGTCAAGGAAAGTCCAAAATGATAAATGTTAGTAACTTTAAATCTGTAGGTTTTGGATTAAAAACATAAAGGAACTTTGGAGAAACGACAGTGCATTCAGAAAATAGACGAGGTTGAAGGTAAGAGTCTCTTCTTGAGGGTCTAATTAGGTGCCCCCCTCCCTCTGCTTTTTAAAAATTTATCTCATGGAGACACCTTAGTAGAAGCTATCAGCTTTGACAGAACACCGAAATCCTGGCAGTGAACCATAAATTGACCATTACCATAAAAAGAGCTGCTAAATGAGAAACCATGTGCTCAGTATAAAACTAATTTCATGCTTTCAAAAGCACACAGTGGCTTCTAGCAAGATAGTGGCCCTGGGACTTGCTGAGACAGATTGGCGAACACAAATGGTTTGCTCCTGATGCGTCTGCTTAGCCAAGCTTTACATGTACTGGCAGTAAACGGGGTTCTCGAATCTTCTGTCAAACGAATACACACTTATCTATAACTTCAGAGTTGAAAGCTATAAAACAGCTGCCTCAAATAAATTTAGCTGGAAAAACAGATACACATATATAAATACATACCCCATGTGCCATGTTAGCTTCCAATCAAATAAAAATAGATTTCTCTGCAGACCTAACATACTAAACCGACACTTAATAAGCATACTGCTTTGTGAATACATCATAACTCTTAGTCCTTTCTTCTTTAGAAACAGCTTCTCATGGTGTAGGAATTGGAGTTAGAAGAGCCTAAGCAATAGGACTCCATCTACTCGGCGGCTAACTTTGAGCTCGCCCTTATCTAGTTGGCTTGCAAATACTCTATACTTATAATGCCACATCTGACCCTTCTGGGCATGGTGATCTACTAATTTAACTTTCCGGGTAAGTGTAGCTACTTTAGTTATATTTAAGTAATGAAATCTGCTACATTTAAAATGTCACATCTAATTAAAACATGCTTTATGAAGAAATGCTATTAATTTTCTCCTTTCATTCAGTATACTGTCTCTAAAAATCAATTACTATAGGTTGTCCAGTGCATGACAAGTGCATGACAGGTCATAACTTCTAATTATTAATGTTAAGCATAACAAGGTGTCAAGTCCAGTATGTAATCCATTTCACTTACTTTCTTAGTTATCTTGTAAACATCACTTGTTTCCTATTTTTCATGTCAAAAATTCTACAAAGTACATTTAGTTCATAGTCATATATATACATATATATACACACACCCCTGAAGCACATCGTAGCACTGCTAATTACCTACTTTCAGTAATGACAGCAAATTGCATAATATCACTGACTTGTTCTGAATGTTTAAAATGCAAAGGAAGTCACCTACTGTTAAGATGTCCTCGGCAAACAGCTAGCACAGAAAAAAAAGAATGCTATCACACCGTGCATTTAAGGAGTTACTTCCCAATAAAATTAAAGAATCATATATCTTACTCCTCAGTGGTGCCCTTTCCAATCTGTCAGTGCAACACGATAAACACAATTGATAACTCCACAGGATTCAACACAGCATAAAAATCTGTTCCTGACACACCAGATCCCGCATCCAAGTTTTAGAATAAAAATGCTCACCTCTGCTAGGAAGTCCACTCCACATCCTGGCTGGGCTTTCACCAGCTTTGAGAGCAACCGAGTTGGATAAACAAAACTTCCAGTATGTGACCAGTGTGATGCACCGTGCTACTGAGACTTGGCTCCAGCCCTGATTATCTGTGTGACAGGACCACGCTGTATCAGTGCAGCTCCAAACCTTCCCAGATGCTGCTTATTGCACTGCTCATTGAAAATCCTTTAGACGCTGGCAACATTTTAGGGAAGGACAAGCACACTGAGTCACTTGTAAAGAGAGCAGAGCAATTTCAATTCTATATCTCCACGCGTGCTGAAACCAGAAGCACTGTCAACCTACAAGTCTGAGTGGATTTATGCCGAGAAACAGGCAACCTAAGCCTTCATTATCAATGCATGAAATCAGCCACTGTGATCAAATTCAAGCAAACCACAAAAAGGATATGATTATGAAAGGCTCCACAGATTTAGCACCAAACCTTGTGGAAGGAAGAATCATCTACTGAAATTGTGTAAATGTTAAAAATAGCTCTGGCTTTTCAACAATGAGCAGGATGCAGAGAAGAAATCAGTAGTATATATTATAAGGACTTATCATAAAAGCTGCAAAAATCAAAATAGCTGTAGGTTCCTGGGACTTTTCTACAGATAAATAAAATCACTAGAGGCTATCACAATTATAACAAAAAAAATTTCCATATATTTGATGTAGATGTCCAGTAAAGAACAAATTAAATATACTTTAACCCCTAACTGCTTATCTCTAAATTAAAATAATAATGATAGTAAAAGCCTCCAGGAATATGCTAACACCAGGGCAAAATCCTATCCAATTTACTCTAAGACAAATTCTTAAACAATAAAGATTGAAATGTGCTCTGTGTAACAAGAAAATAAACATACAAAGTAAAGAATATTTTTAACCCCATAGTTCTTGACCGCTTATTTTTTTATAACTCTATAGCTCATGAAAATCCCTACCCCCGCCACTCCCAAATTTATACCTTTACCTTTCACCATCTTTTCTCTATCAGTACTAAAACATAAGATGCAAGAGACAGTTGACAACTCTTAAAAAGGTAAAAGGTAGAATATCCTAGAAAGTAGCAACAATGATTTGAGATCACAAAATATAGAGCTTTGACACATGCAAAGTGCAAAGCAAAAAGGACATGAAACATTTATCAAAAATCACAAAAGAGCTGGAAGAAATTCCTAGTAAGTAGCATTCACAAAGAACACATTTAAGGTTCTACTCAGATTTTTAAAGATGGGTTTTAGGTTCTCACAGAGACTCTAAAGACAGGGCAAAGCAGGATCCAATAAAGGCAACCCTGATTTGAGGATCTTTGGTAAATGACTGTGTTCAATTCTAGTAACACCACTAGCTCTCAGGTGCCACATTTAGTAGTATCTACTAAATCCAAAACATCTGTGTAAAAATAAGCACTGTGCCTAACATACATTTATGTAACACAGCATCTTGGAACAACTTTAAACATGGCACCCCCATAGGTATCTGCATTATATCTCTATGTGTGTATCCAAATAGGCCACCGGTTAGAACCCCTTCCTTGGAGACAGTTATAGACATACATGAAGTGGTCATGCACACAAGCATGTTTGCCCATGTCACAGGAAAATGCACTTATCCTGTTGCAGTTACTTCTGCTACCTGAATTCCATTCATTTTGTGCCTCATGATTCACTGATTGAGCAACTGCTCAGTGTTTTCTCTCTGTCTCTGTCTCTATCTATGTGTGTGCTTTTCTAGTCTTAGAAAACAGTTCATGAGAGATTGTGCACCTAAAACTCTTTTTATTATTACCATACATGCAGCTCCCTAGTAATAAGATAAAAGTTTAAAGTGAAACCATAATATTTGATTATAGGTCCTTAATTCCTAATCTAAAACCTTAGTGCCAGATGCATTTCAGAATTCAAATGCTTTCAGATTTTTGAAAGATAATACTCTGCAGAGACCATGAATTATGTAATGCCTCCAGTGGGGTCTGGGGCAACACTCTATAGTCAGACACATTAACATTTCTACAGCAAAACATGTACATATTCATACTAGATGGGATAAATAAAGACTATAATTAACCTCCTATCAGTTCAGGTCAGGTTTTGTCACCAATATGAATTATAAAACCTTCTGATTTTCAGGGCTTCTTGGATTGCAAGAATTGCAGGTTAGGAGACCTGGAAAAATGTTTACCTAAACTGTTACAGGGATTGGATTGGAAAAGGGTACCTAAACACATGTTCTCTTGCTTGAACAAGAGATTTGGAGATTAGCGTTGTTTTGACAGGAAAGTCAAAAAATACGAGAGACGGTGCTGTTAAGACTGAAACACAAAGCAGAGCAGAGATGGAGATGTAAGGCAAGATGATGAGACTAGGGCACAGGAGCAGAAAGTAAGAAGAAGCCATTCAGAATTACTGTGTTGAGAAAAAAATGAAACACAATGACAATAATATCAAACACTCACTGATGAACTACTTTATACCCAGTAATGTGAAAGGCACTTGACAAAAATATTTCTTTTAGCAATGTACTTTATAATTTTCAAAAGAAAATTATAAAAGGAAGGATGTATTTTCACAATGAGGCATAAAACATTGGGTTATCTCACTCTCTTCTCATTGTACCCCAAAACAAAACATCCATAATGTGAAACATCATGTGTGAGAACGTCACAAACAAAAATAAGCTTTATGAAGTAAAGGTCCCTAATTTATTGCTATATGCCATGTACTATTTGGTGTAAGAGTTCTTCAAATCACTTGTAGAAAAAAAAATGTAGTAATGTTCTTTACCGTCAATTCTCAAACTATTTAACCTTAAAACTCATTTTTAAAAAGAATATTCCTCCCCCAAAACATGAATATTATGTTGTGTTTACTTGGAGCTGTCCTGTGAGTATATTTCCCAAATCCTTTTTTGAAGTAGGTACATTAAAGAACTTTAAGATAACATTGACCCTGGACTTAAGACTTTGGGTCTATAGAACACTCATCATCTTTGAACATGCGGTGGTCAAAGGGTACCAAGATGCACTTATGTAGGATGAATAAGTCTAGAGAGCTAAGGTACAGCACGATGACTATCAATACTGTATTGAATACTGGAATTTTGCTAAGAGAGTAGATTTCAGTTTTTCTCATCACACATACACAAAGGAGTGATTAAATGAGGAGATGGATATATTAATTCGCTTGACTACAGCGATCATTCCACTATGTATATGTATATTGAGTCATGTTGCACATATTAAATATATACAATTCTTATTAAAAAAATTAAAAGACTATACATACTCGACCTAAAAAGAAGAGCATTTCTTGAGTGACCTTTGGGGCCCAGACTTGCAGTGGAGAAGAGTTCCAGAGGCATTTAGGAGAATACTGGTCTTCCTATTCACGGTACAAAGTATAACAGAATGTGTGGCTCTAATTTTAGCATTTAGAATATGGTCACAAAGTCATTTTCCATGTGAAGAAGGAAACTGCACTTATTCATTTCTGACAGTACAACATAATTTAGTGAATTCTTTCTTTAGTAACCTAAATAGTGCCCTGGGGGTTTGCTAGAGTTATTGCAGCTTCTAAAAGCAAATGACTATCCAGGGTAGGTAACTCCCCAGGATCAAAATCAATATCTCTTTATATCTTTTACATCATGTCCACATAAGAACAAATAAACTTCTAGCCTCTACTGGCCAAGAGTCTCTGGATTGCAAGGCTGGCTCACTAGAGGGCAGGCTCTTGAAATGGGTCTACATGATGTGAATGCCATCACACTCAGGCCAAAAACAAAACAACACACAAAAAACCAATAATCAGCCCACTCAGATCCTCCAAACTCTTCATGTAATCAAGAGAAAAGCAAACATGTTTCATAGTTGGCCAAAGAACCAGCTCCAGAGAAACCATAAGCACAAGGATGAACACCAACCCCACTGTCAGTTGTAACATTTCACAGGGATGTCTAATTCGGAAAAACGTCCAACAGCCTCCTTGGCTATGATGCTGTAAAGGCTATGAAAGTGGAATATCCGTGTGAAGAAAGTTGGTCAGTCAGGATGACACCACATTTAACTCACCAAGAGAATCTGAACTTACTGATTTTAAATTCCTACTGAGCCAGCTACCAAAAGCCTTTCTCCACAGATTAATCAGATAACATACACACATACACAAAATCAGGTAACAGATTTTAAGGTGGCCTTTGATAATTCTGACCACTCAGCCACCCAAACAATTTCCGTCATTGTCTAAGATTCAGTTCCATACTGAAAAGTGTCAGCATTTGGTTTTTAAAATCTGAAAGCCAATACTTATATAAAATAACACTTACCTGTTAATAAATACATGTAAAAGTCCATAGTCAAAAGCATTCTTAAAGCAAGACTATCTGTCCTCACTAAAAAAGGGCCAGACACTCCTTTTAATTCTTTATTTTAAAAAGTTCCTTTAAAACTCCTTTATATGTCAATTCCTTAGAGTTTTGTACTTACATAATGAATACCCTTTTTACAGTTTTTAACCACATGTACTGAATATGGAGTTGTTCTATAATGACTTTTTTCAGGTCTACCTTAAAATGTTCTAGAATTCTGACACCATCCAATGTGGCTGGGGTTCTGTCCCAAAGCATTTGGGGATTGCAGTTATAACTTGAGCCTTCATTCTATTTCTGAATTGCTCTACTTTCATTCATAAGGAACCTCAATAAGCCCTATTTACAAATACCAACTGAATTTACCTGGGGAGTATGAATTGGGGCACTAACTCTATGCTTATTTAGAAGAATAGACTCAGGATTTTGTAAAATACTTAGAAACTTATAATGATCAATTCTGGTCAAGAAAAAGAGCCAGAAAAGTATGATAATATTTTTTCTACTGTATCATCACTGGGTCTAAATTACTCTAAGTAAGAGAATTCTTGGGCCCTATCAATAGGGATTTATACTAAGGAAAGCAAATGTCCTCTTCTTTAGAACCCAAGTTAGTATATAGTAAGCCAAGATCCTTTTCCCTTCTAAGTCTGGTTTTCCTATAAAAAAACTACAGGAAGTTATATGGACTCTATCTACTAAGTGGGCTGTATAATAATAATTCCATGAAAAGATTTCTATGGACTTTGAGACTTCCCTTTGTCAATGATTTGTTATACTTTCATCATAGTACCTGTATTTTGCAAAATATATATATATTTTTTAAAGATTTTATTTATTTGACAGAGAGACACAGCCAGAGAGGGAACACAAGCAGGGGGAGTGGGAGAGCGAGAAGCAGGCTCCTTGCTGAGCAGGGAGCCCGATGCGGGACTCGATCCCAGGACCCTGGGATCATGACCTGAGCCGAAGGCAGACGCTTAACGACTGAGCCACCCAGGCGCCCCTGCAAAATATTTCTTCAAGTGATAAATGACTGTGTTAAGTCATAACTAAGTTAAGTGATAAACTGACTCATCAAAAATTAGGAAAAAGCAAGTATTTTAAGCTGTATGTTTCTACTACAAAAGTAAAAGACATTATGCTGATAAATTCTAGCCCTATCTCTGCATCTATCACACAAACTGAAGTTTGCGTTGTTAAACATTAGTGTTCATATCTAATACCTCTTAAAATGAACTACAGCTTGTTTTTTTCCAGACAGAGAGCATATTATGATATTTAAGCAATAATTTTTATTCCTGAAAAGTGAAGAAAAATCTCCACTGACCCTTTCTCCCTCCCACCCTTTGGCAGGAGTGACACATACTTGCCACCACCTGGGAGCTCCCTTACAGGTTTTGCCTAACGCACAGAAGATATTCAAAAAGAGTCTGCCAAATGAGCATGCTCCTATGCACACATGCATGTCCACATACATGCTCACCCCTTTGTGAGTATTTCTTTGCTTTCCATACTCATTAATAAGTTCCAGCAAAAAATGAGGAAATGAGGAAAATATCTTACTTTCAATATACTTGTGGCACCATCTTGTGGTGATTCTATAGTGTTACTGTTTCAGGTTTAATTTTTAAAGTTCAAAATTGAGAGAACACTTTTGAGGACAAAATGTCATTTTAAATATATAGGAGAGGCAGTGTGAGAAATTCGGCCTATGAATTTAAAAACCCATACACATATTCTAATAGCTATAATACCTATCAGAGTGTCCTGACCCTAGTAGCTGATTCTTGAATGTAGAATAGGAATGAAAATAAGAGACCATTAGATGGGAGGGGGGAAAAAACAGCTGAGGATCCTAGAAGATCCTGGAGGCATCAAAGAGAAGCCCAGAATATGGAGCAGCGAGGAAAAGGATACATTTTATAACGTTCCAACCCACAACCCACTTTCTGATCTTGCTCTCCATTTTTACCTCCAAGCAATTATTTCTACTTCCTGCTGCAAATCACCTGGTTATATCATTCAAACCTCACCTCTCCCTGCTCCCAAAGTATCCTCAGCTTAAAATCTACTCAAACTCAAGGCCCACACAAAAAAGATGCCACTTCTCACATCAAGAGGCGGACTCAATATTTCCACCACTTGAGTTTGAGCTGGTCTTGTGACAAGCTCTGACCAAAAGACCAGAGTGGTTGCAGCTTCTGCTCTTGCTGACTGACGGTGCTGCTCTGGGACTGGGTGAAGGAGTCTCCTGCTGAGAATGATCCAGCCCACAGCTGGCACCAACTTCCAGATGCATGTGTGTGAGGCAGTCATAGACCGTCCAACCCAGTTGACATGCTGGCTACCTGCAGCTGCATGAGTGACCTCCTGTGAATCCAGGACAAGAACACCTAGGTGAGACCAGCTCCAATCTCTGATCCAGAGAATCGTGACTGAAATAAAGCATTGTTTTAAAAAAAATGTCTGAAGGCTACTATCTCAAATTTTGTCTCTGCTTCTGATTTTCTCACTCAGTTTCAGCCACATCTCAGCTTCTCTGGATATGACAAACTGTTTCTCAGTTTAAGATTTTAAACATTCTCTTTACTCCCTTTGAATCAATATTTCTCCACTCTCTTTGCTTGACTAACTCCTGTTTAGTCTTAAAAGCTTCAACTTCAATGAGATTAGAAATTCTTTTGGAATTAATTGAAGGTGAGAAAGAAAATGGGCAGTTCAGTTAGTAGCAACTGGGAAAACCAAACATTAGATAACAAGGAAGTAGTCATGAATTCTTTTCATTTTTACTTTGTGAAGAATTTGTTGCAAAAAGTTATGAGAGGTAATGCAGAGGGTGAGAAAGACCTTAGACTTTGAATCTTTGTGTGGCCTTTTGGAAAGGCCTCCAAATCTCTCTAAGCTTCTTATCTATAATGTGAGGAGAGTCATACATATCATGTTGGGTTGTGAAAACGAACGTCATTATTTCAGTCTTTCCATGATAACGCCTATCTCCAGTGCACCTCAAATCAAGTACAAATGTGTCTCTCATAAGACAGTTCAGCTCAACCTTCATAATCTGGGCCTGACCTTTCATAGTTTTAAATATTATTTGTGCCAAATGAGTGCCAATGAAAGGATCAAAGGTCACACCCTGAGAAAGAATCCCTTCCCATTTTGAGGAAATATGGATTCTCAAAACCCCAGAATATAATCAATCTTCCCCACCATGATCCTTGGGGACAATTTGATTCTCCATGACAGGCACAAATGTTTCTTGACAACACAAGGAGAACAAAATGTAAAGTTAACATTTATTACTCTATCTGGTGATTTACCTGCTTCTGATTGGACAGGGTGGGTATCAGAATATCATGTATCCCTGACTGATAGGAGGGGAAAGCCTCTGAGCAAAAATGTTAAGTCCATCCAGAGAGAGAACTTACAGCCTCTCTTTTCTGATTCAACTTCCACATCAAGTACACTGTCTGAGCAGTAACCTGTAAGCACAAAGTAGGCAATTTCTGCCCAACCCAACTTACATCCCTAGATGGAAGGCAAGAACACCATGGTGACGAATCAGGTCATGAAAGAATTAGGCCAACTTGTTCCAAATCCCAGCCTTGCCTCTTCTGGCTGTTACCTAACCTCTTCATTCCTCATTCCCATTGTATGTAATAATAGTGCCTTCCTCATAAATCTGTTGTGAGAATTTAAATAAGGTGACCTCCTTAGCACAATACCTGGCACAAGGTAAAGCCTCATTCATCCACTTAACCACGGCCGCCGGGTCTAACTTCACTGTGTTTAGGATACTGTAGAACGTACAGAGTTGCTTATAAAGCTCCCAGCTAGAGGTAAGGTTTGGTTGATGGGGCTCTGGGGGCTATGTCCCTTTATTTCCATGACGTCTTCCCTCTACTTCCATGGGTCAGTGGATGCCCCAGCAGAAGACAAGGTACACAAGAAGGCCCTCTTTCTCTTTCCTGACCAATTCCTAATTATAGATTTATCTGAGATAAGCAGCTCTTTTTCTGGGTATCAATTCCTCCTCATTGGGTTAGATTGGTGTTCTCAAAGTGTGATTTCAAACCAGGAGTTTCCACTGAGAACTTGTTAGAAATGCAAGTTCTCGGGTTCTACTCCAGGCCTACTGAATCAGAAACTTTGGGGATGGAGCCCAGCAATCTGCCTCCTAATATACCCTCCAGGTGAATTCTGATGCATGCTAAAATTTGATAACCACAGAGTTAGATTGTCAGTTATTCACACATCAATTGCTTTAATTTTTTAAATTTCAAATACCCCTCAGAGAATTAGAATGGTAAATGGGATAGAATTGGTGGGAAAATACCACAGCAATAGGCGCTGAGGATAATAGGTCCCAGCCTTTGATAGCAGAGGGTGAGATGAGCATCCTTAGCCATCCTACATAGAGAATAAATGTGGTCAAATTTATCTGGACTTGGGAAGTTGTATGTGGGCTGTGGAAAATAATGTCTGCACAGCCAGGTGATATCCTAGGAAAATACCAAGCTGAGATGTCTGGACTTGATCGGGGAGGCTCCTGGTTGACATAAACCAGAGTGGCATAGAAGAACTTAGGAGAACTCTGAATTCCAACAGCTGCCCTTGATTTTTTTTATATATGTTTGGGAAACTGTGTTTTTCCTATGCTCCCACAGAACAAAGAACACTCTCCTATTCTAGCTACTTTCTATTTTTCCTGAAGGATCTCTCCTTTTTGCCCAATCATATTTCACTCCAATAACAATAAACTGTAGTTTGTCCCTACATGCATTTACATTGCAATCACTTCTATTTGGAACGTTGCTTTTCCTTGAATAACCTGAAACTCATCTTTAAATATTTACCACAAATATCACCTCTTCGAGGAAGACTTCCCTGACCTCTATAAAGTTAACCATTCCTTTTCTCTGTGCCACCCACCTTATGTATAAAC
>NC_138371.1:48640900-48687935 GCF_054177405.1 Leptonychotes weddellii | reverse complement strand
TTTAAAAATAGAGCTACCCTATGACCCAGCAATTGCACTACTGGGTATTTACCCCAAAGACACAGATGTAGTGAAAAGAAGGGCCATATGCACCCCAATATTCATAGCAGCAATGTCCGCAATAGCCAAACTGTGGAAAGAGCCGAGATGCCCTTCAACAGATGAATGGATAAAGAAGATGTGATCCATATATACAATGGAATATTACTCAGCCATCAGAAAGGATGAATACCCAACTTTTACATCAACATGGATGGGACTGGAGGAGATTATGCTAAGTGAAATAAGTCAAACAGAGAAAGTCAATTATCATATGGTTTCACTTATTTGTGGAACATAAGGAATAGCATAGAGGACATTAGGAGAAGGAAGGGAAAAATGAACGGGGTGGGGATCAGAGCGGAGACGAACCATGAGAGACTATGGACTCCGAGAAACAAACTGAGGGTTTTAGAGGGGAGAGGGGTGGGGAGATGGTTTAGCCCAGTGATGGGTATTAAGGAGGGCACGTACTGCATGAAGCACTGGGTGTTATACGCAAACAATGAATCATGGAACACTACATCAAAAACTAATGATGTACTGTATGGTGACTAACATAATAAAATTTTTAAAAAAGAAAAAAAAGAAAAAGAAATTGTGTTTTATTAATCTTTGAAGACACGTGATATTATTTAAAAAGCCAAATCCCCAAATTTGTGCTCAGTATCATCTCTGATAATGCTACTAGAAGACTGGGTATTTTAGATGGTCACCTTTATTAAGATTTAACTGAAATTTTTATTGAGATGATTAGAGATTCACAGGCAGTTGTATAAAATAATATAAGGAGTTCCCTTGAGCTCATTCTGGCTTCCACTGATTACACATTTTGCAAAATTATGGAATAATATCCCAGTCTGGATGTTGACATGGATACCATCTATCAATCTTACTCAGATTTCCCTACTTATACTTGAATTCCTTTGTGTGTTTGTGTGTGTGTATCTCCTATGTAGGTTCATGTAACCACCACCACAGGATCCCTTATGTTGACCTTTCATAATCACACCCACTTCCGTCCTGACAACTTCCCCCATCCCTAACCCCTGAGAACCACGGATTTGTTGTCTATTCCTAAAATTTTGTCATTTCTAAAATGTTGCACAATGGAATAATACAGTATAAAAACTTATGGGATTAACTTCTTTCACTCTGCATAATTCCCTAGAGATTCATCCAAGTTGTTGTGTATAGCAATAGTTCATTTCTTTTTTTTATAGAGTAGTATTCCATGTATGGCTTATCACCGTTTAACATTTCACCCTCAAAAGATATCCACATCAAATCCTGGGAACCTGGGAACATTATCTTATTTGGAAAAAGGATCTTTGCCGAAGTAAGAAAAGGATTTTGAGATGAGGAGAACACCTTGAATTATCTGGGGGTTCCTAAATCTAAAAGTGAGTGTCCTTATAAAAGAAGTAGGGGGAGATTTGAAATAGTCCAAAGAGGAGAGGACCAGCCACACAGAGGGGAAGAAGATGTGAAAACAGAGGCAGAGATTAGAGTGATGTAGCCACAAGCCCAGAATTGCCAGGGCAGTCACTAGGGAGTGGAAGATATAAGGAATGGATTCTCTCTAGTGCCCCTGGAGGTTAATGCAGCCCTGCCAAAGTTCAGACTTTTGTTTTTTTAATTTATTTTTAAATTTTTAAAAATTTTAATTCCAGTATAGTTAACATACAGCATTATATTAGTTTCAGGTGTATAATACAGTGATTCAACAATTTAGACCCCAGAACTTTGAGAGAATAAATTTCTACTGTTTTAGACCACCAAGTTTGTGGTAATTTGTTACAGAAGCCTCAGGAAACTAATAGAGTTGTTTATAGTTTTTGGCTATTACCATTAATGCTACTCTAAGCATTCATATACAGGTTGTTGTGGGAACACTTTTTTCATTTCTCTGGAATAAATTTCCAAGAGTACAATTACTGGGTTGAACGATAAATGTAGGTTTAGTTTTATAAGAAACTTCCCAACTATTTTCTAGAGTGGCTATACGATTTTACATTCCCATTAGCAATGTATGAGTGATCCATTTACTCCCCATCTTTGCCAACACTTGGTGTTGTCACTATTTCTTGCTTTAGCCATTCTGACAGATATATATTAAAATCTCACTGTGATTTTATTTTTCATTTCCCTGATGACTAATGATGTTGAACACTTTTTCATGCACTTATTTGTCATCTGTATATCTTTTTCAGTGAAATTTGTCTTCCTGTCTTTTACTTATTTCACAATTGGATTTTTTTTTTTTTTACTGTTGAGTTTTGAGAGCTCTTTATATATTCTAGATACTAGTCCTGTGTTAAATATGTGGTTTACAAATATTCTCTACCATCTGTAACTTATATTTTCATCCTCTTCACATGGTAGTTTGCAAAGCAAAAGTTTTTAATTTTGCATGAAGTCCAATTTATCAATTTTTCTCTTATGGATCATGTTTTTGGTGTTAAGTCAGAACTCTTTGCTCAGCCTTAGGTCCCAGAGATTTTCTTCTATTTTTTTTCCCTAAAAGTTTATACTTTTATGTATTACATGTAAATCTATGACACACTGGTTTAATTTTTGTGTATGGCATAAATTTAGGTGAAAGTTCTTTTTTTTTTCTTTTTTACCTATAGATGTCCACTTGCACCAGCAACATTTATTGAAAAGGCTATCTTTCCTACATTGAAATGCTTTTGTGCCTTCATCAAAAATCAATTGAGCATAAGTGTGTAGACCATTTCTGGGTTCTGTAGTTTTTTCCATTGATCTATGTGCCTATATCCCTGTTAAAATAATACTCTTGATAATTTTAGCTATATAGTAAGCCTAGATATTGGGTAGAAATTTTTCCTGCTTTATTCTTCTTTGTCAAGATTACTTTAGCTATTCTAGAGCCTGCATTTTTCCATATAAATTTCAAATAAGCTTGTCTATATCTCCAAAAGCCTTGCTGGAGTTTTAATAGGAATTGCATAAAACCTATGGGCTAATTTAGAACTCACATCTTAGCTATGCTGAGTTTTCCAAGTCAGGAATATAGTATGGCTCTCCATTTATTTAGGTCTTGATTTATTTTCTCAATATTTTGTAATTTTTAACATACACATCCTGCATATTTCTAACTGCATATCTAAGTATTTTGTTTCATTAGATGTGATTTTAAATTATACTGTTTTTAAATTGCAGTTTCCAATGCATTTCCAAAAATGTTTATTTTTAGTATATAAATATGCAATTGATTTTTCTGTGTTGATTCTCTATCCTGAAATCCTGCTAAACTCACTTATTAGTTTTAGGAATTCTTTCAAAAATTCTTCATGATTGATAACAGATCATGTCATCTGTGAAGTGAGATAGTCTTATTTCTTCCTTTCCAATTTGCAAGCCTTTTATTTATTTATTCCATTTTAACAATATTCCTGGGATTCCCAGTACTATGTTGAATAAGAGAGATGAGAATGGACACTCTTCTCTTGCTCTTTTTTAATTTTTTAGTTTTCTTAATTTTTAAATTTTAATTCCAGTATAGTTAACACAGTGTTATATTAGTTTCAGGTGTACAGTATACTGATTCAACAATTCTACACATTGCTCAGTGCTCATCAAGATAAGTGTACTCTCTAATTCCCATCAACCTATTTCACCCATCCCTTTGCCCACCTCACCTCTGGTAACCATCAGTTTGTTCTCTATAGCTAAAAACTATTTCTTGGTTTGTGTCTCTCTTTTTTCCTTTGTTCATTTGTTTTGTTTCTTAAATTCCACATATGAGTGAAATCATATGGTACTTGTCTTTCTCTGACTTATTTTACTTAGCATTATTCTCTCTAGTTCCTTCCATGTTGTTGCAAATGGCAAGATTTCATCCTTTTTATGGCTGAATAATATTCCATTATATATATACACCATATCTTCTTTAGCCATTCATCTATCAATAGACAATTGGGCTGTTTCCATAAGATGGCTATAGTAAACAAATATAGGGGTTCATATAACCTTTTAAATTAGTGTTTTTATATTCTTCGGGTAAATACATAGTAGTGAGATTACTAGATCATAGGGTAGTTCTACTTTTAACTTTTTGAGAAACAGTATGGAGATACTGTTTTCCACAGTGGCTGCACCAGTTTGCATCCCAACAGTTCAAGAGGGTTCTTTTTTTTCTCCATATCCTCACAAACATTTGTGGTTTCTTGTGTTTTTGATTTTAACCACTGTGACAGGTACAGGGTGATATCTCATTGTAGTTCTGATTTGCATTTCCCTGATGATGAATGATGTTGGGCATCTTTTCATGTGTCTGTTGGCCATCTGCATGACTTCTTTGGAGAAATGTCTGTTCATGTCTTCTACCCATTTTTTAATTAGGTTGTTTGGGTGTTGACTTGTATATGTTCTTTATATATTTTGGATACTAACCCTATGTCAGAGATGTCGGTTGCAAATATCTTCTCCCATTCAGTATGTTGTCTTTTATTTTTGTTGACTGTTTCCTCCACTGTGCAGAAGAGCTTTTTATTTTGATGTACTCCCAATAATTTATTTTTGCTTTTATTTCCCTCGCCTCAGGAGACATATCTAGAAAAATGTTGCTATGGCTGATGTCAGAGACATTACTCCCTGTGCTCTCTTCTACGATTTTTATGGCTTCAGGTCTCAGTTTACATCTTTAATCCATCTTAAGTTTATTTTTGTATATGGTGTAAGAAAGTGATCCAGTTTCATTCTTTTGCATGGTGCTGTCCAGTTTTCCCAACACTATTTGTTGAAGATCTTTTTCCCATTGCATATTCTTGCCTTTTTTGTGGAAGACTAATTGATCACACAATCATGGGTTTGTTTCTGGACTTTCTAACCTGTTCCATTGGTCTATGTGTCTGTTTTTGTGCCAGTACAATACTGTTTTGATCACTACATCTTTGCAGTGTAATTTGAAATCTGGAATTGTGATACCTCCAGCTTTTTTTTTCTTTTCCAAGATTATCTTGGCTATTTGAGGTCTTCTGTGGTTCCACACAAATTTTAGGATTATTTGTTCTAGTTCTGTGAAAAATGCTATTGGTATTTTGATAGGGATTGCATTAAATCTGTAGATTGCTTTGGACAGTATGGACATTTTAACAATATTTGTTCTTCCTATCCATGAGCATGTAGTATCTTTCCATTTGCTTGTGTTGTCTTGCATTTCTTTCATCAGTGTTTTCAGAGTAAAGGCCTTTCACCTCCTTGGTTAAGTTTATTTCTAGATATTTTATTATTTTTTGTGCAGTTGTAAATGGAACTGATTTCTTAATTTCTTTCTGTTGCTTCATTATTAGTGTATAGAAATGTAAGGTATTTCTGTACGTTGATTTTGTATTCTGTGACTTTCCTGAATTCATTTATTATAAGTTCTAGTAGCTTTTTGGTGGAGTCTTCAGGGTTTTCTATATAGAGTATCATGTCATCTGCAAATAATGAAAATTTTTACTTTTTCCTTACAAATTTGGATACCTTTATTTCTTTTGCTTGTCTGATTGCTGTGGCTAGGACTTCCAGTACTATGTTGAATAAAAGTGGTAAGAGTAGATTTCTTTGTCTTGTTCCTGATCTTAGGAAGAAAGCTCTTAGTTTTTCCCAGCTGAGTATATTAGGAGAGGGTTTTTCATATATGGCCTTTACTTAAAAAAAAGATTTTATTTATTTATTTGAGAGAGAATGAGCAGGGGGGAGGGGCAGAGGGAGAGGGTAAAGCAGACTCCCTGCTGAGCAGGGAGCCCTGACACAGGGCTCCATCCCAGGACCCTGAGATTATGACCGAGCCAAAGGCAGATGCTAAACTGACTGAGCAACTCAGGTGTCCTCATATATGGCCTTTATTATGTCGAGGTATGTTCCCTCTAAACCTACTTTGTTGAAGGTTTTATTAGTGTATAGAAATGTAAGGTATTATTTTGAATGGATGTTGTACATTGCGAAATGCTTTTTATGCATCTATTAAAATGATCTTGTGGTTTTTATCCTTTCTTTCATTGATGTGATGTATCATATTGATTGATTTCTGAATATTGAACCACTCTTGCAACCCAGGAATAAATCCCAACTGATCATGGTGAATGATTTTTTTGACGTATTATTGGATTTGGTTTGCTAAAATTTTGTTGAGGATTTTGCATCTATGTTCATCAGGGATATTGGCCTGTAGGCCCTTTTTGTAGTGTTTTTACTTCGTTTTGGTATCAGGGCAATGCATGTCTTGTAGAATGAATTTGGAAGTTTTCCTTCCTCTTCTATTTTTTGGAATATTTTGAGAAAAATAGGTATTAACTCTTCTTTAAATGTTGAGTAGAATCCGCCTGTGAAGCCATCTGGTCCTGGACCTTTGTTTGTTGGGTGTTTTTTATTTCAACTTCATTGCTGGTAATTGGTCTGTTCAAATTTTCTATTTATTTCTGATTCAATTTTGGGAGGTTATATGTTTCCAGAAATTCATCCATTTCTTCCAGATTGTCCACCCTTATTTTGCTCTTGATCTTAGGGTAAAGCATATACAGTCTTTCACCATTTAGTATGATGTTAGCTGTAGGCTTTTTGTAGTGCTCTTTATTAAGTTGAGGTAATTTCTCTCTGTTCCTAACTTGCTGAGAGTTTTTAACACAAATAAGTGTTGAATTTTTTCAAATTCTTTTACTTCACCAATTGATATGATCATACAATTTTTCTTCTTCAGCTGTTGATATGTTTTATATTATTGATTTTCAAATATTGAACCAGTTTTATAAATCTGGACTAAATCCAATTTGGTCATGGTGTAAAATTCTCTTTACACATTACTGGATTCAGTTTGTTTATATTTTATTGAGGAATTTTAAGTCTAAGTTCATGAGAGATTAGTTTGTAGCTTTCTTTTTATATATTGTCTTCGTCTGATTTTGGTAGCAGAGTAATAATAACCTCATAAAGTAAGTTGCGGAGTGTTTCCTCCTCTTCTATTTTCTGGAAGAAATGTGTAAAATTCGTGTTCTTTAAATGCTTGGCACAATTCTCTAGTAAAACCCTGTGGGTCTAGAAATTTTTTTGGGGAGCTTCATTATGCATTCTTCTAAGTTATCAAATTTCTGAATATAAGTTTATAGTATTTGCTTATTATATTTTTAATTGTGGTAAGTTCTGTAGTGTTATCACCTATATCATTTTTGTCTTCTTTCTTTTTAATCTTTGTCAGTCTTGCTAGAGTCTTAAATTTCATTGATTTTTTCCCCAAAGAACCAGCTTTTTTTTTTCATTGATTTTTCTCTATTGTTTTCCTATTTTCAACACCAGATATTTCTGCACTTGAACTTTATTATTTTCTTCCTTCTGCTTGGTTTGGGTTTATTTTTTCTCTTCTAGCTTCTTAATGCAGAGACTTATTTATTGGAGACTTTTTCTTATTTCAAATATAAGCATTTAGTGATATAAATTTTCTTCTCTACTGTTTTAGTTACATCCCACCTATATTGATATGCTGTTTTCTATTTTCATCTAGTTTGATGTATTTTTTCTTTGCTTTGAGCTTTATTCTTTGATTCATAGGTTATTTAAGAGATATGTTATTTTCCTGTTGGTTTTCTATTGTTTTCTAGTTTAACCTCATTATGATCACAGACATACTGTAATCATATTGTGTATGATTACAATTCCTTTAATGTGTTAAGGTATCTCTTATGGCCTGGAATATGGCCTCTCAGTGAATGTTCCATGGGCATTTGAAAAAAAAAATATATATATATATGTTCTACTGCTGTTGGGTGGAGTTCTAAATAAATTAGTTAAATCTTGTTGGCTTATTATATTGTTTAGATCTTCTATATCCTTGATGAGTTTTTGGTCTAGTAATATTATCAGTTGCTGAGAGAGAATTACTGAAGTCCTCAACTGTAATTGATACACGAACATTTAGAATCATTATGTATTCCTTCTTCCTGGTGGATTGGACTTTTTATCATAGCACAATGTCTTTGTCTCTAATAATATTCTTTGTTCTGAAGTCTCTCTTATCAATATTAATATAGATACTCATGCTTTTTTTATTTTTATGACTGTTTGCAAGGCATATTCTTTTCCATCCTTTTACTTTCAACCTATATATATCATTGACTGTGCAGTGAGTTTCTTGTTGGCAGTATATAACTGGGTCATTTTTTGAATCTGCTCTGAAAATCTCTGTCTTTTGATTGTTGTATTTGGACCATTTACATGTAAGGTAATCAATATGTTATTACTTAAGTCTGCCGTTTTATTATTTGTTTTCTATTTGTTTCCTCTCGTTCTCATTTCTATGTTTATCTTTTCTTATTCTGTGAGTTACTTGAAAATTTTAGTAGTATTCCATCTTGATTTATTTATATTATTTTTGATTGTTTCTCTTTGTAAAGTTTTCAGAGTAGTTGCTATGGGTATTACAATATACATACTTATCACAATCTCCTGGCACCACCATTTAAATACTTCAAATGAAGTACTGATACCTTACTACCATTTGGGTCCCTTGAAGTTCCCCACTTTTAAATATCATTGTCTTGAGTATCAGATGGTTATAATTTTTGTTTCAATCATCAAATATGATTTATAAAACTTAAGGGGAAAATGACAGTGTAAGGATTAAATTTATGTGTCAAACCTTGACTGGGCCATGGGGTGCCCAGATATTTGGTTATTCTGAATTCTGTCTGGGTGTTTCTGTGAGTTTGTTTTGGATGAATTTTAAATTTAAATCTATAGACTGAGTAAAGCAGATTGCTCTCCCTGATGTGGGTGGGCCTCATCTAGTCAGTTGCAGGCATGAATAGAACAAGAGTCCTCCTGTTCTTCCAGAAGCTGAGATTTAAAGGTTTTGAATTCTAAGCTTAGTTTAAAGAACTGCCAGTTGTTAGAGGTCAGTCACTTCTTATTCAGAGAAATGGCTTAAGTCTCAACCACCATGCTGTAGACCCCATTCCCACCCTTACCAACCCCTACTCTATAATAAGGCTGACAGAGAAGAAGGAAAGTTACCTCTGAAACTGACAGTTCTTGGGAAGTTTATCTCTACTACCACAACTTTTCTCCTTTGTGGGGAAGATGGGATACCATTTTTCTCTGTGTATAAGTCTGCTAGGGCTGCTGAAACAAAAGCACCACAAACTGGGTAAAGATATATCAGTCACGGAGCGCCTGGGTGGCTCAGTTGGTTAAGCGACTGCCTTCGGCTCAGGTCATGATCCTGGAGTCCCGGGATCGAGTCCCGCATCGGGTTCCTTGCTCGGCAGGGAGTCTGCTTCTCCCTCTGACCCTCCTCCCTCTTGTGCTCTCTGTCTCTCATTCTCTCTCTCTCAAATAAATAAATAAAATCTTTAAAAAAAAAAAAAAAAGATATATCAGTCACAGTTCTGGAGGCTGGCAGTCCAAGATCAAAGTGTGGCATGGTTGGTTCCCTCTGGGGACTCTGAGAGAAGGACTGCTTCCAAATCTCTCTCCTTGGTTTGTAAATGGCTGTCCTCTTCCTGTGTGTCTACCTCATCTTTTCTTTTTGTGTGTCTGTATGTCTAAATTTCCCCTTTTTATAAGGCTATCAGTCATATTGATTTAGGGTCAACCTAACTCTAATGACTTCATTTTAACTTAATTTACTTTGCAAAGGCTCTATCTACAAATAGGGTTACATTTTGAAGTACTGAGGATTAGGACTCCAACATATCCCTTTCTGCGGGGGGGTGGGGGGGCACAATTCAGCCCATAACACTCCATAAAGCCAAGCAATGGACAAAAAGGGAAGATTGGCATTTTTTTCCTTGATTAAGTACCTACTTTGTCAGTGGACTTCCCAGTCTCCCCTGTGCTACCTGAGCAGGAAGAGAAATGTGGAGGAGACCCTCACACCCCACTCCACTTCTACCTGCCCGTGCCCCAACAGCTCCAGAATGTTAGTGGTTAGATGTATTCTGTGCATTCCCTCAAGCCCTAAGAGTTGATAAATACATAGATAAGAATAGACACAATCTTGCCCAGGACTGCCACAATGTGGGAGAAAGAGGCATACACAATTGAGGAAGGGTGTTTTGCTACAAAGTGGGGGTAAATTGAGATACAACTAAATCTCAGGGACTCCCAATGCCTGAGGGACATTTTGGTGGAGTTCTTCATCCACAGGCTCTGCCAGGAGCACTTGTGACCCAGAGACCACCAGAATAGCAATCTCCTATCAAGAACAGCATTGCAATCTTGCCTAGGCTGTAAGATAAGGCCACTTCCACCCCTCCATCCCTCCATGGGCAGAAGGGCAAGCTGAAGCAGGGGAAGCTGAGAGCTAACTGCATCCCATCCTCTACTCTCAACTCCAGGGTCTATCTAGCCAAATCTTAATTTGGCTCTGACATGGATGTTTTTATAAATAGAGCTGAGTCATTTAAATCAAAGTCCCTCTGAATATACAAAAGTGAGAAGTTATGGGCTGAGAAAGTGTTAAGGGAACTGCTATGCGGCAGGAAACAGACGTTTGATAGATCAAAACTGAAGAAAGTGACTGGAAAAAATAAAACCATGTCAGTCTTGCTTCTCGGTGAGTTGAGACTAAGCAGTAGATAAGTGCACATGTACACATAGCACTATGGTATATTCCACCTTACTTCCTGCTGTTTCAATTAGCATGATATCATGGACAGATTCCCCTGTCATTAGGTATTCTTCAGAAATTCAATTTTTAATGACTCTAGTTTCTATCGTTCATCTTATAAATGTACTTTAAGGTATTCAACCTTTCTCCTATTGGACATTCGGGATATACTTAATATTTTGGAATTATAAATCATGTCATGATCATCTTTGTACATACATCTATGTCTAAGAGAAAAAGACACTGTTATACCCACTTTTTTTTCAAATGGGAGAATTAATGTTAACCACTTTCAGAGATTAAGTGACTTGCTTTCATCATTTGCTAAACCCATCTTTTGACAATGGATAATTGACTATATTATCAGTGTATGAAAGTTGACCTTTATACCTAATGTACAACTTGAAAAGCTGACTCATTTTGTACCCATCTTTCCTATATATTAATATTGCCTTATACTAGATGATGAGCTATATTTTACTTGTAGAATATATCCATAATATTCTGTGTATGTCTTAGCTAAATTTATGTCATCTAATTTCATTAGCATGGAGAAACTCATGAGTTGGAGCTTTACATGTCTATTTTCAAAACCCATCAAAGTGAGATAGTTCACCATGACAGCAACAATTTGTGACCACAAATATATTATAGCACACAGGTCTGAATTTAACCTGAGTGTTACTGCATGGCAGAAAATAGCAGCAAAGTAGTGACAAAGAATAATGGCTTCACTATTAACTAATTAAATATGGTTGGAATTCTAGATCTGCCATTTCCATGCAATATAACCTAGACAAATTATTTTATCTCTCTGTGCTCCATTCCTAGTCTGCAAATTAGGGATAATCGTAGTTCCTACCTCAGGGTTGATGAAAGGATTAAAGGAGAAAATTCCCAGAAAGGACCAGAAAATGGCCCATAAAATATGATCAGTTAATGTTAGTCACTCATCTCACTAATTAGAAGTTACAGGTTAACCTCCATCTAGACATACATATTTAGGCTCTGACAGATACAATTCACACCTTTACTCAAGACTATTTGCTCTCTGATTCAGATATAAAACAATAAATGAGTTTTTAACCTGACACCAACTCTATCTTACTATGTATATACAGATACATTAATGCATCTGTGAATATTTACATTATCATCATAATAAATAAAGACAAAATGGGGAAGTAATTTTTCACTCTTATAATAAATGTGTATCTTATAACCTCGAAGTTCCTTTAAGTTCTTCCACAGCATGCTAAGTAACTACTGACTGGGGAAAATAGTTTAATGAAATTAAATCACACATCGAGTAAAAAGCAGTTAGGTTTAGCTTGAAATGCAAGAATTATTTCTTCACAGCACACACACAATTTTCACTAGAGCTTAATATGGGTCATGGCATAACTTCACAAAATCAAAAACCATGTACCAGCCCCAAGTAAAATTTCAACAAATGGCTTCTCTGCAGCATCACGTTCCACGGTGAAGCCTCGCTCCCAGGGTCTGCTAGAGTGGAATTTGGAGCTCTTCCACCACATTCAGAAGGAGGCTTCTCTTGATCTCCCACGTACACCTGGGTAGGACACTCCCTATTTGTAGAAATTTTCACCCCGGATCACAGTAAATTTCACATCTTCTTTAGTTGTGTCCTAGTGGAGATACCCAATGACCAGCAATGGGGAGGAGGAAGGGCTGCCCAAGGATAAGATAAAGAATTTGAAAGACTATTTCTCAGATTCAGGGCAGATGCAGGAAATGTGACAATTTCTAAGCTTCTGCTTCTACCCACCCACAGGACAGGGTGAGAGATGAGAGAGGAGGCAAGAAGGTGCTTGCACCGGGGCCAGAGCTCAGAGGTAAGCCTTGTTGGTTTTGGCAATGCCTGCTCCTATTGTTAGAACACCACTGGCACACCGCTGCCAACTCCCTAAAAGAATGTAACATGTCTACCGCTCAGGATTAATGCTCCCTTCCTGCATCACGGGATGTTACAAATAAAGCTGTCGCTTTTTATATACTATCAAGTAGTACACTACCCTATAGAAAGCAGATGAAGAAAACCCAAGAAAGCCTAATTTTGCAGAGAGGGGGAACAAAAAAGTGACATCACTGATCTATTTTAAATACATTTCAAAATACATTAGGATGTGTTCACACCCTATGGGGAGACAGGACCAAGTCTACGATCCAATACACAACATTGTGTGTGTGTGTGTGTGTGTGTGTGTGTATAATGTTTGATTCTAATATAATATATATGAATTTCTTACACAGGCACACACACACCCAGAATTAACCAACAGCTCTTGGAATTAACTGTAGGGAAAAGAATACATATTAGTGTGCTGGTAGCTCTACAGTGAAAGATACCTTGTTCCAAAGCCTTCCTTTTCTAGAACAGCGGCATTTCTCCCAGCAGCTCATGGAGCCCTGGGCGCTCGCACCTACCTGCGCTGGTGTTGGTGCTGGGGCTGGCCAGGAGCTGCCCTGAGCCCTGAGCTGGCGGCGGGGGCTGCCCATCACTCAGCTGCTTGACTCGTTTGCGATGGGATTTGCCATTGTAATGGACTTGGGCCTGGGCTGCAGAGTTTAGCTGGATGTTGCACACCTCACAGAAGGAGAAAAGAATTTTCTTTTTCTCTTTACTCAACTGGTCCTCAGGCCTGTCATTCTTTATCCCCTTTTCTTCAAAGCCCCGTAGAAAAGTTGCCATATTCATAATACCATCTTCAGGGTAATTGTTAGGGCTTAATGAGTACTTCATACCTAAAAAAAAAAAAAGTACAGGTGCTTGCAAAATACATGCTTTCTGATTTTCTAGTATGATTACAAACTATTTTCATGATTTAGGATAAGCTAAAAGTCTTCTAGCTACTCAGTGGACACTCTTTGAAAAACTTATCAAAACTACCTGAGCAAATATGGTCTTTGAACATGTTTCCTCTGTCTGGAGTACTTCCTCCTTTATCCTCGCCCCACCCTCCCTCCACCTCCAGATTCTTTTGCCCTTTCTAACTGCTGCCCACCCTTTAGATCTTACCTGGAGTACTACCCTCTCCAGGCAACCCGTCTGACTTGGAGCCAAGGCGGATCCCTAGTTACATGCTCCCATAGTGCTATATGACCTCCCTTCAGAGCATCCCTCACCGTATGCACGTCATATGTATTTGTGCAATTTGGTTAATGTGTTTCTCTGATACAGTATGAGCTCTATGAGGGCAATAACCTCATTTCCGGATGTCCCTTAGGCCTAGAATTGTACTTTTTACATAATAGGCATTTAAATACCTATTGAAGGAAAGAATAAATGTTATGAACCCAGAATTGTGAAAAAGGGTATACACACAAAGGTATATATAATACATGCACACCTGTCAATAGACCTATGCCCTAACCCAGGGAGGAGGTGAATTAACAAAGATTAAAACACAGTATGTCTGCAACTTACATAAAGTTGTGTTCCAGAAGCCCCTTTATAAGTCAGCCAATGGGAATTTGAACATATTTTCTTATAGTTGTAGTGAAACAAACTGTATTTAGGTTTCCAGATTAGCCCATAAATATCAATTTAATTTTTGATGAGGTTGAAATGCAGAACATCTGAAATAAAAAATAAAAGAAATACAGTAAATGGTAAACTAGGAATTGAAAAATAGAAAAAGAGTAAAGAGAACTAAGATATAATTTTTGTTTATTTTTAAGTGCTGATTTTTTCCTTCATTTAGTTAGATAAGGGCATAGTGATTGATTATAACTTCAGGGAAGATTTTAAAGGAGACTTTTCAGTGAAGGAGATGGCCTTGGCTTTTTATTTTCTCAGTTCCACTTTAACATATGTAACTTTTAGATTTTATTTAATACCACTATTACCAGCATTTTTATACTTTGTTAGAAAAACTCAGATTTTTTCCTTCCTAAGGAGGAAAGTCACTTTACTGGTCACACAGAACACTTCACTTCTGACCCTTCTGGTCACCAAATGTATGGAGGTTTTTTCCCCAAGCCAAGCAATCCTCTGTGACACAAGCTGGGTGTTCTTCAGCATAAGTCAATTTTGACACTGCGTACCCAGAGATAGCATCAGATCCCACAGGTTAAGGGCTCAATCCCACAAGACTGTCTCCCCACCACACACACACACACACACACACACACACACACACTTCAGACACCTCCCAAGCCCAGCCTTTCACCTGTGTTTCTGACCAACCCGCTCTATAGCGGAGGTTCCAACAACCCCCTCCTTGGGTTCGATTAATTTGCTAGGGTGGCTAGGGGCGCCTGGGTGGCTCAGTTGGTTGAGCGACTGCCTTCGGCTCAGGTCGTGATCCTGGAGTCCTGGGATCGAGTCCCACATCGGGCTCCCTGCTCGGCGGGGAGTCTGCTTCTCCCTCTGACCCTCCCCCCTCTCATGCTCTCTCTCTCTATCTCATTCTCTCTCTCAAATAAATAAATAAAATTTAAAAAAAAAAATTTGCTAGGGTGGCTATAGAACACAGGAAAACAGTTTACTTATTATTCCCCGGTTTATTAGTAAAAGGATATAATAAAGAATACAGATGAACATCCAAATAGAAGAGATGCATAGGGCAAGGTATGTGGGAAGGGCTTGGAGCTTCCATGACCTCTCTGGGTGCACCACTCTCCCAGCACCTCCAATGTTCATGAACCTAGAAGCTCTCTGAACCTGTTCTTTTGGGATTTTATGGAAGTTTCATCAAGTTGGCATGACTGATCATTTACTCTATTTTCAGCCCCTCTCCTTTTCAAGAGAATCAAGGATAGGGCTGAAAAGTCCAAGCTCCTAATCATGGCTTGGTGGCCAGCCCTTATGCAAGAACCACCCAGAAGCCCACCCAGAGTTGCCTCAATTGGACAAAAAGATATTCCTATCACTCAGGAAATTACAAGGGTTTCAAGAGTCCTGTGTCAGGAACCAGGGTCAAAGACCAAATATCAGAACAAAAGATGTTCCTAGTGTTCTTATCACTTAGGAAATTATAAAGGTTTTAGGAAAAGCTCTGTACCAGAAACTGGGGGCAGAGACCAAATATATTTTCTATTATCTTGCACATACTTCTCAGTGTGATTATGGCAATGCTTTTGCTTCTCAACTAAAAAGACACACTCATAGAAGAAAGAAGAGAACAATATTCATGCAATAACTGGGTAAAAACTGAGGGAAAAGGAGTATGCATGAGAAAGAATTGGCTGAGGTGAACAATACTGTGCCATGAGGGATGAAGAATTCAGATAAAGAAAGGATTATGGCTTGTGAGGGATTCTTGCATATGGGAGTAACTCAAGAGGTGGAAGGACATTGGCTTTGAGTAGTTCTGTTGATTCAAGTTGACTTAGAGCTCTGTGAAAAGGAAGGAGCATCTACAGACTAGTCCATATTTGGAGTGTTCATCTCCTGAATATTTAAAAATCAGAAAATGAGTTATAGCACAGGGTATGACCATAAAGATAGAAGTTGATTCTGTGTATACAGTGTGCCAAAAAGAACTTATTTATACCCATACACCCTATGGCAAACAGCCATTGTGCAATATACTGTAGCCTAAATCCTAACCTTCAGTGAGTTGTTAGGATATTACTAATTTTGGGGTGCCTGGGTGGACCAGTCGGTTAAGCATCTGCCTTTGGCTCAGATCATGATCCTGGGGTTCTAGGATCAAGCACCACATCGGGCTCCCTGCTCAGTGGGGAACCTGTTTCTCCCTCTCCCCCTCCCCCTGCTCATGCTTCCTCTCTCTCTCTCAATAAATAAAATCTTAAAAAAAAAGAAAATTGCTAATTTTGATATGTAAAACCTATTTGTCCCATAAATATTTTATCCTGATGTCACCATTTTAAGGAACTCTATTTCACAAAATTTATTTTTAAATTTACTCAAATTATACATAAATCAGGTTTAAGCAATTCCCATAGCTGAGTTGCAGAAAATAATTCAGTTATACTTAAAATGTGATTTAACTGCATATACATCAATATTTTTGCTTGTATTCCCTAAATCTAAAACATTATGGTATCACAAAGCCATTTTTCTCATAAAACTTTAAAAAATATCAGTGACATATAAAAGTTATATTCAAACATACTATACTTTGTGTCCTCTCAAAATATTAAAATTTATCATAAGAATTAACTGAACTGATAGAAATAATTTTAAAATGAGCTCATCATTAATATATTATGCCCTATCTAGAAAACTAATACATTGTAAAACATAAGGAAAACCAATCATTTCTAACCTTGCAAGGCTAGGTCAGATACCAACTCAATGAATCATTGAAATCTAAGTGTTATATTTCAACCCCAGTAACCAAAATCCTTGACTCAGCTAAGGACTGATGACACTTTCATCTGAAAATTTAACCCAACTTGGGAGGTGGCTGGCCTTGCCCATGTTGTCAATTAACATATGATGTTTCACAGAAATAAGACCTACATCACAATGTTCCATATTAAATGTGAAATCTAAAAAATGACTTCTTTGTATTATCTTATAAAGGATAAAACCAGCTTACCTGTGACTTTCTGATTGCCATTTGTCTTAGAAATACATTATGTTTTAGACTTACTTAAATATACATATTTTAACTAGTAAGAAAGAAACCTTTAAATGAAATGAATGCCCATTTTAGAATTCTTCTAAACTTCTTCAGAATACCAGCATCATTCATAATCTTTATCCCTATTTTACTTTCTCTCAGAGTTATTCTCACTTACACCACATTCATGGGTCACTCCAGAAAGGATGCATTGCCTAGCAGATAGGGTGCAGTCTGTCTGCCATGTCCCGATTTATTAGTCCTAGCTCTGGCTTCACACTTTTCCCCTCTTGGGAAAAATATCTGCAGCTCCTCTTAAGAGCCACTTTCAACCAGAATATATTTCATTCCAGAAGTCTTGAGAAAAAGACTTAGATGTGGTAGAGAGGTAAGATATCAAAATCTCAACATTCACTTTTGGCCTGAGATGATAAAATTTCTAGGCTTATAATATGTGGCAGTGATATTTATAATGTCAACTTCCTGGCTAAGGGGAAGGTAACTGTGAGTTTAAATGGAAGAAGAAAGAAAAATCTCACTTTCTATCTTAAAGGTTTTTTTAAATCAGACTATCTTAAATTACATGTTTCACTTACATAGGGCAAAAGGACCTTCAGGGGTATCCAGTTTTAAACTGAGCAGTGGGCAGCACTCTGCTTTGGAATGCCATGCAAACTTATTGGAGGGTAAGAGAAGCCAGAACCAGTTCAGGTATTCTATGCTCTGTTTGTATGATTTTAACAGATTAGATGGCCAATCATTTAACATCCATGAAAGAATAAGATATTTTGGAACAGGTCAAGGAATGAGAAAGTTGGTCCTTGAGTTGCTACTTTTGAGGAAAAGAACTGATAGGATAGTCAGTGACTATTTAAAGGAGTGACTTTTAAATGACCAGGATGTGGTACATCAGGAAACTTTTATACCTAACTTTCTCTTAGGCCTGGCTCTGACCTGTGTAGTTACCCAATTGCTTTTTATGATAAATAGAAAATTTATTATAATAATTATGATAAATCAGGAAACTGATTCAGAGGTAAAGACATCTCCATTATGCATGTGGAGAATACATTCCTTTACACAAAGTTGCCACAGCAGATAGAGAACATGGGAGGAGATCTCCTCACTTCTATATAAGTATGAAAGACTGTCCCACCCCATGGATTATCTCATTTTCCAACTCAAATCAATCAATTTTATCCAATTCTCATTCATTCCCAACCTATAACAACCTGGATCATAATCCTTTCCCAAATTTAGTCCTTCTCTTTGAAAAGTCACTATAACACTTCCTAATTGCCAAATCTAACCTGGTCCTCTCCTCACTCCTCATTTTTCTTGAAGTCCTCACGATGCTCCTTTTGCCAGGGTCTCTTCTACCACTGCACTCCTGAAGCATTGTCTTTGCATAGCAAGCCTGGAACCCAACCCTTATAGTACCATTTTAATTATTTATATAGTTTTATTATATTTACACAATTTTAGTTGTGCCCTCAAGTTGATTGACTATCCAGGCAGAGGACTTGATGCTAGGGAAACAATAGCAAACAGGGTGGATGAGATGCAAACCTGAAGGGACTCCATAGTCTAATGAGAAATACAGAGGAGAAAACAGGAAATTATAACCAAGTGTGATAAATGCTGTGGAAAAGTCTGCATTTTTCTTCCTTGCTAGATTTCAAGCTCCTTGAGGTTAAGAACTGGGCTTTGTTAGTCTTTGTATCCCCAGCATCTAAGACTGTGTTTAGTCCAAAGCAGGCACTCAATAAATATTTACTGAATGAATGAATGCATTGTTTGTATGTGTGGTGTGTAGCATGGGTTGTGAACACAGTAACCAAGGTCAATGTTTTCCAATAATTTCAGCTTACAGGTGGGCTGAGTACACAGCTGTTTGCATCTTGAGGTTTCAAAAACAGTAGTAACCAGGTACTCCCAAAAGGAAAAAAAAATATAACCACTCAATTGCAAACTAAAATCTCAATTATTTAGGGCAAACTCCTTCATTCCTTAACTGAAAACAAAATTTAAAGTTCAAATTCTCCTGGGGGGTAGGTCACAAACTAACATGAGCACACTTGTGCCAACATCCATAATGACCTCTGCTCGCTCCTCAACTTTTGCAGAGAATGGAGCACTGGGTATAGAGGAAAGGGTTGGGCAAGATAAAAACACAAATGGGGAAGACTCAGGACTCTGACACTGATTCTAAAAGTCCTGTTTTAAAGGACGGTAAACAGCAGAGTTCTTGGGCACCAGACTACAAACAACACTCTTCCCCCAAATACAGAGTTTCAGGGAAAATTAAGAGGCCAGCAGTACAGTCTGGTCATTTTGTGGAATATTTCAGTATTTATTTCATAATAGGATCCAGATAAGGGAGGCTATAATTAGTTCAATTCAACTAGGCAATTATTTATTAAACATCGACTATATATAACACACTATCTTTGGCCCTATGATGGCCAAAGGAATGAATAAAATAAAGAAATGAATAAAATAAAAAGCTTAAAATAAACCAGAAGAAGCAATCATTCCGCTACTCACTGTTCGTGAGAGTGACTGTGGAGAATTCTTTGCATAACAGTTCCCAAAGTACTCAGCATACTTCTACAGCATGTTAGTTTTATTACACTGGATTGAATTTACTGTTTAGTATTCGATTTCACTAGACAGTTCATCAATCTCAGGTTTTTTTGCTTTTTTTTTTTCTGATCACCTACTGGCACTTTGCTGAGTGCTAGTGAAACAGACTGTAAAGGGGTTCTCTGGCCTAATGTGAATCCTAAGAGATTTTGACACTAATTACTGAATAAGAAAAACTGACATTTAAATGCTTCTTGCAGTTTGTTTCCTTTGAGAAAAAGATCTGAATTCAGTTTTGGGGGCACACTACTCCTTTGTTTTGGAGAAAACATCCTGGAAGGTCTTCTGATCTTTTGATTATGTGAAGATGTGTAGGTAAAGCATGGACTCTACTCTATAATGGAGACTCTGGAGATAATATGGCTCCAAAGAGCTTAATCTGCTTTTCATAATCATATAAAAGGTTGTCTTCACTGTGGCACAGCTGCATCTCTGCAAATTATCTTTTCTTTCACAAAGTATTTCTTTCCTGTAAGCGGATTTAAATAGTATTGTCCCTGAAAGTTTTGGTCAGATACTAGATGAATGTGTTTTCTTGTTCAAGCAAAAAACCACCAGAGATCAGTGACTGGAAGCCACAGGAAGGACATGAATGCATCTTACCTTAGAAAGAAGAAAGGCCTGGGATTGCTGAAGCTCAAATTGGACTTTCCTGTATAAGCCCTATATTTGGGGTCATTCCAGATTAATAAACCCAACTTTGGGGAAGGTACTGATGTTGTTCTGAATTATCTTTGGAGCTAAAGGAAGACCACACCTCTCTGGATGGGTATAGGATTACCACTAAAGGAAGAGACTTTTCTACTATCAGTCTTACCAAAAGATTGACAGGGGTAGGATGCAGACACAGAAAGGGATGAACCTGTCATTGTCTCTGGTGCCCGAGGAACAAGGGGCCCATGATCCAGGTATGAGAGGTTTGTTCCAGACATTCCCTCTGTTAGGAGGTAAACTGATCCCTGAATCAGATAGATGGGACTGAGACTGGACAGAGAAGACTCTGCATAATAGAGAATGCTTATGGAGGGCTTTGGTCTATGAATTTAGAGAACCTCTGTATCTTATAACAACTGTGTGATTCTCCACTTGTACTTCCTTTTTTTTTTTTTTTTTAAACCCAAAGCTATTAGTGAAATCATGCAAATATCACAGCTGATCTTTCTACTACTGTGGGGAATTGTGCAAGTGTCTGGAATGGCACCTGGGGTAAAGCCATACATGGTAGATGCAGCACAGTGCTGAAGGATATTAGGGACTGGCAAAAAAAAAAAAAAAAAAGTGCAGTGGCCTAGAACCAGGCAGTTACTTAAGATGTTGAATAACTACCAGCCTAGGATATCTTAGGGAATCAAAAAAAGTATGTAAGAAGGGCAAGTTGGTAAAATATTGAAATTCTTGCATCGATTAGGGTAGAGATTTGAACTATTTTGAGTTAGGTAATGTGATGGGTAAATAGGGTAGGACATTTGAGTTACCTAAATGTAAATAAAACAAGGTTGTTTTATTCTAATTCATTATTATAGATTCTAAATCTTGACCTTAAGAAGGCTAAACAGTCAAATGTCTAAGATCAATGTCTTTTCTGGCACCTTTGATCTTCTGAGTGGTCCAAATTACCATCATATACAAACAGTACAACGATGTCAACAACAGTAACAAGAAATATATTTTATTCTGTCAGAATATAAATTTCAAATATATATGTGCATTTCAGATAATACTAGGGTTGAAAATATCTTATATGCTTAATACATTGAGATTCTATCAGTAGAAGGAAAAATGTATGTTTCTTATTACAAGAACAAAATGTTGCCATAATCAATGTTAATTGTGAAAGCTGTCAATTTTAGATTAAAAAAATACTAAAATTTTTCATTTAGTTATATAGAGAAATTGATTGACAGCTAAACCTAGCACTAGCTGTAGAGCTATAGAGGAAACATATGCTTATTTTGAAGTACAAATATTTATAAACAGTTTAATAATGCTGAGATAGAAATCAGATTAGAATTCTAATTTCTGTAGAATTTTGTGGTGTACTAGCTTTCACGGTATTACACAAATAACCTTGAAGCAGTATATTTAGTTTTTATTTCTTTAATTCCATTAAGACATGAACCTTTCTACAAAAAAGAAAATCCCATTTAGGAATTCTCCTCATCTTCTGAGAATGAAGTAAAAGCAAAAGGCTAGCTTTGCTACCTCAAAATTATTACCTCAAAGGGAAATAATTAAATAATACTGAAACTCATAATATGATAATATTTTCTGTTCCCATATCTCAAAAGTTATTTTTACTGATGTATTAGGTTTTACCCTTAGGCTATTGTTGACTATAATACTTGGCTTCCAGAGTTGTATCAAAAGGTACATGAAGTATACCTCTAGCTATGAGAGAGCAATGCTTATTAACTGGGCTATGCAGTCTTTTTTGTAGGGAGGAAGTCTGCATTCCACTTGCCCTCTGCCCTGCTCAAAACAGTAGCAGAACACAGGGAAGAAAGCTTCAAATCATGAAGACCTAGGCAAGGGCAGATGTTGCAGCCCTGTTCTTCCTACAGCATTGCCAGGGAGGAGTGCAACCTTGAACACTATCCTGCGCAAGCCTTGGAGCCACTCCAGCAGTCAACAGCTGAGTCTTTGTGTGAAGCAAGAACAACCTCCCTTGGCTCCTTGAGGTACCAGCCATTGTGTCTTCCCAGGCATGGAAGAAAATGCAACAGTTTAGTAGATGGCTCCATACAAGCTAGATCCACCCATCACCCATCCTTGATGGGTGGATCTAGCTCACGGAATCACTGATCTCAGTTCACTGAATTCTCAGATAATTTTAAGAAGTTTACAAACAAGAATAGTATTTTTTTGGCTTTTGCTACATGGAAAATTATAGTTAAAGAGACCACATTACACAGTCTAGTTTTATTTCCAGTCATAGTCTCTTTATATACCATCTAGATACATTTTTACATTTATTAGATTTTTTTAATCATTATTAAAATAATGTATTAATCTAGAAATTTTGGGAACGACAAAGAGCAGAGAAATATTGGAGGAAAATCCTCCATGTTCCCACTATTCAAAGTTAATGTCATTTTATTTCTTTTTTTAAGATTTTATTTATTTATTTGAGAGAGCGAGAAAGAGGGAGAGCACAAGTGGAGGGAGGGGCAGAGGAAGAGGGAGAAGCAGACTCCCTGCTGAGCGGGGAGCCTGATGCAGGGCTTGATCCCAAGACTCCAGGATCATGACCTGAGCCAAAGGCAGCTGCTTAACCAACTGAGCCACCCAGGTGCCCCTCACATTTTGTTTATCTCTAGTCTTTTTTTTTTAATTTTTTTTTAAAGATTTTATTTATTTATTTGAGAGAGAGAGCACAAGACGGGGGTGTGGGAGAGGGAGAAGCAGACTCCCTACTGAGCAGGTAGCCCGATGTGGGACTCGATCCTGGGACTCCAGGATCATGACCTGAGCCGAAGGCAGTCGCTTAACCAACTGAGCCACCCAGGCGCCCTATCTCTCGTCTTTTTTAATGCACATATTGTTCTCACAGAGTTCTGGTTAGACAATACATACTTGATAAGAGCTCAAATACATAAATACCATTAATGAGCTCTTAAATTGATTATATTTACCTGCAATTTGATGAACAAGATGTCAATTTTTCCCCCTCTGATTATGAATCAAATGTAACTGTAACAAGTGTTCTAAAGAAAAGTAACAGTGCTGTGAACACCTTTAATAGAGGGCTTTACCCTCAACTAATGGGAGCAATTAAAAATAAAATAGGCTGTTTGGACAATCAAAAAAGTTTAAGAGACAACGAAAAGCTAGGACAGGATTGAATACTAAAGTTCATCTACACAAAACTTCTACTTCAAGACTGGAAGAAGAGGCTGTCTTATCTAATGCATAGAAACCAACACAGAATGTCAAGCAAAATGAAGAAACAGAGGAATATGTTCCAAACAAAAGAACAAGATAAAAACATCAGAAAAAAAAATTAATGAAGTAGAGATAAATATTTTACCTGATAAAGAACTCCAAATAATGGCCATAAAGATGCTTACTAAATTCAGGAGAACTTCAACAAAGGGACAGAAAATATAGGAAAGTTCCAAGCAGAAAAAATGGAATCAAAGAATACAATAATTAAACTGAAAAATACATTAAAGGGTTTCAGCAGGAGACTAGAAGAAGCAGAAGAAAGGATCAGTGAACTTAAAGACAGAGCAGAGGAACTTACCCATCAGGGCAGCAAAAAGAAAAAAGAACAAAAATAAGTAAAAATAGCTTAAGGGACTTATCGGACAACATCAAACTGACTAATATTTGCCTTATAAGAGTCCCAGAAGAAGAAGAAGAGAGAGAAAAAGAGGCAGAAAACTTACCTGAAGAAACTTCCCTAACCTGGGAAAAGAAACAGATATCCAGATCTGGGAGGCCCACAGAGTTTCAAATAAAACGAATTCAAACACACTATAATTAAAACAAGTTAAAGACAAGAAGAGAATCTTAAAAGTAGCAAGAAAAAAAAAAAAAAAGCTTGTTACATACAAGGGACTCTCCTTAAGACTCTAAGCAGCTTTTCAGCAGAAACTTTGCAGGCCAGAGGACAGTAGCATGACATATTCAAAGTGCTGAAAGAAAAAAAAAATCTAATCAAAAATACTCCATCCAGTAAAGTTATTCAGAACTGAAGGAGAGAAGAGTTTTCTAGATAAGCAAAAACTAAAGGAGTTCATCACCACTAAACTGGCCTTAAAAGAAAGGTTAAAAGGACTTCTTTAAGCTGAAAAGAAGGGGCATGAATTAGTAATAAGAAAACATATGAAAGTATACATCTCATTGGTAAGGGTAAAAATATATTAAAGGTAGTAGATTAATCATTTATAAAGTCAATAAAAAGTGAAAAGGCAAAAGTCTTAAAGGTCAGGGTGATAACCATTCTCCTCCTCAACTTACTGAAAGGGACTATATCTTGGAGACCATTCCAGTATAATCTTATCAGTCAGGAGGACAGGTCCACCCGGCTTTCCTTTTTGTGCTCTGACTCAAGAGGAGCAGAACACACATTCAGTAAAAAATCTCAATCTAGTTTTTCCAGTCAACTTCTCTCTTTACTTCATCTACAAAACGTGGCTATTAGAGATTTATCTATATCACCATTCTGAAGCTGAAAGCCAGATTGCTGTGGAACTCTGAGCAACTGTGAGATAAAGGAATGGCACTATAATTGATTCTCTGGAACCAAGCTTAGGTATCATTTATCACTTGTTCTTTCAAAAGTCAAAGAAGTTATATTAGTTGTACAGTACATACAATGTTTTAACATCTGTGAGTATTCAGTAATAGAATATCAACTTTCCTATAAGGATTCCAGGCCTGATGATTACTTTTTCACATCAGAAAGTGTAACTTTTGACAATAATGTGATTTTCATTCTTTTCTTCTGTTACAATATTTTAAAACTCAGTCTGGAATAATTGAAAATGCAACACTCTAATGTACACACACACACATAACAATGCACTTAGGTAACAGTTAATATGGAGACATCAGTAGCTTTGAAGTCAGTACCTTCTATGGGTAATTTTAACTGGTCCTTAGGCAGGTTCTTATCTCCCCCTTGTAGTTACCCTATTACAAGGTACTGACACTAATAGGGAACAAAGATAGATATAGACAAGGGATTGTATTCTATTGGGTCAAAGCACACAGTAAGTGTACTGTACTTAAGAGTAATGTGAGAAGAAAATAGCAATTCCCGAAGCTCCCTTAAGAATTTAGAACACCAGGTCAAGATTTGAAGCTGACAGCTTCAGTGGGTGTGATACGGCTGCCAGGCAATGACCCCACAAGCCCTGTTGGACAAATTAATCCCAAAGGTACCACAGGCAGAAGATGACCCAATTACTGAGAAGAAGGTCAGGTATATAAAAGACAATGATGAGAACAAGCCACAAGGACTCAAATATCAAAACAACTGTAATTGTCAGATTTTGATTATAAGTCAAAATCAGAAACTTCTCAGAGAGAAAAGAATAAAATGCCTTATTGAAAATCAGTGTCCTGATGCTCTTGGGGGTAAGAACAACCCTCAGGTTTCAAATGAAAGAGGAACCTCCACGTTCACTGCTAGCTGGAACTGATATGAAATAGAGAAGGCAGACAAAGATGACCCAGAAAAGGGATGTGCAGACTAAGAGTCTGATGACAAGTATCTTGATTTTGTTGAATTTTTTATTTATTGCCTCTTCTACCTGCTCTTTCCATATTGATTTTCTTTTAAATGGTCTTTGCCCTTTTAAAATTGATCTTAAAAACTGTTCTTTGCCAAATATCTGCACTGCTTCTGATGTTCCATTTAATGACATTTAAAGTATTTATTTTACTTCCCCCCCCAAAGGAAATGACTTGACTCTGACTTAATTCTATTATAGGAAAAAACTGGAAAAATAAAGAAAACCAAATTTATTTGTTGTCACTAAGCAAAACTGATAAATTTACTCTATAAAATGTTCATGAAGTATATCCCCCCAACTATGACCCAGATGAAGAATGTAAAGAATACTAAAGTAGTAAACACATTCATAGTATATTGGAGTAATTTTAAAAGGACTCATGCCAAACACACAAGAATGCTTGCCTATTTGGGGATGAGAGGAGAAGAAATGGGAATAAAGGAAAATACATACATACATACATACATACATACATAAATGGAGCCTCTCACAAACCAGCGATGAGTGTTAACATGCCATGACTTGTGGAGAGTAATTAACTCAACTCTCTACATCTAAGATTAGAAAAAAGATTAAAAAACAACTTTTGTTTTGAAACCACTCTGTGATGATGAATAATGAGGTATTATGTCCCATGACAACAGGCTCATAAAAGATTCTCGAGTAGCTCCAAGAGGGGCATTCAAGAGCTTAGTCTGGTTATGAGGAGAGAAAGAAAGAAAATTCCCTGGAAAGCTGTTAACTATGGATCTAAGCTCCTCCCATCCTTACAGTGACTGGACAAGATTGAAAAGAGACTATATTTGCTTTGCAAGAATTTCACCCTTTTGCCTTTTCATAAATTGCTTTTCTAGGTCTCCTATGCTTCTTTCTGAACCTATCTCTAAATTATTTCACATTCAGTTGTTATTGACTGATGTAGGCCTCTTTGTCAGAACGAAATGAACCTCCAATACAGTTGTGTTTAATAGAGACACACAACAGAAACACTCAGGGAGATTTTATCAAAATCCATTATGTCCCAGCTCCACCTCTGTAGACTCTGATTCAGTAAATTTGCATTTATGTAGTGGTAGAATGGAAAAGAAAGAAGTAAAGAGTTTCTTAGAATGCTAAGAAACACGTGTTCAGCTGGTCCTGAGCATTTATCCAAGAGTATCTTTCCACTTCCTAGTCCTACAACATCAGTTCTAAAGACTTCTAAGCCATCTGCCTAAAGGGAACAGGAGACCGGTACTATTCCCAATTGTCCCACTCACCTGCTTCTCAGTGTAACCAACGCCCCAGCATCATGTGGAAGAAAGTGTCAGCTCTGTCAGTCATTTGATAGTTAAGAAATCACTTGTCTATCTGGGCATCAAATTCTTCTTCTGTAAAAGGAGGAGAATAAACTGGACGACCTCTAAAATTCGTCCCTGTTCTAAAATTCCAGAAGTCTATATGGCTTCATTTTTGTCTGTTGTTTATCTGCTTTTCTTATAGGACGAAATTATAATGTCTAACTTAATTTTTCAGCAAAATTTTATTGCCTTGGGAAAATGATCTGCTCTTATCCTTCCGATCTATAGCTCATCCTTCACAGAGAAACCAACAAGTGCTGCTGTCAGTTTCAGGTTTGCATAGAGAATATTCCCTCTCATCTCACTTGGTGATTGAGTGGGAGGCAGTAGGCAGTATTTCAAAATGCAAACTGACATTTAATTATACAAAAATCTCCTTCCACAATCACTTCTCTTGCCAGGCTGATTCTGATCTACTTGAACATTTTTCCTTTTTTGTTGATTCCTAGTTTTCCAGTTCTTATTGAGAATAATCGGAAATGGGACTCCAACACTAGATTTATAGACTTGCTACTTCTTCCTCTATGTAACAGAATTTTAAGGTGACATTGTATTTGCAAAATGATGTCTCTTTCTGATACTCACCTGAACCCCTCATATCCACACTGACATTCTCAAAATCTGGGTATTGCCCATTACAGTAATATTTTAAAAATGGAATATTTGTACAAATGTCACTTAAAAGCTTAAGTGGAGATTCTGGCAAAAAAAAGAAAAAAAGGATGGAAATGGACCATTTTGTCCTAGCTAATTAAACACTGAAATGATTCAGCATGGAGATAAGTCAGCCAGGACTACAGCGAGGCAAGTGAGGCACTTGTCTCAGGTATGGAATTTAAGGGGACACCAAAAATCTCAATAATTAAGATAAACAATGTATTAATGCAATATTTTAGATCAGTAACAGTGCCATGGGAAGCCATAGTGGAGCCTCACACAAAAGGAAAAAATTTTTAAATGATCTTATCTTTATTTAAAATTTTAATATTTTGCTCACAGTGGATTTAATTGAATTTGATATTTTTTGAAATATTAAAATAAAATATTTATATTGATTACTAAATTGGGGGCATCCCTTTAAAGCTTTAAAGTTTGCACCCAAGGCAAGTTCTTTCTTCACTTCACATAAGTCCTAGCTCTGGCATAACTTACCTTCTGTTATAAACCACAGGAAAATGTCAATGCATCTTGTTCTTCACAAACAGGGACTCCTACAATAACTCTAATGATTTCTATTACAGCTACCATTTGTGTGTGTGCATTTTCTAAGTGATTGATACCATTTTAATAATTTATTCTAAGCAGTGACTGGAGAAGTAGGCAATTTTCTTTTTACATCAAAGAAAAATGAAACTCTGAAAGGTGAAAATAACCTGACAAGGGGCATACCTCATGTACATTGTACTGGTAAATGAGATCAAGGGGGAAAGAGAGAGAAGGAGAGAGAGAGAGGAGAGGGAAGGAAAGGGGAAGAAAAGAGGAAGATGAATACACATCCCAGAGATTTTCAAAATGAAAGTATATGGACTCATCTGGTAAATTTGTTTAAAATGTAGATTCTCAGGCTGACCCATACACATTGAATTAAATAAGACCTGGGGTAACTCTGAGAATCTGCATTTTAAGTGATTCTGATGCAAGTGTTCTAGGGACCACACACAGGGAAACATTGAGGAGATGCAACCAATGTGGCAGAAACTGGGTTATATTACCTGAAACACATTTTCTCATAATCCCCCCCCTTAAAAACCTTCAAGGTAAGAATTAATGCCCCTTTCTTTACATATGAGGAGAAAAATCCAAGATGATAGGAAAATTATAAACTCACATGTTGAGTGAGTAGAAAAACCAAATTCAACCCAGATCTTTCTCCAAATTCAAGCACTTCCACTGTACTCTGGGACTTTCATGGAAAAGGCAAGAGATGCATCTGTCAGGTGAGTGCTCTCATGTACCAGGGACACCAGATTATATCAAGGACTCTAAGTGAGCTAAAGTGTGGTGGTCAACAGGTGCAATGGCAGGCAGCTAGGACAGATGTCAGAGGTATGCACAGATGAAAAGAAAGGGTAACAGATGTTAGAGTAGAGGTGAGGCAGAACAATTCAGGAGGTAGAAAGTAAGTAATGTTTTGCACATACAATGGTTTTACCTTGCAGTTTAAAATTCAAAATGAGAACTACAATTATGTCAATGTTAGCTATTATATGAGCAAATGACATATTTATAGATATGGCAATAATATAGTTTGATGAGAGAAGAACAAAATCTTGGATTGAGCCTGTTTTCTAGTTTAAGACTACATCGCTGGATTTATCCCCATTCTGCCTTTCTGTGCCTTCTGTCTCTAATCCTGAACTCAAGCTGTTCTTACTGGGCCAGCCTAACATTTGTATATTTTTAAGCCAGAACCTACTTGAAATCCATCTCCTCCGGGGACATTGTTCTGGTTAACTCCATATCATTCCAACATTTGACACCTTACCATTATGTCCACTCAATCTTCACTTGTGTTTACACTTTTGTGTACAGCATACTTATTTTTTATATACCCTGTACTGTCTGGCTTAATAATTTATCTAGATCATGGCTAGATTTGTAAACCGATTTCCAATTTCTGAAGGTGTCTGAATACTCTAAAATTTAATTACTGAAATTCTGTCACCTGAAAAATCCTATATACCATGAAAAAGGTCAATGAGTACTTACTGAAGAAACTAAAAATAAAAGTTACAATTTTGTAAGGCAATAGCTCTGCAATGTTATCACTCACTTGTCACGGAAGTGAGTTTTCTCCCCCCAAAGAATACATTTATAGACTTCTAATATTTAATAACCTTTAGACTCTTGCTATTTTTCTAGATCTGGTTGGGAGTAGGGGTGGAAGAGAGAAGTGTAAGATATAGTCTTGAGAAACTTAAAATCTTATTGAGGAAATAAAAACCAATGTCCATAATTTTAGGCCGAGTTGCACTTACCTACAATCAGAATAGAGGAAGGAGGGTTCAACAGGACCTCAAGAGTCATCTCGGATGGGATGGGAACACTTGTGGGCAGAATCTGATTGGGTGGAGAGGGGAAGAAATTGGGCCTAAAACAGAGAGAGAGGTGAGAACTGGGGGGTCAGTGCAGGGGTGTCATCAGCCCAAACAGGTCTTGGTCATAAAAGGTATGTAATGGGAAGACTGTGTGGAGGGAAGTTTAAAAAGAAAATAAGTGAGAGAATAAGGAATAAGAGAGAATAGTTCTAAATCTCACACCAAAGGAGAGATGGATATAGTGATAATAATGGAATAGACTATTGAGGACAACTGAAAAATGTTTTCTAGAGAGAAGAGACTTTGAAGATACAACACAAAGAGGCGGCAATGAAGGGAGAGAAGGGTTACAGTGGTAGTGAGTCCCCAGAAGAAGGATTTAGGGATAGGGTGTAGAATATAGTGGCCAGGAAAACTTCAGGGAGGGGGGGGAGAAAACGCCTCAGAAGGGAGATATGGATCAGAAAACTGCTGGGGCAAGTGAGAGGCAAGGAGGGAGCCCACCCCAGTTGGTTTCCATCATGTTCATCATGTGGGAGGTGAGATCAGCTCCTAAAGGCAAAAGGGAAGTGGGGGTAGATGAGAATGTCTGGTTAACTGTGGAGGTGAGTTTTACAGGGTATCCGTGCCATCTTCGTCATCCATGGTGACACTATGCTGGGTGTTAAATCTTATATAAATTATTCTTATAGAGTGAGATTCTACATTTTATATAAAGAGATAGCTACAGCTTCTCCCTCAAGATCATAAAATATAAATAATATAAAGTCTAGATATATTTCAAGATCCAGAAGCAAATCCCAGTTTTCATTCTTTTACAGTTTTGTATATTCCACTAGGCAGTCAACTTTTTTTTTTTAAGTTGCTAATTTGGGTTGTTATTACACAATGTTTGAAATGAAAGAACAGTGGTGTTAATGACTTGGGTTGGCATAGCTTAATAAGTGACATGAAAACTTTGTAAATCATTAATATCAGAGAGCTAACATTAACTTCTCGATAAAAGTAACTGTATTTTAAAGTATGAAGTAATCCCTAATTTAATTGAGAATTTCTATGACTTTCCATATATCAGGAAGATGTCTAGCAACTACATAGTAAGAAGCATCTCTGGGCATATTAAGTTTTAGATTTAAACCAAAAAACAAGACTGAGATAGAGCATGCTATTTATTTCTCTCTTTTCTCCCGGAGACAGAAACTATGAAGAGTCTAACCAGTTATTCTTGCTGGGGATATAGGGCAATCCATCTATGGAAAAGCAGAGAAGCAACTAACTTTAAGTTTTAAGGACATATACTCATGCCAATCTTGGGGAAATTTGTAACCAAGAACTAATAATCATTGGCTAACTAGGAATTGACATTTCTAGTATTTTTTTTTTACCTTCCTTAAAGGATTGATTTATTATGTTTTATACATATTATTAATTTCAGGAACAGTGTTCAAATTGCCTCCATTTCAATGAAGTGGGAGATAAAAGATGCCTGGTTCAATCAAGGCTTCCCAAATCCCCACAGTTGTGTGTGTTGGAGGTCAGTCAGCGAACTGCCGGAAACACAAAAACATAGTATAGTCCCCTTCCTGGGCTGCTACTTTACTAAGAAAACTTCAGTTATCACAGATTATAATTGCTTCAAGAAATGGAGAGGGTCATTTTACAAATAATTTTACTGACTTGACGTTCTTCATTTACTTGTCTAGAGATTACTTATGCAAAGTGTTCTCACAGTCCACAGATGACTGGAGCATTCACCTTTTAGAAGATTTTGTAAACTCCTCTGGATCCTGGATGAAGGAGTTCTCCTCCTGGGGGAACATCAGAGTTTGATCCAAGGGTTGTTTTCATTTCTTCATACTGAAAGCACCGTTTCTTATTTGCCATGGATTTCTCCCCTCCTTTGTGTCTACGCATGATAAGGAAAGCATCTCACTCTAGGACGTACCATCCTCCCTCTTCCTGCCAGCAGTGCGCCATGCAAATACACTACACCCAAGAAAACCGCCTTGGAACAATTGATTAAGAAGAATATTAAAATAAAACTGCTTTTTCCCCCCATCTTGTGGGGAAAGGGAGCAGCTTGCCTCATTAAAGATTCAGAGCGGCTAGTATTGCCTTGGAGCAGGCTGACTAGTTTTGGAATCTCTATTTAGCCAACATGCAAATTACAATCTCCCTCAAAAGCCTTGAATTTAGGCAAAGAATGCTGATCAAGAAAATGGAAAAAAATATACATATATATATGTACATATATATATCTGTACATACATCCATACATACCAGCAGACAGTGTCACTCAAAATCTCTGCTCCTGTTAACTGTTCAGACTGAACAGAGTATGAGGAGCATGCCAGTAATAAAAGCCAAATTGGCTGCATTGCAAGCCTGCCTCTATATCCTCTGCTATGTCTTCGTTTAAGATATTTAATATCTCAGCATGATCTGAAAAGTGAAGACAGTATAATTTCTTTGTAAGATTCTGGTAAATTTGAAGATAACACCTGTAAAGTGACTACAACAATGGTCTGGCACATAACTTAATATTTAACAAATGTTAATTGCATCTCATTAGGAATGTACTTTTGGGACTGGGGTGGAAAAAAAAAAACCCTAACCTGAAGCCCTTCTTACTATAGTAATTATTTCACATAAATGACTACTTTTCTCCACAATATGATCTCTGAGATTGATCTTAAGTAGCAGTTCCTTTTTTTTTTTTAAAGATTTTATTTATTTATTCATGAGAGATAGAGAGAGAGAGAGAGAGGCAGAGGCAGAGGGAGAAGCAGGCTCCCTGCGGAGCAGGGAGCCCGACGCGGGACTCGATCCCAGGACCCTGGGATCACGACCTGAGCCGAAGGCAGACGCTTAACTGACTGAGCCACCCAGGCGTCCCATAACAGTTCCTTTTTTTCTTATCATAAAAAATTTAAAGCATAAACAAAACTAGAGAGAATAGTGTAATTCTTCCCCAGTTTTGATAATTATGATCTTGTGTTTCACCTGTACTCCCTTCCACTTTTCCTTCCCCCCCAGATTATTTAAGCAAATCCCAGAAATAATATTATTTCATCCATAAGTATTTCAGTATGTCTCTCAGAGATAAGGATTAAAAAAACTCCACATAACCACAATACTGTTACCACAATTTTAAAGTTAATAATAATTCTTTAATATCATCAAATATCTGGCCAGTGTTCAAATTTCCTCAGCAGTTGTATGCATGTTTTTTTTTTTTTCCCATAACAACTTGTTGAATTAGGATCTGAGTAAGATCCATGCACTGCAATTTGTTGATATGTCTTTCAACCCATAATTCCCCTTTCCTTCTTTTTTTTTTTTTTCCCCAATGTATTTGTTGAGAAAACCAGGTTGTTCATGCTTTAGAAGTGTCCTAATGTTACACTTCCTCTCATTTCATCCCTATGGTATCTGTTAATGCATTCTTCTGGTTTTCTTTCTTTCTGAAACTGATAATCAGATCCAGAGGCTTGGTCAAATTGAGGTCTAATCTTTGTCACAAGTAATTCACAGGTGATACTGTGGACTTCCATCAGGAGGCACATGATACTTCTTGTCTTTCTTTTTGTGACATCAGCAGCTGCTTGGTGGGCATTACCTGAATCCATTGTTACAAAACAAAAATAGTGTATCGTTCTTCTATATTTATTAGCTCATATAGTCCTACAAAAAGAAAGCCCTCTCATCAAGTCTTGATTATTAATTCTTGATTTCCTGAAAAGGCAGGAAAATGGCTTCATTTCTTCTATTTTTTTTCAAAATACTGAGTTTGTTTGCTAGCATCCTACACAGGTGGCCACTGAGGACTTTTTTTTTAAGTATCATTATAAACTTACGTTATTTAACATATCTGGCGTGTTTCAATCTATTATTGATATTCTTCTTTTTTTTTTTTAAAGATTTTATTTATTCATTTGAGACACAGAGATACAGAGAGAGAGAGAGAGAAAGCACGAGCAGGGAGAGAGGCAGAGGGAGAGGGAGAAGCAGGCTCCTCGCTGAGCCAGGAGCCCGATGTGGGGCTTGATCCCAGGACCCCGGGATCATGACCTGAGCTGAAGGCAGACGCTTAACCATCTGAGCCACCCAGGCACCCTATTGATATTATTCTAATTGATGATTAAATTACTCTGTCTTTCCTTAATAAGAGCCTTTTCAAGTTGATTCCTTTTGATACAAACCTAGTAGTCTTTATAGCTTCCTTTCTTTCCACCTCATCTTTTATTCCCTGTCTGAGCCCTAGGTTGGAGAATCAACTATTTCTCCAAGGACCTTAGTTCCTTTCAGAAAGAAATGGCACTTAGATACCAGAGTCTGGTAGCATGGGCTGCTTATTGTTATGCCATTAGTCATTGTTATAAGCCTTTTCAGTGGACAGGGGTAGTAAATACTTCTTTAAAAAAAAAAATAAAACATTTCACAGGTTCTTACTAATATTGCAATTCAAATCTGATACTACAAGGTTTCTGTTAACCCCATTCATCTTCATGGATCTGCATCTTCATCTTCTTCTTCCAATGTCCAAATTCCAGTTCTCAAGGACTCCAGCATAATAACTCAAGGACTCCAGCATAATAACTCCAGCATAATAACTCATAACTGTTTTATCTTGCAATCCTAGTTTCAGGATCACAATATGATTACTACCTCCAACAATACACTTAGACTAAGTAATTTAAATTCTGTTTGCATTTCTTTTGTTTTTGGGGTGTATATCCCTAGGTGTGTATAGTCAAATTACAGTGGTTTAAACTTTTAAGAAGTTATTTTCTATGTGGTTATGCCACCAATTTTTTGCACAGGTTACTTGTTTCACTTTGCTTTTCACTTTTAAGGGTTGTTTTCACATTTAATTTTGTTTTATATGTATTTAAAATATTTACATTGCTCCAAAAATCGTATCTATGATAAAAAGGTATATTTAGGAAATTCTAGCTTATCTACCTGTCCCCACCATCCTCTATAAGACTCATATCTTATTTTTAATAGTTTATCCATTCTACTTTTAATATAAGTAAATACACATCCATCTTGTAAGAATAATGGTAATATCCTGGACATACATTTATCCATCTTCTTTATTTCACTCAGTGGTTCCTGCATCATATAACTTTCCTCAATCATTATATTAGAACAATTGCTTGTACTGGCTAAGCTGATGTAATGATCATCAAATATTACTATCACATATGTGAGACAATGAAATAGGCATCCTGTCTCATGTTTAAAAAACTCAGTAATGATTAGTTTTTAAAAAGTGTACCTTTTGACTCCCTTCACCCATTTCACCCACCTTTCAGTGTCAAAAGGTACAAACTTCCAGTTACAAAATAAGTAAGTCAAGGGGATGTAATATATAGCATGGTTACTAAAGTTGATAATACTGCATTGCATATTTGAAAATTTCTAAGGGAATAGATCTTAAAAGTTCTCATCACAAGAAAAAACTTCACTGCATATGGTAATGGATGGTACCTAGACTCACTGTGATGATCATTTTATACCATATACAAATATTGTATGATTATATTGAAAAACTGAAACTGCTATAATGTTATATGTCAAATTGTCAATTATACTTCAGTTATAAAAAAGCATACCTTACATCCTCGTTTAAAGTGTCAATATTAAAAGGGAACACTTATAAACCTATTTCTCTCAAAAGTTGGCTGTTTTTGTTAGTCAGTGTTGTATTCCTTTACACAAACACCTGTGGATAATTAGTATATTAATTATCTTCTCCCCATGTAGGCATTTGTAAGAGTAAATATCGCATCAGTTAAAAATCTTGAAATATTTATAAAAAGCCTGAGAATGTATATATGTTATTTTTCTGTTTGTCATTTCTTGTTTGTAGCAATTTTATAATGGAAAAATTTGGAGTCAGAAGGACCGACTAGAAATCTTAGCTAACATGCTGACTAGCTGGATGACTTTAGGTAAATCACTTCACCTCTTAGAACTTCAATTTTCTTATCAGTCAAGTGCAAATAATACTACCAATGCCAGAGTGTTGCTGTGAGAAAGAAATAATTATTTGAATGCAACATATAAACCCCACAGCACTCTGCAAATGTAAAGCATAATAAAAGAGAAGAGAATGGCTTGTTTGATAAAATCCAATCCTAAAGCTTTAGTTTGTTTGTTTAAAATAATGGCAACATCTGACTGTGAATGAGAGCTTTATGATCATCCAAGCTGCTGTCTGGAAACTGACTTTTTGCCTGAACAGAACTCAGTTATAAATACCTGTCTTTGGATTTGACATTCAATTCTGAGATGAATCGAACATGCTTCAGAATTTTAATCTGACATCGAAGAGCTAAAACTCCTTGAAAGTAGATAAAACATTTTTTGGGGGTAAAAAAGCAACCTGTTAATCTCAAGTGACTTTTAATTCCAACTCTGATTATTCAATATAGTAACATATCTTCAGATAGAAACTCATTTCTGAAAATTCATCTCCAAAGCTTTTATATAATCTAAGTTGGAGAGGAAATGTACCTATATTTTATGTTGAGGGAAAATACAACACTAAAATTAATCACTTGTTCTCTTAAGACTTTTTCAACATAAACTTCATTAAGGAAAGGATATTATACAACATAACTTTTTGAATGTAAGTCAGCAAATAATAAAGCAACAGGAATAAGTAAGAGACTTATGACACTGCATTAAAAATCAACTATGCTCATATTGGCCTTTTTTGGCTGTTACAAAGTATACCTTGATGAATTTATTCATTTTTGCCAATGAACTCTGAGCATGGTTCTCTGCTTTTGACCCAAAATCTGCTTTGGGGAGTGCACATTGAAGAGTTATACCTAAATTCACATGTAACAATAAAAAAGTGCCATATATACATTTTTTTAGCTCTCAACTTTGCAGTTGCACGTTATTTTCCTCTTTCCACTTAAATCCTGCAGGCTGCCAACAGTTATATGTCTAAGCCACCAATCCAGTCATGAACAGCTCACTGGGGGAGGGAGGGCAGAGGAGCTTAGTTATGAAAAAATTCAAACACATGCAAAAACAGTGAGAATAGGGCAATGTGCCTCCACATATCCATCATCCAGATTTAACAATATCAAGAACTTGCTGCATTGGTATCTCCTTCCCTTTACTGCTTTGTGGAAGGCTTTTAAGCAAATCTCAGACTTCAGGCACACATCAGCACACATCTCTAGAAAAGATGGGCATTTTCTTACATAACTACAATGTAATTTCCACCATAAAAATATTGCCAATTATTCCTTTATTTCATCTGTTACCCAGTCCATAATCAAAATTTTCCCATTGCTTCAAAATAGTCATCTTAGAGTTGGTATGTTCAAATTAGGAGCCAAATTAAGTCTACACATTACATTTGATTATTACATCTCCAAAACCTGTTTTAATCCAGAAATGTGCCGCCTCTATATTCCCCCATGCCACTGACATGAGAAACCCTTCCTTTTCTTTAAAAAAAATACACATTTCTTCTTTCAAAATACATCTCCAAAGGCTACTGAAACAAAAGCAAAAATGAACTTTTGGGACTTCATCAAGATAAAAAGCTTCTGCACAGCAAAGGAAACAGTCAACAAAACAAAGAAGCAACCCACGGAACGGGAGAAGATATTTGCAAATGACACTACAGATAAAGGGCTGGTATCCAAGATCTATAAAGAACTCAAACTCAACACCCAAAAAACAAATAATCAAGTCAAAAAATGGGCAGAAGACATGAACAGACACTTCTCCTAAGAAGACATACAAATGGCTAACAGACACATGAAAAAATGTTTATCATCATTAGCCATCAGGGAAATTCAAATCAAAACCACACTGATATACCACTTTACACCAGTTAGAATGGCAAAAATTGACAAGGCAAGAAACAACAAATGTTGGAGAGGTTGTGGAGAAAGGGGAACCCTCTTACACTGTTGGTGGGAATGCAAGTTGGTACAGCCACTTTGGAAAACAATGTGGAGGTGCCTCAGAAAACTAAAAATAGAGCTACCCTATGACCCAGCAATTGCACTACTGAGTATTTACCCTGAAGACACAGATGTAGTGAAAAGAAGGGCCATATGCACCCCAATGTTCATAGGAGCAATGTCCGCAATAGCCAAACTGGGGAAAGAGCTGGGATGCCCTTCAACAGATGAATGGATAAAGAAGATGTGGTCCATATATACAATGGATTATTACTCAGCCATCAGAAAGGATGAAACCCTACCATTTACATTGACGTGGATGGAACTGGAGGGTATTTGGCTGAGGGAAATAAGTCAATCAGAGAAAGGCAATTATCATATGGTGTCACTTATTTGTGGAACATAAGGAATATCATGGAGGACATTAGGAGAAGGAAGGGAAAAGTGAAGGGGGGTAAATAGGAGGGGGAGACGAACCATGAGAGACTATGGACTCAGAAACAAACTGAGGGTTCTAGAGGGGAGGGGGATGGGGGATGTGTTAGCCCCAGTGATGGGTATTAAGGAGGGCACATAGTGCATGGAGCACTGGGTGTTATATGAAAACAATGAATTGTGGATCACTACATCAAAAACTAATGATGTATTTTATGGTGACTAACATAACACAATAAAATAAAATTTAAAAAAAAGAAAAAAAACATTTCTTAAGTGCCTATTTCTTGATAGATCTTTTTGCATTTATTACCTAATTTGATCTCAAAATAATCTCAGAAATGATGTGGCAGTCACAGGTACCTGTCTACCAAAATCTGGGCTTTCTCCCCCATGGTATGGAGCTTTGCTGAGAAGCAGCTGCCAACCGAGACCTTACCAAGGAGTCCAATCAAGCCTGGGTGAGAGTATTTCCCAGGGACAGATGCCCCCAATAACTTCCCCTCACATAGGAATGTGCTCCTTGCAAGGTAAGTTGTGGGCATATTTGTGGATAGACATATTCTCCCAAGACAAAGTTCTTAACTCCTTTCTCTGTGCCATGATGTTGTGTCACATTTCTATTATATCACTTCTTGCATTTTAATTGTAGTCATATCCATCTTCAACCCACTGCATGGTAAATTCCAACAGAAAATTATGCCTTATTCAACTATGAATCTCCAGGGCTTACCACACTGCCTAACGTATAACAACTGGTGGCATATAAAAACAAACAAACAAACAATGAATCAATTATACATCCCACTCTTAGAATATGTTTAAGTGGCAGGTTATCACTGATTTGAGAGGAATTCCTCAAATGCATCCATGACAAAATCACAGCACTGTAGAGGAACTGAGGCATGAAAAGTGGCAATACATAAAATTACAGAATATGAAGGGAATGAAGGGTAAAGTGGTGGAGGGAAAGAGTCCAAGAAGAAATTTTATACTTTCAAGTAAGAAATTTTTCTGAAATACTAAAACACAAAGCAAACGAAATTGTAGTTAATAAGAGGTCATGGATCTATACTGGTCTTTGCACAAGAACGTCCCTGGCTGATTAGCAGTTAAGCCATTTTTCAGTATTACCAAAGTTGAGATAATACAATTCAGAACAATGTTTAACAATCTTTATTGTTTAGAAAGTCGAACCCAAATCCCTTACGCTTCAGCTTAAGCACACTTCTTCTTTTCCATCATGAGAGGTGACCAGCTGGCTGCCATGCTAAGCAGATCTCTATATATACTCCGAGACCCTCCAAATATGCACTGCTTATTCCAGTCTTTAAATAATGCAGCTCTCTTCACACTGTTTCTTATGCATTCTGTTGGGAATGATCCTTTATGTAATTCATCATATTAAATCATCCATTTTTTTTTTTTTGCTACATTCCTTAACTTTACCTCTCCCCAAGCCCCTTCTGTTAATGTCTCTAGTTCAAGTTACTACATTAAATCCTTCCCCTCTCAAGTTGGCATTCTGCTTTCTACATCTTAACAGATAGATAATAATTTACCTTACATTTCATTCCTTGTTCTGAAGTGCCTAATGATAAAATTAAAACAGTCCCAATCAGAATCATGAAACCAAACTTAAAAGAGTTTCCATATGTCTTGGGAAGATTTGCCTTCCTGGAATGTGTTGATGAATTTTTAGCACAAATTAAACTTCAACAAAATTATTCCTCAAGTATTTCTATAAGCATTCTGCCAGCACGTCACCCTCTGATACTTTAGAATTGTAGAGTCAGTTTGAAGCTGAATGATATCAATTCAAACTACCCTGCTTATGACTTACAAATCTGAGAAATGTTTCTGGGAGGTGAGGTAAGTGGTCCCAGGGAAAGAGGCCAGCTAGAGTGTTCACAGTACTACACTGCTTATTAGAAGGTTTGTTATTCTGCTTTCATTTACTGCTACCCAAAATGTTTGGCAAATAAACCTACTGGTAAAATAGAGCTAAAATGAAAATGCCTTTTTAAACCTTAGAGACCAATAGTAAATAATAACAACAACAATACAATAGCTAACCCTTATATTTTACTGACTATTGATACTGATTCTGTTGTAAATACTTTACCCATATTAACTCATTAAATTTTTAGGATACTCCTGTGTAAGCGAGACTTTTTTTTTTTTATCATATTCATGTTACAGATGAAGAAACTGAGGCTCAGAGACTTTAAGGAACTTTCCTAAAGTCATGCATGCTTTGGCCTGAATTTAAATTCAGGGCATTCAGCTCCAGAGTCCATATTATTAATCAAGACTTATACTGTCAATCGTTCAGAAGATTCATCTTTGTGACATAGGAAATATATCTAAGGCAATACATATTTAGTAAATATGAATATTTCCAAAATGATGTTTTTGTCTTAACAAAAAATAATAAAAATAATCAACATAGTATCAATGTAAGAAGATGTGGTCCATATATACAATGGAATATTACTCAGCCATCAGAAAGGATGAATACCCAACTTTTATATCAACATGGATGGGACTGGAGGAGATTATGCTAAGTGAAATAAGTCAATCAGAGAAAGGCAATTATCATATGGTTTCACTTATTTGTGGAACATAAGGAAGAGCATGGAGGACATTAGGAGAAGGAAGGGGAAAATGGTGGTGGTGGGGGGAATTGGAGGGAGAGATGAACCATGAGACACTATGGACTCTGAGAAACAAACAGGGTTTTAGAGAGGAGGGGGGAGGGCGGGATTGGTTAGCCCGGTGATGGGTATTAAGGAGGGCACGTACCTCATGGAGCACTGGGTGTTATACAAAAACAATGGATCGTGGATCACCGCATCAAAAACCAATGATGTACTGTATGGTGACTAACATAACATAATAAATTAAAAAAAAAAGTATCAATGTGTGGATAATCTGAGTGATGCCCTCTCTTGTTCATAGTCTAGTTGGGGGCCTCCAGCAATTCCTCTGGTCCTGGATGCTCATGCAACCCCTCATAACAAGGGTGGGCAATTCAATAATGTCCTCCCATTGAATCTGGGCTGGTCTTGGGACTGGCCTAGACCACAGACAGGAAGTGGTAGAAGTATGTTCTGGAACTCTCAAATCCAGGCCTTCATTTCCCACTCTTAGAACCCAGCCACCATGCCATGAGAAATCCGTGCCACATGGAGATGTTACATAGGGGGAAACCAGGCACACTGGTGGACAGTCCTAACTTAGTTCTCAGTTGATGCTAGTGCCAACCCTCAGCCATGTGAATGAGCTATCTTGAATGGTCCATCCCAGTCAAGCCCCAGATAACTGCAGCCTTTAGGCATCACCATGTACCCAGCTGAGCTTAGTTAGCCGAGAGAAACATTAGGAGTAATAAAATAATATGATAGTGGCTTGAAATGGTAATAAAATGATTTCAAGCCACCATATTTTGGTTGTTTTATTACAGTAATAAGACAGGTTGTTTATTACAGCAATACCAAGACATCGTTCATGAAACTGCTGGACAGAATAGGTATTTCTTGGGCTAAGCTCTCATAATTCTATTCTGTAATTTAACAAATTGTATTATATTTATTTTTTTGTCTGTCTCCTCGACTGAAAGTCTCAAGACTAGTAACTATGAACTTAAGGGAAAATATTTTTTCACAATAAATTCCAAGAAATGTAACAAAATTGATAAAGAACAAAGGTGTAACAAACTAGAAAAATTCAAAGTCACCCCAGCCTATCATTTTGGCAATATCTAACCCTTCATAGATTTGAGTTATAGAAACCTTATATAAAACAATAAGCAGATGATTTAATATTATAATTTCTATCTAGAAGCCTATTTATATGCCACCTTCTTCTGAGGGAGACAATAAAAACAAATGAAATCGAGAAAGTAGCCAAAGTTGGCCAAGATTATTTTGCTTGTTTATTTTTTAACAAGAACACTATGGAGAAGAAACTTGTTTTATTAGGCAGAAAGATTTTTTGGAGGCTGGGTAATAGAGGAATTATAAATGTGGACTCTGGAGCCAGGCTGACTGGGTTTTAAATTCAGTCTCATAGTCTGAGTTTGAATTGTCCCTACACATTTGTGTGACAAATCACTTAACTTGTCTGTGACTCAGTTTCCTTACTGATAAAATGGAGATAATGAGCATACCTACTGGACAGGGTGCTGTTCAGGACCAAATGAGTCAATATATGTGAAGCACATAGAATGGTGCCTGACATTCAGGAAGACCGGCTAGCTGATACTGCTATTCCTCTTCCTGCTCCCCTCCTCCTCCTCCTACCATCAAGGCACAGTAACGAAGTTATTATCATTTTAGATTATGGAGAGACAAAGTAGCCACTGGAACTAGATAGTAAATAGTGTTTGACAACTAGCTCTATAACTTATGCTTGAAACAAAAATAAATTCTGAAGAGAATTTTGCTTATAACACAGAAAAGCTTTGTAACATTTAGAAGAAAAAAAATAGGAAAGTGTCTTTAATAGCTTGGTTTGGTGGTGGTGGTGGGGGGGAATCTTAAGCCAGATATTAAAAGGACAAACCATTAAGAGATGCTTGTTAAACTTGACTGCACTAAACTTTAAAAAATTTTTTTTTAAATTTTATTAAATTTCTTTTAAAACAAAGAAATACCAAAAACAAAGTTAAGGGACAAGCCAGAGATTGGGAGAAAGAATTCTGTCAGCATTAGTGTCCAAAATATATAAAGAACTCCTACTAATCAATAATAAATACCAAATAACTCCATACAAAATGGGCAGGATGATAAACAAGCTTGTATAAGTGAAATGCAAATGGTTCCTCACATAATTCAATAAAACTCCAAGATAACTTGCCATTTAACTTAAAAAAAGAAATAGGATATTGCGTACTTGGTAACTGGCTTCTCATCCTCTGCTTGGGCCCTGACCTAGTGTTATCTTCTGAATAGGAAGAGAAGAATGTGGGTGAATCAGGGAGATGGGGATGAGAAGGCTAGGTCTTCCAATTTCCAGAATTTTTCCATCCCAACTTTTCCAGATCAGACTGATTAGAGCCATTAACCTTTCAATAATGTAACCTGACATTCTATGTTATTGAATTTTTTGAATCTCTCTTATCATGTTTTGGTGTTATGTTGCTGACAACAACATCATCATCATCTTAGTAAAAGCTGGGCACATTTTCACATATTAACTCAGAACAATCCCACAAGGTCCGTCTGATTATTATTCTTATTTTGCCAATGAGCCACTAAATGGTGACAAGCCCAAGTTCACACAAAAGACTCAGGATTCAAACCCAAATTATCTGGCTCCAACATCCATACATTATTATTATATCTGGCTCTGAACCATATGTTATTATTGCCTCTAAACATATGACATACAAAAAGAGTTCGGTGTTGCCAGTAGTCATGGAAAGGCAAATTTACAACATAGCATTTCAGAGTATATGCAGAGTGGCAAACATTAGAAGTTTGACAATGATGAGCTCTAAGAGATGTGGAGCAATGGCAACCTATGATCTTTTGGAGGGATTACAAATTGGTGTAAACCATTTCAGGGGCATTTGCTAGTATTTTACTTAAATGGAAGATGTGTGTTTTCTATGCTGCAGCAGTTTTACTTCTACAAATATATGGTAGAGAAAATATTTACCGAGGAGATAAGTAGAGAAACACTCATTTCAACCATGTTTGTAATAGTAAAAACTATATATATGATATATGTAAATGTCCATAAATGAAAAACTATATAAATTTGGTATAGACATAAAATGAAATACTATTCAGCAGCTGATGAGGATAAATTGGAACTGCCAACTTCATAAAAAAATAAATCCTGGGATGCCTGGGTGGCTCAGTCGGTTAAGCGTCTGCCTTTGGCTCAGGTCATGATCCCAGGGTCCTGGGATCGAGTCCCGCATCGGGCTCCCTGCTCCGCGGGGAGCCTGCTTCTCCCTCTGCCTCTGTCTCTCTCTCTGTCTCTCATGAATAAATAAATAAAATCTTAAAAAAAAAAAATAAATAAATCCTAAACAATTGTACCATATTAAAATGTTAAAAAATGATGCAGTTGGCTACCATTTATATAAAGTTAAACAACATGAAAAAATAGCATATATCTTTTTCAATGATACATGAATGTATAGTAAAGTACATAATCATGAATGCAGATGATATACACTAAATTCCAAGGCATGGTTGCCTCGGAGAGAAAGGGATAAGTCAAGGCACACAGGACTATATCTGTAATACAGTCCTGGCTTTAAAAAAAAAATAGCTAAGGCAAATATGCTGACATTTAATAAAACTGGATGGCAGGTACGTGGTGGTAAGCTAGTTTGTATACTTGTCTCTACATTTAAAGTATCTAATAAAAATATAAAAACAAATAAAATATGGCATAACAGAACATTTCAAAAATAAATTAAAAAAGAGGTGATTTACACATATTTCATCAAAGTCCTTTTTTGAGAAATGCATTGCTTTACAGGAGCATCTGTTGCTCTGAGTCTAGGTCCTTAACTTTGATGGGTCCTGCTTCCCTTTAGAGACTTAACAAAATAAATGGTTTCTACTACAGTGGTAACATTACAGTTTTATACAGAACGACAAGGTAAGGAATCCCAAGACACATATTTTGATTAACAGGATAATAATATTAGTGACAAAATGTTTATGAAAAAATCAGCAACATATTTGTCCTCACCTGGCAAAATAAGCCACAGGACAAATCACGACAGGTGAAATATGAAAAATATATTTTCACCACCTTTTTATAGAGCTTTGGTAGTTTCTCTTTCAAATAGAAGAGAAAACATTCAGGGTTAATGATTCTGAATCAGGTTGGTAACTGTCAAGTTATGATTAATATCTCTGGAATATCAAAAGGTAAAACCTTAGGGACAAAAATAAAAGTCACTGACCCATTACTCTGCATTCCTATCCCATCACTTAAATTTCCAGGATAACCAGCACACCTGGGTGACTCAGTTGGTTAAGCAACTGCCTTCAGCTCAGGTCATGATGCTGGAGTCCTAGGATTGAGTCCTACATCAGGCTCCCTGCTCAGGGGGAGTCTGTTTCTCCCTCTGACCCTCCCCCCTCTCATGCTCTCTCTCTCTCATTTACTCTCTCAAATAAATAAATAAATAAAGGATAACCAGTGATCCAGTTACAAATTCTGAGATTCAGGTATAGAGAAGACCAGATGAAGACACATAACACATAAGAAACTTTGTCTCATGAAGAGAATTCAAGACTTCAGAAAAACTCTTTTTTATCATTGTATTTCTTACCATTGAAGTATCCCCTTTCTCTTTGTAGCTTATTCAAATTGTATGTCTTTTTATTCATGTGCAGACATAGTAACACCACACTTAACCAGAGTCATTAAAGTGGCAGTCTATATAAGACACATAGCCAGAGCAAGAATATACATAAGAGGCCCAGGAACTACCAATATACAAAGCATGGAGGAGGGGGGAGAGGAAAGATGGCGGAGGAGTAGGGGACCCTATTTCAACTGGTCCCTGGAATTGAGCTGGATATCTACCAGACCATTCTGAGCACCCACGAAACCAGCCTGAGATGTAAGAAGATCTGGATCTCTACAAACAGAATATCGCAGGCGGTTGGTTTTGAGGTACGAAGCGGGGAGCCCTGATTCCGTGGGTAGATATCGGAGGATAAACGGCAGTGGGAGGGTGACTGGCTGTGGGGATCCTACACCACCGGTGAGTGACAGCCTCGCACGCTGGGGACGGGCAAAGACTCACAGACCTGTAGCTGCGGGGAAAGGACTTTAGGGCAGCCCCCGGGGTGGAAACCTGGAGTGGCAGGGTCTCGCGCACACAAACTGGGAGCGGCTGGCAGTTTTAGAAGCAGAAAGGCCAGAGACGTGCCCCGACCTGGAGGCAGGACTGGGAGTGCTGCGGAGGGGCGCACAACCCAGGAAGCTGCAGTTTATAGCAGCACGGACAGAAATGGAGACGGTGTGGCCTGGAGAGCTCACTGAAGAACAGACTGCGGTCTCTCTGCTCTGAGGCAGAGGGTTGGAAATGGTCTCTTCTGCTCTGACTCGCGGAAGAGATGCGGAAAGCCTCTAGGGAAAGCCGCCAGAGAACAAAAGCCCCAAAGACTGATTCCCGCTGAGCCCATCCCCCGCCACAGGGG
>NC_138371.1:48587860-48640400 GCF_054177405.1 Leptonychotes weddellii | reverse complement strand
GGTGATGGGTATTGAGGAGGGCACATTCTGCATGGAGCACTGGGTGTTATGCACGAACAATGAATCATGGAACACTACATCTAAAACTAATGATGGAATGTATGGGGATTAACATAACAATAAAAAAATTAAAAATAAATAAATAAACAAACAATTTGGCAATATCTAACAAGAGTCATAAAACAGTGCATATCCTTTGATTCAGCATTTTCCTTTAGATCTAGCCTAGAAAATAATCTGAAATGTAGTAAAAGATTTATGTACAAAGATATTCACCTTAGTTTTATTTATATGAAAAACAGAAACTAGGTAAAAGTCCAATGACATTGCAAATATACAAATCATAGCATAACAATAGCATTAAATACTCTAGCTATTTAAAATAGTTCCCAAACTGTTTAATTGTATGTGAGAAGTCTTACAATATGATGTTTGTCAAACAAAAAGAAAGATTTTAAAAGTCTATATATGGTTGGATCCTAGTCAGTTAAAATTCACGTAGAAAAATAATTGAATGTAAACACATGTAACAACCATTTCTGCAAAGGGAGATTATGGGTGTTTGTTATTTTCTTCATTTCCTTATTTCCAAAATACTTTACAACATGTCTCTATTGTTTTTATCTAGCGAGATAGGAGTATAAATTTAAGAATGGCCGGTATTTTTAAGATGGGAAAACTATGAACAAACACATTTATGAGCTATAAGAAGCAACAAAGGGACAGCTTAACAGAAGGGAATGGATGCTACAAGGATCCTGGGAGGAAGAGGCATCCACAGAACCGGTAGAGAGTCTTATTTAGGAGGAATATCCTTCCTTTGGTACTTGTTAGTAAGAAGTACCCAATAAGGGCAAATACAGGTAGATTTATAAGCAGGGAATGGGAACGGAACATTCATGGAGTTCGCAAATGTTCCCTTTTACTATCTAAATCAAGCATGAGGCAAGCTCAGAAGCTGACACAAATGGGCTGAGGGTGGTTGGGGAATTTGAGAAGAATGATAAAGATTATGAAAGGGGAGTGGGAGAGGGAGCCAATTAAAAATAGTGAAAAGAACTGTCCTAGTATTTCTGCTTTCCTAAATACATACTGGGATCATGAAATCGCTTAATTCTGGGGAACAGTGCAGTTACTATCTTGTTCATCAAAGAACAATTCTATTAACATATCTATGCCATATCTTGATCGATCACTTGATTCAGACTTTTTTATTCATGTGACCATTCAAGCCCTTAAGCAGGTCACTTTTAAAGCCCTCAACATTTGCAAATGCAGCAGGCAATTCACAGTCCTCATGTTATTTTCCACTTTACTACTATTTGACACATTTAGGAATTCCTCATTCTTGAAAATTATAATTCATTTGCTTCTAGAACCTTGCTCTCTTTTGGTACTTCTCCTACTGTACTAGTTAACTTTACACAGAACTCCTTGGTGGGTGCCCCCTCATTTATGTGATTAGAAATGTTAAAGTGCTCCAAGGCTCAGTCTTTCTACCTCTTCCGATACTCATTCATTCACGAGGTGATTTCATATAGGCTCTTGGCTTTAAATACCTTTTACACACTTACCACTTACACATATATTATATTACACACACACTACAGTCTGGCCATCTTATTCTTCCCCCTGAACTCCAAACTCATATAGAACTGCCTACTCTATTTAAATGTCTTTCGAATTGTCCACAAGCAAATCTCAGACCACTCATCATCCCCAAATTACTTAGCCATTTAACTACATGAAAACTCTGCATTCAGCTAGTTTGTTCAGGCTCAAAACCTAGGAGTCATCCCTAATAGGTCCCCATTTCTTCTTGCCTCTTCTAGTAGAGCTACAAATCCTATCTACTCTATTCTCAAAATGCACCAGGATCTGATCATTTCTCCTCATTTTCATTCTAGTTCAAGCCATAATATCTCTCACCTGGAACATCTTAGTCCCCCAGGGGGCCTTATCCCTCATCTCTTATCCCCCACTGTCTGTTCTCCCCACAGCAACCAGAGGAATTCTATTAAAAAAAACAAGTCCAATCACATCACTCCTCTGCTCACAGCTCTACAATGACTTCCCATTTCACTTAGAGTAAAAGTCAAGTTCTTTATGAAAGCCCTAAAGCCCAAATGGTCTGCTGCCCTGCAATGTCTGACCTTGAGTCTTCCATGTTTCTCCCCATCACTCAACATGCCAAGCATCTTTCTCCTTTATGGTTTCAGGCCATTTGCCCTTGTTCTTCCTTCTATTTGGAGCACTCTTTCTCCAGATTTACCCAAGGGTCGCTCTACATCAGCTTCTATGAAGGAAGTCCTTCCCAGAGAGGCTTTCCAAGATTACCCTAGATAAAAAATTAGCAACTCATTTCTGATCACACTTTATCTATTTCAATGTATTTTTCCATAGCACATATCCCCATCTATTATATGTATGTCTATTTGTCCATTTTTCCACCCAATTATAAGCCTCACAGCCAGATTCTTTTCTGTTTTGTTTACTCTGATAGACCTAGTACCTGGACATCTGCCTGTTATGTAGTAGGTGCTTATAAATATCTGTTGAATGAGGAAGTGAATGAAATATTTTTCAGTACCAGCTACGTATGAGTCTACTGTACTGGGTGCTAGAATAGGAAATTAAGCAATTTGCTCTGATGATTTCTATGTAGCTCAGGGTTCTTAATCATAAATAATAGAAAACCAATCTGGTCTTTGTAAAAAAAGGAATTATTGGCATGGTCAATGGGGCTTTTCTGGTCTTACTGGGGAAGGAGGGAGGCAGAGAACAAAAGGATCTTCCTTCTGTTTAGGCTTCTATATGGGAGACCAACAATTTCTCTAAAGACTACACCAAATATGGGCTTCCCAAATAAAAGTTCAATGTTTGTCCTAGGCACATTTCCCCAAATTTTCTTATCCAACTAGCAAGACCAGGAAAGTGACCAAACAAAATATTTATCTAAATAAAATCCCACAATTTTTAAATATGCAATTTCAGAAATATTAATGGTATCCTTCTGGATATAATATAGGATACTCTAATTACCGTTCTTAGATTTCATTTCAATTTTTATAAGAAAGGCACCAATAGACCAGGTGCAACTTATGGAAGCTTTTTCCCCCTTTCTCTTCTTCATTAGCAACAAAATCCCAAAAGTATGATTTCCAGATTCTCTTGAAGAAACATGAACATACGATATGTCCCAGATGGTGCCTTCCAATCTTTTACTCACAAAAATGAAGCTTTTACTGTGAAGAACAGTGGGCATTTCCAACTCTGTTGAAAGCAGAACAATGACATATATCTATCCTTATACATTCACAAACAGAAAGCTCTCGGTTTCAAAAAGACAAGTCGATTACCCACCTTTTTATTTAGTCTTCTGTCGAAATACTCACTTTTATTACTACTCTGTTGCACATTACTTCTTAATTAGTAAATTATCATAATCAAGGGAAGCAAGTAATAAAACATAGCATAAAGTGACACAGAAAGAACATTTATCTGCAATAGGGCAAAATGAAGCGTTGTTTCTTGAGTTTCATGATATATTCTTTGCCACCTTCTCATCTGACCCTGTTGACTCAACAAATATCTGTGAAAGGCAATTTTCTCGTCTATTTATATAATCTTCTCCTCAACACTCGCTTTGGCATATGAAAGCAGAATAAGTTCATGAAGTTCTTTCTCTTAAATGACATGCAAATAATAAAAATGAGCCAGTATCAAAATCATCAATCTCATCCCAAAGGTAATCACATGAAATAATTGGTCTGAGTCACCCACTTCCAAGTCAAAGATCAAAAGAAATGTATAAACCAAGGACAAAAAAGTCAGAACTTAGTTACAAAACAGTGGGGAGAAAGAGCAAAAGTCTAACCCTGTATGTGTGGGTATTACTCTGTGTGTGTGTGTGTGTGTGCGCGTGTGGTGTGGGTGTGTGGTGTGGGTGTGTGGGTGTGCACACATGTAACAGGTAGGAAGGACTAGAGTCTTTTCATTTTCTTGCATACTGTATAATGGGAATGTTTTCTTAAAAATTATGAAAGTAAAGACAGTTTCATCAAAATTTGCCATTCCTACATAAGGGCAGGTACCTCCAAATGTCTTAAACTCAATAAAAATTAAGTGTGAAAAATATTCTAAAATTATTTAGCAGCAGGGCATGTAGATTTCAGTTGATTTAAACATTACCACTTTATAAGTTGGCAGAATGCTATTTTTCTTCAAGTTTAAAATAACCTGATATAATGAACTAATGTTCCCTTCAATAAAAGACTCCTTAAGTCAGTATTATAATTGATTAATGTCTCTTGATTAAACACCACTTTATTTTAAATTAGGCCTTAACAAATAAATAATTTCTGAATGGTTATGATTAAATCCTTTGCTGGCATGTTAGTGTTAGATATAAAACATAAAATATACCCTGGCCAGAAATCTTTCAACTTTTAAAACTAAGCACCATGAGGGGCGCCTGGGTGGCTCAGCTGGTTGAGCGACTGCCTTTGGCTCAGGTCATGATCCTGGAGTCCCGGGATCGAGTCCTGCATCGGGCTCCCTGCTCGACAGGGAGTCTGCTTCTCCCTCTGACCCTCCTCCTTCTCATGCTCTCTGTCTCTCATTCTCTCTGTCTCAAATAAATAAATAAAATCTTTAAAAACAAAAAACTAAGCACCATGAAGCACTGCTCCATATGTTAGATTATAACTGTATTTTGATTCACATAACATACTTCAGGTCAGTTCACTCTGCTTTGCTCTCCAGAGCTGATTGGGAGGGGAAGTACCACATACAGGTCAATGGAAAAGATAAAAACGCTCTCATCTTCAATGCTGGCTTTAGGGCTCATCGAGTTTTATAAACTCCAAGATAAACCTGGAAGAACATCAAACTCATCCAGGGGAGCTGCACTTCCCCAAAGTTCCAGCTCCAAAAGCCTCTTCATCAGATCGAAAGTAGCAAAGGCAGGCTTTCTTTCTAGAACTCAGCTAATATTTCAGAGTGTTTTCTGCCAGCATCTCAGAGACATGTGTGCATAAATATATGCACATTTGTAAACACACACACACAAATAAAAATTTGCTCCACCATCTAACGTCACCCTGTTTTATTTTCTAAATCAAATAAAATCTGTCGGCCAACAGTATTTGTTATTCATACTCCTTCCCACCCTGGTCTTAGAAGAGCGCCAAGGAATTCAGCAAACTTGAGGACAGGCTGTGGCTTTCAGTCTGTCATGGTCACCACTGAGATTCTGGGGTCTAAAACCCAAGGACAGCTTAAAGGTAGGGGCCCCGCTTCTCCTTCCACATCAGTGGCAGACCCTGGAATCTTTATGTGCCTAGAAAACCCAGGTCTCCCTTGTTTGTGGCCCCACCTCCTCCTCAGTCATTTCATCCGTCCGTCGCACACAGGTCCGATCACCTCCAAGATCCCCCGTGGGAGTGGGGGTGGGCCCCTGCCACTCTACTCTGTGTTTCTTTACCCGCAGCTCTACATGGGATCCTTCTGCCTCTTTCAAGTCTTGAAACCATATTTCCTTTTGGGCAGCCCAATTTAAGGTTCCCCCTGAGAAAAAAACCCCATTTTTAGTTTTCCCCTTGGGAGAGAGGAGTGAGATGCTCAGGCTCTTAAAAAATAATCTTGGCCTCTTCATCCTGGGAGGAATGCGGAATAGGTACACTTGAGTCAACAGCCGCCACAATTGCTGACATTCTATTAATACACCATTTTGCTTGAGTTTACAGACTTTCTGAACACTCTGTGGTATATGGATAGTACTTTTTTCAGATTAATAATTAGACAGATTGCTTCAGGTCCTTACCCTGGAAAGGCATCTAGAGGTCAAAGAAAAATGTACTGGGAATGTTTTTTGATAATGCAACTAGCATACTGTTGAAAGTGAGTTTATCTTATGTTTCCAGACTTTCCAAATGTCCTGGGAGTGTGTACATATGTATACACAGGTGAATGTGTGTGAGGGTATCTGTGTGTGTGTAGGTATGTTTGTATCAATCCAAATGTCCCACTGACGTGTTTTCCTGAGCTTTAAGAGCTTTTTTTTTTGTAAATAAAAGCTTAATACTTTTCTATAATAATTACTGAAAAATTCTCTTTTCTAGTTTACTAGGCAGCTTTGGTTTTTTTTTTTTTTTAAAGATTTTATTTATTTATTTGACAGAGAGAGAGACAGCAAGAGCAGGAACATAAGCAGGGGGAGTGGGAGAGGGAGAAGCAGGCTTCCCGAGGAGCAGGGAGCCCGATGCGGGGCTCGATCCCAGGACCCTGGGATCATGACCTGAGCTGAAGGCAGACGCTTAATGACTGAGCCACCCAGGCGCCCGGCAGCTTTGGTTTTACTAATGGGAATTAACATGCAGATTTCATCAAGATTTTCAAGTATATCTACATGAAGCTACACAAAGTACTGGCATAGTTTTTAATTTCTTTTGACTGTGGCCATAGTCCTTTTCTCATTCTTAAATGTGTTTGTGTTTTTGTCTCTTTTTTTATTCCATTTACCAAATGTTTATTTTATTGTTTCATTTTAAACTAATCTTAGATTCATCATTCATCAATTCTATTGTTTGTCCATTTTCTAACATTAAATTCTGTGTTTTGTTCCTATTATTAATTTATTCTTATTGTTTAAGTTCATTGTTGTTATTCTGTTTCAGGACTCTTTTCCCTCCCAAATATCTAGAGTTGTTTCACTAATTTATTTTCAAATTTTATTTTTAAGCAACAAGAAATCTTAGGGTTATAAATATATCTATAAATACGTTTTTGACTGCAAAGCATAACTTTGAGATGCAATTTTCTTCTTTTATTACTTTCTTAAAAGTCCACAGTTGTATTATTATTATTTTTTCTTTGATCTGGGGGGAATATTTCCTTTTTCCTGTAAATATTCTAAGTCTAAAAAAAGAGATTTGTGAATGGGGGGTGTCCACCTGAGATATTAAAACCCTAATAATATTATTAGCTATTGCTAAATCTCAACTTACTACTCTGTGCCTCTTTTCTCTATTTCAATCCTAGAAACAACTGCCAAATTTCCTATTTGTGTTCACCAATCCAACCTATCAAAACTAATAAGAGATTTCAAATGGAACTTTTTGCAAAAGTTTTCTACAAAACATTTTTTTTTCTTTTTTATATTCAAAGTACTTATTGAAGGAGAGGCTGTTAATCTTTTCAGTTGCTTGGCTCTGCAACTGGTAAGTGAACACAAACACCCTGTTGTCAGAGTGCGGCTCCTTCTCTCTCCTTCTCGCACTCGCTCCTTCTCTTTCCACCTAGCTATACCACTTTTTAAGTAGTAATCACAAACTGAGTCATTTGGGGGCAATTAAGAAGATCCTCATGATTTAAATTCTTTAAAACCATTTAATATCAGAACTGCTCATGTTAATCATTTAAAATATCCTGTTAGACATTTGGGTTTCCTCCAACAAAGGAAGAATAGGAAATTCAGGGGGTTGAGATCAAGGTAGAAGCTGCTGAGAAAGTAAGTAAAACCTCCAACACTCAGTTAGTCATTTTTACATTTTATACTTCTTGGTTTAAAAACCACACGTGGAACTAAAAACAAACCCTTGTTAAATGACTTCCACTTTTTGTAAGAATGCTTCACGGTTTCACATGCAACTCTTCAGACCTCTGACAGAGATCAAAATAAGAGACAAGTTTAAGATGTCATTCCTTATCTAGCCATTTTCCTCAGACATACTTTACCCAAGACAGACTAAATGACAACCTGCTCCCCCCTCTTGGTATGAACCAGATAAACTAGCGTTCCCAGTTCAGCCTTGACTATAGTTCTTGCAGAATATGATTAATGATATATTCCAAGCAGAGGTCCCCTAGGAAAACATCTTCTCTTAGTTCTTATTACCCTAATGAGATGGTATAGTTCATAGTTCATTAATCTGACTGGAGTAACAAAATAGGCTGCAAGAAAAAAAAAGTGCCTCTATCTTGTCCTAAGAGACAAAACTGAGATAATTAATGAGTAATAAAATATACTTGAAATTCACCCTGTTCTGCTACATAACACAAGGTTTCCTATTAAAAAAAAAAAAGTAACAGCAACACACACACATTGTGGTCACCTCCAAAGAAGCCTACAGAATTCTTATTAAGTAATTAAATTCTAGATTTTTCATGAAAGAAAATCTACACAATAGATTTCTAAACTACATGTTGTACTGAGGTAATGAGTTAAGTAAAAGTCTACTAAACAGTGATTTATGAAGGACAGTGGGAACAAGTGAGTTAATAGGATTTTGTCTTTCTTCTCCAGGTCTCTTATGCCTCTTCATCAGAGGATTGCCAGTCACTCCTATGAAGCATACATTTTCCAAGTGTGAGTCCATTCCACAGTTTAGAGTTATTAAACTAATGGAGCTTAGTACATCACTTTATTCAAAACTAGCTTTGAACTAAAGGCAATAGACAAAATGTAAAATCAATTTTTTTTTTAGTAAAGTACTTTAAAGTTCAAAAACAGCATAAAGGTAATAATGATGAAAATTTTAATATTCTGTCTGACTCAGTGTAACCCTAATTAGCAGCTGCAGCAACATAAACCCTAGTGGTCAAGAAGGTTTGGTTGAGTCCTGCACTCATGGAAGGTGCCATTCCTAAGCCATAAAGGACATTTGAGTTCTGAATGTTATCTCCATAGACTGACTCTAACTTCCCTAGATTTTTGAACTTTATTTTTTTTAAAGATTTTATTTATTTGTCAGAGCGAGAGAGAGATCACAAGCAGGGGGTGCAGAGAGAGAGGGAGAAGCAGGCTCCCCGCTGAGCAGGGACCCTGATGTGGGGCTCCATCCCAGGACCCTGGGCTCATGACCTGAGCCGAAGGCAGACGCTTAACCGACTGAGCCACCCAGGTGTCCTGATTTTTGGAACTTTAATCTGTACCTGAGGCTAGCAACTGAATACCATTTACCTATCAAGATAAGACAGAATAAACCCAGATCTCTCTCCCAGAACTCAAAGTCCAAAGATCCCAGATCATCAAGCCTTAAAAAAATTAAGTCATTTGAATATTTTTCCATTCTAAAGAATTATTTTCTTGCACACAAAAATGAACACATCAAAATGGAAACTCTAGGCTTGGGGGGAATAAGCCACCAATTACATATAGGACATGATACCAGACTCATACTTTTTGTAAAAATTTGTTGAAAAAAAAGGTTCTTAAGATATTAAAGTTCTGTTAGTGATTATACAACTTGGAGGTTGTAAGGGGAAAAAAGCAGGTTTTGGCCTATATAAGGAAAACTTCTACAGATGGGTTCTCTCCATTTGAGAAGGAAATTTTAAAAAACAATACAAATATCTAGTATTCAAGAGCTCAGAATTCATAATGAAACAAAAGATAACTTTATACTGGTCATGAAGGATTGGCTGAAGAAATATTCCAATTTACTAACCTTGATTCTATAAGGGAGATAAAGTAGTTGAGGTAACGAGAGTGAGACCTAGTCTTCTGCCTGGATCTTGTCCCCACACATCAATTCTTCAGTTACCATAAAATACTGAGTACAAGTGCTGTGTTCAGCTACATAGCTGCACTGCGAGTCTCACAAACAGGTGAATTTTAATTATGGATAAAAAGATGAAGATGCGGGCGCCTGGGTGGCTCAGTCGGTTAAGCGACTGCCTTCGGCTCAGGTCATGATCCTGGAGTCCCAGGATCGAGTCCTGCATCGGGCTCCCTGCTCGGCAGGGAGTCTGCTTCTCCCTCTGACCCTCTTCCCTCTCATGCTCTCTGTCTCTCATTCTCTCTCTCGCAAATAAATAAAAAATTAAAAAAAAAAAAGATGAAGATGCTTGCTATGACTAGGCAAGTTTAATTTTTCTATTTTTTTTAAAGATTTATTTATTTGAGAGTGCATGAGTAGGGGGAGGGGCAGAGGGAGAGAAAGAATCCTTAAGCAGACTACCTGCTGACCATGGAACCCCACTCAGGGCTCAATCCCAGGACCCTGAGATCATGACCTGAGCGAAAGTCGAATGCTTAACTGATGACTGAGCCACCCAGGCGCCCCTGTCAAGTTTACTTTTATATCCAGCTCTCCCTTCCAGGACACCCAAGGCCACAAAGCTGCTTTAATTTTTAACAACTTCTTAGCTTTCTCACTATCAAGTGAGTCTGAAACATTTTCCTAGCATTCCCTTCTCTTTGTTCCCATTGTTTCTCTTTGTACAGAAGCATCCTGACTTGGATAGTTTTTCTTGCATTTTTACTGTTCATCCTGTCTCTACCTCCCTAATCCAACACCCAGACTTGAAAACTTTCCTGTACCAATTATAGAAAGAGCATGCCATTCCTCTTCTCAAATGATGTTTCTCAAATCAAAATGGTTTGCAATTATTTTTAAATCATGTATTAGTTAGGAAGTCTTTGATTGCAAGTAACTAAAACTGCAACTCAAAGCCCTGAGCAATAAAAGTTAGTAATAAAAGCTACTGCAATAAAAGTTTTTTTTTTTTTTTTAAAGTGAGGAAAGTTATTGGTCCACATAACCAAAAACTCCAGGGACAGGGTTTGGCTTGATCCAGCAGCTGAACAATGCCACCAAGACTATCTTTATACCAAACCTCTGACCTTTGGTGTCATATGCACCCAAAGACTTGTTTTGATCTTCAGATGATCTGTAGAACATCCTAAAGCTACAGCTTCAATTGCTTTCAGTAGGAAAGTCATAGTCTGTTTCCCCAGTAGTTCAATTAAAACTCCAGTATCCAGTGTCGCTGTACACATCTGTTCCTCATGGCCATCCCTAAAAAAGTCATTGTGGCTAAGGGGATGGGAAACACAGATTGCTTAAACCTATCAGGGCCCTTGGAGCAGAAGGAGAGGTCTGTGTTGCCCAGACTTCATGGTTAGAACATTTGGGGCACTGTATTTGGAAGAGAGAAGGGATGTTTGAGAGTCAACCAGCAAATGCTGACTATAAAACTAAATCCATGACATTTAGCAGGTTGTGATTCTTCCGTACATTCTATTCCTTGCAATGTCTCACACAGAATAGCATAACATTTTCTATACAGCAGGTGCAATATGAATAATGACATTAGCAGAATACAAACATATAGAGGACAAATGCTGAATACATGCTTGCTATACAAACTCAATATATTTGAGAATCACAAGATGAAAAGAAAATAAAATTTGGAAATCAGATTTAAACAAACCTGTCATTTAAAAAACTCATTGTGACCAGAGACCCATGTTTTGCTTTTTTCTTGTTTTTTCATTCCTAAAGCACCACACATTTTGAATCACACTTGGAAAGGATATTTGGTTCTCTAATATTTTAATTGTGATTTTGTAATTTTATTGGAAGATGAAAATAAAAGTTAAAATATGGCTTTTAAATAGCATGGCCATACATACTGGCTTATCCAGAAGATTCCTGGTTTATACCTTTTGTCCCTGGGAAACTATTAATACTTCTACTCTCAAGAGAGTACTGCTTTGTACAATAAATTGCATGGTCGGTCTAATTTTAAATGAGTGTCAAACATCTATTTTGTATTCTAAATAAAATTGAAACAAGAAAACTACCTAATCAAATCAAAATAATGTTAAATAGTATATACTCTTTGCATGAGTAAAAAAAAAGTAATTCAATTTATCATGTTTTAAGAAATAAAGCATCACTTCTAAAGTCTGAGAGAAAACTCATTTAAAGCCACAGCTGTTGTGCTTTAGGGATGTGGATTAAAACTCGTCATTATCTTGTGTTAATACTCTTCCCTGGACCAATCAGTGGTCACATGGTGTTTACAGACCCTGGACACTGAGCTGACTTGAATGGCCTTTGTATTGCAATACAATCAGATTATGTCTAATCTAAATGCGTCGTGTCCTTTATAGAACAGACAAATCCTAATCCCTCATTTACAAAAGCAAATCCAGTCCAGTCTCTGATGGCTTTCTATTCATTTACTTTTTTTTTTAATTTTTAAGTGACAGAAATTAAAATAAAATTTAAATTCACTCAGTCTAAATTTAGTCTAAGTATTCAGAGGTTTTGAGCTGTGGGTGAAGCACTGTTTTGATAGCCTCAAATAGGTTATTACAAAAACACAGTTCTTTAGTTCTTTTCCTCCTAAAGAATAGAGATTAACAAAATAAACTACCCCCACTATTCTAAAAGAATAAAGCCAAGCTTAAACAGCATCTAATTTCCGGTTCTCTAAATTACTTGAGAGTTTATCTTAAAACTCAGATTAGTTAGCTGCACCTATACATTATCAGTTAAGCCGTAATAATGTTTTAAAGCCAAAGTCCCCAGAAGAGGACTCACCAAACCTTTCTGGAACGGACCTTTTTTAAGATTTTATTTATTTATTTGACAGAGAGAGACACAGCGAGAGAGGGAACACAAGCAGGGGGAGTGGGAGAGGGAGAAGCAGGCTTCCCACTGAGCAGGGAGCCCGATGCGAGGCTCGATCCCAGGACCCCGAGATCATGACCTGAGCCGAAGGCAGACGCTCAACGACTGAGCCACCCAGGCACCCCTGGAATGGACCTTTCTGCCTTTTGCCATTTCATTACATTATTGTCAAGTCCTACTTCGCCATGAAACCTTGAGATTCAGTGCCATTTTCAAGGGCATGAGCGGGTAAAGTAGGGATGTGGCAACACCTTCTTCCCCCACTAAGTCATGGCTTTCACGATTTGCCAGCCCCAACATTCTCTTTCACTGTCATCCCCTTCCTCCCAGGACCCTAGAATTCACTCTCAGTATCCTGATGCCATCTCTTTCCTCAGCTATGCAGGCTACAGTGAGACTAAATTTGGGGAAATCCTCCTTTTTAAATTTTACATCGTCTCTGTGAGCCACTTTCTCACGACCCGAAAATGAGAGTCTAAAATTAGAAGAAAAAAGATAGACAAAGAAGTAATTGAAGTATGGAAAACAGTTATCCAGAATGTACCTACCACCCTCACACTCATCAGACTTTAGGGTTTGAAACTGTCAAACAGGAATGGAGTTCAATGTTTAAAATGAACAAGGGAGAAATTTTTGCCAGGGCCTTAGGAAGGGAAAGAGTATTTCCACAAAGACTGACAGTGCTTGGTCCTTAACACAACTCTATAAAGCCACAGATAAAACAACAACAAAACTAGCAAGGGCTTTGGCGCACTTATGGGTTTTCTTCAGAGATGAAGGTGAAAGGCAGGCTCGTTCATAAGAATGAAAAGACACTTCAACTCTAACTTGATGACTGATTTCATTCCTGTTAAAATACTCAGACACCACTTTCCCCAGCCCCATCCACCTCTATGGAGCAAAGAGCTCTATTGGTAGCTCGGCTGAAAAGCAAAAATATTCCTCAGTGGTGCCTTTAGAGTATTTAGCATACTCCCTTTGAGTAGGAGGTCAGTAGCAAAATATTTCTCCACAATGCACACAATGGATCTGTACCTAAAATGAACTGGGTCTGTTTCTCTTTCATCTGCCTTATATATTGTCTAGGATAAAATTCTTGCTTAGATTCCTCTCAGTGCCTACCACCTACCACAAAATATACGCTAAAAATGAAGAGCAACAGCTCCTGCATTGATGAATAATGTAAAAAGAAAGGTAAGTTTGAAGTTAAATTTCATAAGGCATATATTAGAGACAAATTTAGTTGACTTCTGGTTTATGTATCAATTCAAAACATTCAAACCCTTCATCCAATCAACACTAAGTTCCTACCATGTTCTAAGTACTACAGTGGACAGAAGACAAATTAGAAACTAATCCTACCTTTAATGATGTTAAAGAGAGATATATAATTAAGGAGATAAAATGATATAACACACTATAAAAGAATGATAAACTCTTCAACCTGCCCTCAATTTACTACAGCCCCCCATGTGCCAGATACAGTGTTAAGTACCAGGGATACACTGGTCAAAAATGCATAAATGTGATGGGAGCATGGGGGAGAAGGAAGGCACAAGGAACAGCCAGAGGAAAAGACTTGTAGATTTGGGGGGAAAAAAAAAAAAGTGTTCAGAGAACTGCAAACAGCTAGGTATTTTGAAGAGAGCATGATGGGAGTTATTAAGAGAAGGGTGAATTAGGAGATTCAGGAAGAGTCCAGATCACAGTGGTCCTTACATGCTTTCCCCCAAAATTAAAATTCTATCCTATGGGCAATGGTAAGTCATTAAAGACTTTTAAGAAAGTATCTCTCAGGGCGCCTGGGTGGCTCAGTTGGTTAAGCGACTGCCTTTGGCTCAGGTCATGATCCTGGAGTCCCTGGATCGAGTCCGGCATCAGGCTCCCTGCTCGGCAGGGAGCCTGCTTCTCCCTCTGACCCTCCCCCCTCTCATGTGCTCTCTCTCTCTCTCTCTCATTCTGTCTCAAATAAATAAATAAAATCTTTAAAAAAAAAATTAAAAAAAAAAGTATCTCTCTTCCATAATTTCAAATATTTAACAGCTGATTTCATAACAGCACATATACCATTTTAAGGAAATGATAATTCAGTGGGAAATTAGTGTTTTATATTTATAGCCTTATAAATATAAATAATTTATTTGAAATACTGAATTTTGACATGCAAAATATAAATCAATAATTCATAGTACTCGCTGTGAATTTTGTAAGACTAATGAATCACAGACCTGTACCCCTGAAACAAATAATATATTATATGTTAATTTAAAAAAATGTAAAATAAATAAATAAATAAATAATACTGAATATTCTTTTTAAAAAACTAACCCTAAACACATATCTTATGACCAGAACTTCCCACATTTCCTAGCCTCCTAGTATTAACTGCTACATATTAAGTGCTGCCTTCATTGAGAATACAGTGCTTTTGGGGACATAGATAAACATACCTGTGGAACTGCGAGGTTTGCTTTATTCACTTATTGTTTGTAACATTGATACTTTCAAACTGGGAGCAAATATAAGATAGAGATATGTACGAAACCACAAAAGAACATAAGAGGTATAAACACATTCTCCAAAGAACATCTAGACCAAAATTTAAACATTATTTATTAAATTGTACATTTCTTTCACTGTGATCCCACCGTATCACACGTCATTTAGGAATAATGGCCTTTTATTTGGACAACCCTTTATTTAAAGTACAATATAAGCCCATTTCTGCTTTGTCGCTTGATTAAATAAAATTTTTAAAAGAATAAATCCTTCATTCAATCATTCTCAGGTAATTTGCTTCAACATTAAGCAAACCATCATACTGCGAGTGGTTACATTACCGCTAAAAAGAACATAACATACCTAGAGAATCTAACAGGAAACATTTCTAGAAAAAATGGCTCTTGGTTTTCATGAAGTTTGAGAGTTTGAAAAATACAAGTCATTTCAAGAAGAACTTTAAAAGTTTTCTTTCAAACAGACCTATGTAACCAAATCACTGACAACTGTATTTCTGAAAATATTTCACAAGACTGCAATGATTTGAAATATATGGGTTTAATGGACTGCCTGGGCTCTAAGCCTGGAAATTTTCCCAGAGATCATCTCACGTTTTTTTTCCTAGGATCAATAATGTCAGCAGATGTTAAGGCTTGCTAGCCAAGTACAGTGAGAGAGAGGGAGAGAGAGAGAGAAAGAAAGAGTGTCAAGCATTTCAACAGTCCCCCAAACAGTAGCTCAAAGAATGAAATAGATTAAAAACAAGTTATAAAAGAGTGGGAGAGTTTGAACAATAACTATACAAAACATTTTATTGAGTAACTAAGTTTTAGTTAAGAAACACAACCAGCTATAAATCATACACACCATTCCACAGTCTTTCCAAATCATTCTAAAACATGATGAAAGATCAAATGTCAAAATGCTTCACTCATAAACAATTCCATGTTCCTGATAATATTTCTCCACAAAGTGGAAGACACTTTGTTCATTGAAAATAGTCTCCCAGGTTTTCAGTAATCAAAATATCTTCTTATAGAAGAAAAATCTTCTTATACGTATCTTCAAGAATAATGTCAACTCACTCACTAGAGAAAAAATTAATGGATGTTCACATGCAAAAAAATGAATCTAGACACTAATCTTATACCTTTCACAAAAAGTAACTCAAGACCATAAACATAAATGTAAAACACAGAACTAAAACTTCTAGAAGATAACATAGGAGAAAATCTCGGTGACCTTGGATCGGGCAATGAGTTTTTAGATGCAACACCAAAACCACAATCTATGAAAGAAGACTTGGTAAGTGGAACTTTACTGAAATTAAAAGCTTCTATTCTGTGAAGACTCTGTTAAGAGAATGAAAAGACAAGCCACGGGCTGGGAGAAAATATTTGCAGAACATGTGTCTGATAAAGAACATGTGTCCCCAAAATACAAAGAAATCTCAAAACCTAACAGTAAGAAAAGAAATAACCCAATTTAAAAAGGGCAAAAGATCTGGACACCTCATCAAAGAGGATAGGCAGATGGCAAATAAGCATATGAAAAGATGCTCACATCATCTGTCATTAAGAAAATGCAAATTAAAACCACAAAGAGATACTACTACCTACCTTTGAGAACGGTTGCAATTCTATTATACTGGTGGAAACAGTGACAACACCAAATGTTGCAGGGGATGTGGAGCAACAGGAACACTCATTTATTCCCGGTAGGGATGTAAAATGGTACAGCTGTTTTGGAAGACACAATTTCTTACGGAGCTAAACACAGTCTTACCACATGATCCAGCAATCATGCTCCGATGTATTTACCCAAATTGTCCAGACCTGCACACAAATGATTATGACAGCTTTATTCATAATTGCCCAGCTTAGAAGTGACCAAGATATCCTTCAAATAGGTAAATGCATAAAGAAATGGTATTATATCCAGACAAAGGAATATTACTCAGCGATAAAAATAAATGAGCTATCAAGCCACAAAAAGACAATGTGGGAGGGGAACCTTAAAAGCATATTGCTAAGTGAAAGAAGCCAAGCTGAAAAGGCCATTTACTACATGACTCCAAGTATATGACGTTCTGGAAAAGGCAAAACTTCTATGAAGATAATAAACAAGATCGGTGGTTTTCAGTGGTTGGGGAAGGAAGGGAAAATGGAGCATGGAATTTTTAGGGCAGTAAAACTATTCTGTAGGGTACTGTAATGGTGGGTAACAATAAGCATTTGGCAAAACTCATAGAACAGTACAACACAAAGGGCAAACCCTAATGTAAACTATGGAATTTAGTTAATAGTAATGTATCAATATTGGTTCATCAGTTGTACAAACGTACCACACCAATGCAAGATGTTAACAATAAGGAAAACTGAGGTAGGGAGTATAGGGAACCATACACTTTCTCCTCTGATTTTGTGTAAACCTAAAACTGCTCGAAAAAATAAAGCCTATTAATTAAAAAACTTAGATAAACTGATTTTTACTTTCAGGCAGTTAACATTTTTGAAAATACACTATAATACTCATGAAATGGAAAACAAGAGAAATTGCACTTGAATCCTGAACTTAAGGTGCCTGGTCTATACAGACTTCCTTTTCTGGCAGTATTAGTAATAATAATAATGATGATGGATAACAGTTACTGTGCATTTACAAAGCGCCCAGCACTATGCTTCAGATTTTACTTATTTGCTAATTTAATCCTCACATGACCTTATGAGGTAGGTATTGTTACCCTGTCTTTCAAATAAGGAAGCAGGATCTTTCCCCATTCACTTAGCTAGTAAATGGTAAATAGGCTGACCAACCTCACTATGCATCTTAGACCACAATACTACATTGCATTTTACTACACAGTAAAGATGCAATAAAATTACATGAATATCTCCCAAGGATTCCAACTTTATCAGATTAGTTCACTTGAAAAATATCAGTAAAAATGGGCTTATAATCTAAATTATGTATTTATTAAAAAAACTATCTGTGACCTACAAATACTTGGCAATACTTGTATGAACTGAGAGCATAATCTCCAATTTTCTAGAAGTAGACTTCCTTTCAAGCGGATACCAATGTTTCATGGCCCAGAAGTCTGCTCAAATGCTCTTTCCAAGGGAAAAAAGAGAGGTCAGTTTGCTTATAGCAAGTACTAGGCACAAAGGCGGTAGGTCCGAGCCCTGGGCCAGAAGTCAGAAGACCAGAGCTGTAGTCTCAGCTCTGCCAGTCCTGTGCCAACCACATCTGTCTCTTGTGACCTCAATTTCAAGAGACCGATGGAGAAAATCTCTGAGGATCTTCTAGTTCTCTGATTCATGGATTTGGTACCTTATAGATTGTTAATTCTTGTGACAGAGAAAAAATACCCAGTCACAAGGCAGGAACAAATTATGATAGGGTGCAGAGTTTCATTTTAATTTAGGCAAGACTGCTTTAGCATAACATCATCAGTGAGTTTGAGGTTCTGTAGCAGAGCCTCTTTCTATAGACAAGTCTTAGAATAGCTGAACAGTCAGATTAATCAACCTGTGTTAGTATTAGGAAGATGAGTTGCATTTGGTGTCTTGGATGATTTTGGATAACCAAGGCCCTATGCAAAACAGAAAAAGAGGAAAAGTTTGGCCTTAGGCTATGTTTACAAAGGAATCTCCCTCTTCCTACCAATGCCCTCCTCAGCTGCCTACTCCCTCGCTTCCCCACTTCACTGGGCATCCATCCCAGGATGTTCCTTGAAGTTTCCTATGTGCTACAAAATATTCACCTCTTCTTTTAAAAATGCACTGTCACTACAGCTCTTCTAGGATTTAGAAGGAAAGCAAACAAATTAAGATAAATCAGGAGTACCTGGGTGGCTCATTTGGTTATGTGGCTGCCTTTTGATTTCAGCTCATGGTCTCGGGGTCATGAGATCTAGCCCTGCATCTACCAGGCTCCACGCTCAGCAGGAGTCTGCTTGGGATTCTCTCTCTCTCCCCCTCTCTCTGCCCCTTCCCCTGCTTGCATGTTCTCTCTCTAAAATAAATGAATGAATGAATAAATAAATAAATACAAATGAATGAATAACTATAAATGAATGAATGAATCAGACTACAAAATAAATGGCTGAAAGGAACTTAATCTTTCCTGGGTCGTTATTTGCATTTTTAAAATGTTAATATACATAAACCTTCCAAAGGAGGAATCTGGATAAGTAAGAGGAAGTTTTGTGGACTTTAAAATGTTTTGATTCGTTTTTAGTAAAGGAAAGCACTATTCTAGGACATCCTGCCTTTATTACCCATCCCACTTTAGCTGACCAAATCAGAAAAACAAACCAGACACCAAGCAACACACCACCCCACTTCTGAAAGATGGCTATGCCAAATCTGAGCCATCCTGTAAGATCCCAGGGTATGTGTGTTCTTTAGGGTAACAATTGAAATTATCAGCCTAGATTGTTAAGTATACATTTAATAATAATTTTCACATTCCATACTGATAATCAAGGCATCCAAGAATTAAGTAAGATATACTTAGAGAAAATATTCAGGATATAACTGCAATTAATTTTTGTTGCATGAATAAATGCACCACGGAAACAGCAGAAGTGTGCTGACATTATCTTCAATGAGAAACATTTTATTCATTTGAATTTTCTCTGGCTTGGGTCCAAAATGACAACATTATATAAAAAGTCTTTCAAAATTATTTTATGGCTTCTCTAAAGTCTGTACAACCCATTATTTTACATTTCTCTATGTATACCACCCCAGACGCACTGAAGAATATGTGTGTGTATATGTGTGTGTGTGTGTAACTTTTCAAACAATCAGATGTTTGGGGCAATTTTTATTTGTATAGACACAATTAAATACTTGACTCCACTTTTCAGTTTCTAGTCTTTTGTTTCCCCAAATGTGACCTTATTTTGACTACTTCAAGAGAATATAAAGGAAAATCACATAAATAAAATGACCTTTTTATTTTTCTTTGAAACTATTTCTAGACTTCACAATAAGATGCAGTACCCATGAGAAACACTGCTCTACAGAAGATGCACACCTAAAAGAAACCAATGGGAACTTTCACACAATGGAAAACACACACACACAGCATCCTGTTTAAAAAACAGGACACAATTCTCAGATATAAAGTTAGAAGATTAAAAATTAAGAGGGGAAAGTATTCATGTTAGAATCAAGACAAGAAGAAATATTATTATTTGCATGGTCCTTTAAAGTTTTACAAGTGTATTGATACCCATTATGCCATTTTGATAAAGCTGCCCTATATACTAATGGCCAGTACACACGCAGCTGTCTTATTAGAGCTTAAAGTTAAAAATGGTAATGGTGTTTTTAAAACTCGGAAGAAATGAATATACCTTTTATATAGCTGGGGCTTTTAAACCATGTTAATGTTTTACATATTAATAAGCTAAAAATTTAAGTAAGAAAAGATGGAGGAAACGAAAATTGATTTTAAACACATACAAACCTAATTGTATATCAAATAGATAACATACCCTTACAGGAGAAAATACAGAAAGAATACAGGTAATTTTTGAACACAGCATATGACTTTTATATCCTCAATGAGATACATTCTAAGGACAAAAAGAAGGGCAAAAATATCTTGAACTTCATTTGTCTGATGCTGGGATTGGTGTAACAGTTCTAAAATTTGGGGAAGGGGTTATTGTTAGCTACAAATGAGTAACTATTAGTATATTGATATTGTTGGTACCTAGACTTTCCTCTATGGGAGAAGGGAAATTCAGAAGACGAAGAGGGGAAGGAGAAAAAAGAATGCCGTGGTGTTGGATTAGAATTAGAAGTATCAGTAAAAGCTCCCGTGCGTGTATGTGAGTGTGTGCGTGCACACGTGTGTGTGTGTGTGTGTGTTTACTTGCTCTGTCTGCTAAATGGTTCTAGAAGCAGTGATACCCTCTTTCTGAAAGCAATGATATCTTGGTAGCAATAAACACATTTAGCTCTAAGATGTTGGTTTCTGAATACCATGCTCCACCAAAAGAAACCATGAAATTTTAGAGAAATCACGGATTCCTGGCCTGGAGCAGGGTAAATAATAAACTAAGCCTGGACCTTCCTTCTATGCCAGAGAAAAAGAAAAGTACTCAAAACTGATTGAAAATGTCAGCCTGAAAGGGCTCTCAGTAGTCAAATTTGAGACAATTACAGCATCAAAATATATAATGATAGGAGTGGATTAAAACATTATGAATTTTTTAAAAAATCCTTGAGTTCATACTGATTTTTTAAAGGGGGGAAGGGGAGGAAAAATTTTCTTTACAAAAATAAGCCAACTAATGAGGATGGAAAAACCAAGAGAAATAGAAAATCATCATTTTCACAACCACCATAGCAATAACTGATTCTGGAAAGATTCATCTGTGGATGCTAATATCATTAGGTGAAAGGCTATTAGGAAACAAGATATTCAGAGTCTCAAAGTATCTCCCCATAGATTATTTATTGATTGTCAAGGGGGAAAGATATCTTTACAATAGGGAAATCTAGGAGATATACCTTTACCAAATGATGAAGTTTAATATCATCAACATTAGGACAAACTAACATCTGATCTAACACCTGATATTATGCACTATGAAGGACACAACATCACTAGTGGAGCATTCTTGCCAAATATATTTAACCTAAATATAATTATGAGGGAACACCAGACAAATCCAAATCACAGGGGATCCTCTAGAGTAACTGACTTGTACTCTTCAAAAATGTCATTACCATTAGGAGGAGGAAGAGGGGGAGGAGGAGGAGGCAGCAGCTGGGGGACTGTTCTGAATTAGAGGAGAAAAAGAAATATGACTATCAAAGATCATCTATAAAGTACATGACTGGGACAATTGGGGAAATTTCAATATAGGCTATATAGTAAATAAAATTATTACATTGCTAAATTTTCTGGACACGATCAGACAGATGGTGAAGTATTTAAGGGTGAAATGTCATGATGTCTGCAACTAACTTTGAAATGCTTTAGCAAAACAAAACAAATCAAATATTTATATAGAGAAAAGAGATAAAGCAAAGGTAGCAAACTATTACCAATTGGTGACTCCACATGAAGAGTTTTTGCAACTTTTCTGTGGAATTGCAATTTTTCAAAAAATTGTTGGGGGATGGGAACTCTTGAGGTATTGGGACACTTTCATATGTGTTTTGGCCCCAAGAACTCTCTAGTCCATGTTATTCAGCTGGGGCCTAAACCTAATGAGGTGTGTATAGACAGGTACACCACAGTGCCTGTGACTGCTGGAGCGGGAGGGACCTGGGAGAGCCTCAGCAAAGGTCTTTGGAATGTGGCACTTGCTGGAACATTATCCCTCCTTTACTGTGGCCTTCAAAGCCCTGCATTATCTGCCCACCTCAGTTCTCGATCCCTACCTCTCCTGCCCTTATGTATTCCTCCTTTTTCTATTCTGCATAACCAGCAAGCTCTTCTCACCTTGGACTTGTGCTGTGTCCTCTGCTTGGGAGGCTCTGCCTCCAGACCCTTGTGCACTACAGTCTTCACATCATGTAGGTCTTGGCCAGGGGTCTCACTCTGGACCAGCTGTCTTTCCCTGACACCAGCAGCTCTAGAACAGCCCTTCATTTCCACACTCTCTCTCAGGACATCTTGTTTAGAATTGTTCTTCATGCACCCACCCCAAGGCACCAGTCAGACATTTTAGTTATGCATTTATTTATCAGTTTGTTATCTCTTCTCCCTTGAGAGGGCCTTGTCTCTCTTGGCCACTGCTGTAATCCAGGGCCTTGATCAGCGCCTAATGTACTCTGTAAACACTTGTAGACTTAATGGACCAAGGTGCTAAAACACTGCACAACCCGACAGAGCAAATGCTGTATTGCTTCTCCTGCAATATTTGCATTTAGAGCAATAAAATAAAAATGCAAAAGAAGAGACTTCGAGTCAATAGTCTCTCTCATATTTCTTTTAAAAAACAATTTCGGGATAACCTGAATCAATGCTCTTGGGTTTTCTGGTGAAACAAAAGTATATTTGCAAACAGTCACGAATCATAGCAAACTGGACCTCCCCCTCCTCGTGAGGCTAAATGAGTAAAGGGATGTAACTGCTGCTCTGTTTGCCCCCAGCGCTCCACTTACCAGCCAGAGGAAAGCATCCAACAATCGGAGGTGGGAACCGATTCTGCCTTTCCACTTCATTAAATAATATATCATTTTTACATGTGAGCCGCCAGGCTATGAATCATGTGAGACAGAATGAGAGCTAATTAAAGGGTCAGCTGAGCATATAATTTTGAATTCCTAGGCACCCAAAAACTGAGATTGACAATAAATGTGATAAAACCCAGAATCATTTGTTAACTAATAAAGCAAGAATTTTCAAGCTGCCAACCTGCTAAGCCACATTTTCACATATAAAAGAATCTATATTGAATATAACTCTTACAGGGTAATGAACTTTCAGTCATTTATCCTAGAGTACTTCATTTAAATATACTTAGATTTTTTTTTTTTTTTGCTAACAATTACAAGGTCAAAAAAATATGAGTGAATTGTGTTCTCGTTTCAGATTGAAGTTCACTCCTGAGATAAGGAAACATTGTTAATTGGTATTTCATAGCATATTTCTTTCAAAGTGTGTTCAGGGAAAGCAGGTTAGTAGAAAGAGATTCCATTTGTCAAGAGAGAAAATGAAAATGGAGTTAGACCAAGATGGCCAAGGTCACTAAACAAGTCAGTAACTGTTCTGAGAGCAGAACCTGAAGAGACAGCTGACTCACCGTGGTTTCCCTCCTCCAAATACACTGCTTCATCTAAAAGGTATTTTGAGGATATTCAAGTTTATGCATTTTATATTTGCATTCCTCATGATGAGGAACTTTCACGTTAGAAAAAAAAACTATTACTTAGACACTATAATAGATATCAAGACTATTTTCCTTCTTTTAAAGATCCTTATAGTTATAAAATAGAGCTTGCGATCTAACATGTTGAGACAGCACAGTCAGATATAAATACTAGGTTACAGTTTTTAAAGAAAGGTACTAACTTTCTATCATTACTATAATTTAAAAACCTAAAAAATAAGGTACATTTTCAGAGTTCTTGAATTATTAGAATTTTATCAAATTTAATATTCTCAGAATCCCAGCTAAATGAAATGAACGTTTTACATGTTAAATATATCAATTCTTTAAAAATATAAATCTCCAATATTTTCAATTCTTTAAAAATATAAATCTCCAATATTTTCTGTTCAAGTCCCAGGGTAGAAAAAAAAAATGTTTCCCTCTGTGAATGCAGAGGTGAAAATGTGGGAATTAGTGAGTCAAGTTTCCAAAGTTGTGCCTGTTTTTAAATCCTCTTTCCACATAACATGATACACACCTATCTCTGTGATCAAGTATAGGAAATGCAACAACAACAACAACAACAAACCACAGCTTGAGGACAACATATTCAAAAGATTGTCTGGACCTTTCCTAATCTTATGGGCCCAGCATGAACCACTGATCACAACACCAGTACTTCAGTATGTACAAAACAAGAAAACTGCACAACAAGCCTTGCTTGCACAATAGATTTGTCTTTTTACTCCTCATACCCAAATCTTCACACACATGGAATGCCTCACCTTTGATCCCAGGGAAAGTGTGGTTATTATCCTTGGCTACACCTCCCCCCAATATCTGCTGTAATACATAGGCTTCCATCCCCTCTACAACTCTAAAGGAAATGCTTCCTGCATTGCCATTTCCAAAAGAAGATTTCCTCAGGAAAAGGAAAGCACATGCTTCTATGGGATGCAAAGCTATATATAGATAGATATATAAATATCTGTATGGCTGGATCTACAAGCAGAAAATAGCAAAGAAGACTACTGTAAGCTCCACGATTTCTCTAGTCTGTCATATTGGAGCACTATAAACTCTTCCTAAGAAAAGAATCGGTAATTTGACATTTATTTTCATGGCCAGAATCATGGAAGGGAAAATTAATTTATATAAAACTGCATTTAAAATATTTTTTGCTTAAAAGAAATACTAATATGAATAATAGACTAAGAGTTAAATACGAGTTATTACTATAAGCAAAAAAAGGGGGAGCTTTTTGCTGCTCCTAGCAAAGGTCCACATGAAAGTCCTTTCAGTTTCAGTGCTATATATTCTATCCTAATTCAAAGAACACAGGATACTATATACCATTTGGAAGAGGAAAACTATCTAGGATTGACATTCCTACCTGAGTTCTTTCTGGAGAATTCTTCTCCTGAAGAAGATTAATGCCTAACTCTAGAAGAGAACTGCTTAGTTGTGGTCAACAGCCTCTTACTCATACTTGACAATTCTTTTGGGACTTATTAAAGACAGACTGCAAAAGCTGTAGCCACTGAACCATCCAATGAATCCTGGGTCTGTTGCTCCATTGACTTTCCAACATGCCTATCCCCATAGACCTTACCAGAGAGAACTGTGCACAGATGGAGTCTTTCCCATCACCCAAACTAACTCAGAGCTCTCTCCCATGAATTTTCATTAGTCAATGAACAAGAAAATGTTCCAGTCAATGGATCACAAAAGAAATGGCCTTTCTTGACCAGAAAATGAATACTATCCTTATTCTAAAGTTACTTTACTATCCTTATTCTAAAGTTACTTTTAAATGTAATATTCTATTTTATAATGTTATGGTACCATTTGAAATGATATAAGGTAAAACACAAAAATGGACATTTTGTGATAAGTGTCTCTGCTTAGTTTAATTCTTTATCATTGAGATTTTTCACAGATGCTAACAATTTTAAGTGTTTCAGATTGCCGTTAGAGTCCCAATGGGAAAGGAACACAATATTCAAATTGGGAAAATTTTAAGAGTTTATTTTTAAAGGACTATTTATAAATGTAAAGTCAGATGTAGAGGAACCACAAGGATACACAGGAACCAGGGGTATGAGTGGGGATATTGTTACAACTCCCAGAGGAGAAATCAGTTACCTAACCCTGGAGAGAAGAAAAGACCGTGAGGGAGGCCATGTTGAGAAAGGCAGTGACCAGCACAGGACAGTCAGCCTGTGGTACCCTTCCAGGGTTGGATCCAGGAAATAAACACTTTGATCTCACTTTCCTCCCTCCCTCCTATCTCCTGCCAGCATTTTCCATTAACCAAACCGAACTGTAAGACAGAGGGCAAGGGATTCCACAGATTTAGTCCATATAAGTCAGCCTCCCAGAGTAGAGAATTGAGTGGACAAGGGTTAGAGTGGATCCAGAGGGACAGATGGAAGATATCCACAGGTAGAGACAGACCACACAATACTTCCTTTTCAAGATTAGATTAGATTATAGATATATTTTCAAAATATACAGAATCAAGGGATTCCCATGGGACAGGAACAGATGCAAGGTCCCCAGCGCAGTTGGTCTTGTCCCCCAGGGTCCCTAAAATAAGCCCATAAGCACTGGCAGTGCAAGGCACGATCTTGCTGAGTAAGAAAGTGTTGCTCATTTCTTGCCATACAAGGTTAAATCCATATTCAGGAAGATTTTGACAAGCTCTTCTGAACACGACACAAAGAAGTTTGGATTGTCTATGTGCAAAATTGAACCACAGAAGTTCTTTGATCGGAGCAATGCCATGATTGTATCTTTGTTTAGAAAAATTTCTTTGATGGCATTATGACATGGCAATTAGAAGAGGACACGAATGAAAGCTAAGAGACCGCACAGAAAGCCATTACAATCATCCAGGAGAAACAAATTCAGTATTGTCATTTTGTGCTTTATACTGTTAAAAAAATCCCTGGTGCCTAATATTTTGTGATATATAAGGAATGATACAAAATTTGTCCCTTCAGCTTTGAAGTTTCTATATCCTCTCATTGATAACTCTTGCTTCTTGACATCCCAGGACCAGTCATTCACCAACTCTTACTGAGTTTAGCTTTTTAGCATCTCTAGAACCTACCTCTTCTCTCCACCAATACTTTGATGAAGACCACATTTATCACGTAGACTAACATTTCTCAAATTATGTATAAATGGGTCTTGAGGATTCCATGAAAAAGAAATGTTTTCTTGTCAAATACTTTGGGGAAGTCCTGAGATAAATTTAAATAGTTTAATTATATGACTTGTGAATTCCTAGAGAGAGGGCCACTGGCAGCAGTTCTCCCTTTTCACAGAAAACCTAGCGACATCTCCAGGGACAGTGGTGCACCTCAGAATATAGATGGCAAAATGCTGACACGGACAAACTAAGGTTTTTCTGTATTTCAGTAAAACTTCATTCAGTCTGCTGACTTTTCTGTATTTATTGTCCCCAGGAAAGAGATCACATAGCATAAAGCAGAAAAGAAGGTAATCCTTTCTTGCAGTTTGAGTTTCAAACATTAGGAGAACTCATGGACAACAGATTTGGAAGAATATGATGAGTAAGAGCAAAGCTTCCTACATTCAGACTAAATAAAAGAGAGAGAAAGAGAAACAGTTAAAAGGTAATTGCAGAGACTTTTGATCTAAGTGAGTACCTGGAAAGGGGGCCCAGGTCCCAGCCCACTCACCAGCCATGCACTGAGCCCTGATGGAAGGAAAGGTAACAGAAACCCCCAGAAGGTTTGATGGATCTAAGAAGCTTGGGAATCTATACCTTCCTGGGAAGATGGAGCCCTGAGAATAAATTATGGCTTTGTAAATAAATGGCTGAAATGTACTATATTCATGTCTATATAGGGGTTTCTCAGTATCAGCAATATTAACATTTTGGTCCCAAAAAAATCTTTGTTGTAAGGACTATCCTGTGCTTTATAAGATGTTTAAAGGCATTGCTGGCCTGTATCCACTAGATACCAGGAACATAATCCCCTTCCAAACAAAATGTTTCTAGACCTTACCGAATGTCCATGGGGGGAAAATAATCCCAGTTAAGAACCACTAGCCTAGGGGCACCCGGGTGGCTCTGTCGTTGGGCGTCTGCCTTCGCTCAGGTCATGATCCCAGGGTCCTGGGATCAAGCCCCGAGTTGGGCTCCCTGCTTGGCGGGGGGTCTGCTTCTCCCTCTCCCACTCCCCCTGCTTGTGTTCCCTCTCTCGCTGTGTCTCTGTCAAATAAATAGGTAAAATCTTTAAAAAAAAAAAAAAAAAAGAACCACCAGCCTACGTAGATAGAGTCCTAGACAGCTTCAACAGTTTCCTCCTGGAACAGTATAGTTTGCCAGTAGCTGAATGCAACATTCTGGAGGTTCTAGAGCAACCTGTATGGATGATGTGCTAGAACCAGATGGGATAGAAAAAAAAAATCAATGGCTATGGATGCCAGAAAAGACTGCTGATCACTCCCAAGGACAAAACGGTATGCTCCCCATGGATACCTCTGCATGGTATCTGCACTGGTTAAGAATGAGGATACTGGAGCATAGCAGACAGTGGGCTGCCCATGTTCAAATCCCAGCTCTAGTCATTAAGAGCTGTTTGACCTTGGCAAATCATTCAACTTTCTGGGCTTGTTTCCTTATCTATAAGATGGAGATCATAACAAGCATATACCATATAGGGTTATTATAGTAATTAAATTAGTTCAAATTTGTAAAGTACCTACTCTTTACATAACTAAGTTTTGAATAAGTGGTGGTTTTTACATGTATATAAACACTCACTAGACTTAGATCTAAGAGAAGGAGTCATATAGCTAAGTTTCTACTGTCAAATCAAATGAGACTCACAATAAAAACTGAAATTCCTAGAAAAAATGAAGTTATTTTTACATTACCAATTTGTGTTTAGAAATTTCTTCTATGTCGGTCTCTTTGCATCCAGTCTAACCTTCTCTGTCTCTACCCCTCCGTGTATCTTCATACCACCATTGTGATCATCATTTACATCTCAGATCTGATCAGATAATGGGCATCTGATCAGTCATGGTCACACAGAGATGCCCCAAGAGTTCAAGGCTATGCGGTGGAGGGTATGGCATGAAAGTTCACTAAGTTTCTGTGTAAAATTTTATTTGAAATAATGATCTATGCTCCTAAAAAACATTTGAAAATCATTGGCCCACAGAGATTCCATCAGATGGCAGTCAAACCCACCCATGAACAGCCCTTGCCCATCCTTCCAGATGTTTATAAACACAACCCCAGGATCCAGATGAAGAAAATCACTGATAGAGAGCATGTGTTCTATTAACTTCATAGTTTTGCACATGCTAGTTCATCTGCTTGGAGTACCTTTCTCTATCTCCTGCAGATGTGATGTCAATGAAGGGATCTTTTGCAGAGAAATATGCTCAGATTTGCATTTTTTAAAGAAAACTCATGGACTGGAGGCCTCTCCTTTGGTGCTGGGGGCCCTGCTTCATGGGCTGTAGAAATTTTTGCCAAGGCTGGAGATCCCTATGATAAAATACATAGCTTCCCCAAATGTATCACACTCTCTCACAACATCTGGCCACAGCACTGGGGTGCTCCAGAGATGCACACTAGCCTTGGATCCACTAACTTTAGGAAATCAACCTCTTTTTCTTTTCTATTTCCCTGCTTACCCTTCCCAAAGGTCCCTGCTGCTCTTCCCTTCTAGAATATAGTCCCCTCAAGGGGCCTCTAGAACACCAAAACCAGTCTCACTTCTAGTATAGGCAACTTCTGCTTTCTTCTCTGCAAGGCAACTCTCCCCTGAGGCCAGGGAAGCATACAGGCCTGGCTACCTGCTTGGAAAGGGAAAGGAAATACACATCTAGAGTGAAACAAACTGTCTCACAGGGAATCATGATTCTACCTGCATGGATATCTCAGGGAATCACCACTTCTTTCTTCATATTTTTCATGAATAAGTTTAGTTTTGTGGTCAGAAAAATATGCTACTAAAAAAAAAAGTCCGATCAGGACCCACATTTATGATGAAGCAAGCACCATTATGCAAGTTAAACTATAATACAGGTAGATGACACACAGCAGTAGCTTGCTTTTCCAGATCTTCAATGCGGTTTACGCTGAGATGAAAAATGCTGCTATTTCCTCAAGAGGGTCACCATTCATTGTCTTCACTGAGGCATCCATGTTCATACCCTTTCAGTTCAATGCCACAACCCATCAGATCACCTTCTCTGCTGTCCCATTTGGCAGCCAGTCCCAGGACTGCTGCTGGTTTTCCATCTGTCAAACTCAATCTATCTTCAAAAGAGAGGCAGGGCCTGGAGAGTAAGCTGAGCAAACAACAACGAAGGCAGACTGATTTTACCCAGAATCTGGTCTTCTCTGAGGGGAGGAGGAGTCCTAATAATATGGAAAATTTCCTAACAGGGACTTGCTTCCTGGCTTTGTGAGAGTCTGGCTAGAACGGAGCTTCCAGCCTGGGAGAGAACAACCCCGTATGGTGACCAGCTTTTGCAGCTGTTCCTTGCCCAGCCGTGAAGATTCCTCTTGACCAGCAGTAAGAGGGTCAAGTGAGGTAGCAGCCATTTTGAACAATTCTGTAGAGTGTGCCCACACTCCTTGTTAAAGCAGATTGATCCAGAGAAGCCAGCTGATCCAAGCTAGCCAGTTAGATGGAACAGAACATGCCTACATAACTTCCATAAAAATGGAACCAACTGAAATGGGCTCTTTCATTTGCTAGTTGAATTACCTAGGGTAAGGCACTTAACCTCTTTTGACCGATTTCTTCATCTGTGAAAAGAACAGTCTGAACTAGATGATGTTTAAATTTCCTTTCTACTCTTGGATTATGGTTTTTGTGATGAAGGTGAGTTCTAGAGGCAGTGAGGCCTGGGTTCAAGGTCATGTTCTGTTAGTTACTAGTCTGAAGACCTAGAAAAGTTCCTCAACTTCTTAAGCATCAGTTTTATCATGTGTAAAATGGAGATGATGATACTGCCTATCTTGTTATTAAATGATATAATACATGTTAAGTGCTTAAAACACTACCACACACAGTAAAGCAGCTTATGGCCTCTGGTTGATATTGTTATTGTTGTTATTTCTATATGGAACACAATTTGAAATTAAAAAAAAAGGAAGGAAGGAAGGAAAGGAAAGAAGGAAGCCAAGGTGAAAAGATAATTGTTCAGGCAAAGGAATGCTTTAAATAAGAAGATCAAACCATTTGGCTTACCATTAGTGCAAAGAGGTGGGTGAAGGGTAGACAAAGAATCAGTATGACCTTCCGGGCATGTAAAAATGCACAGGATGTTTAATTGTGACCTTAAAAAAAGAGAAGGTAACACTATTGATCCCAAGCTCTATCACTCTCAGAACCTAAATAAAAAATCCAATAAGAAGGGGTATTCCAGATACAAGTAGCACTGGGTAAAATCATAACTCTCCAATGAATGATCAACTATTCAACTTGGAGAACCATGTTGAAGACTTAATATTTCCTTTGCCTTTCTTTGTGACCTTGCCTTGGTGACATGTACCATATCCATATACCAGGGCCATTCCTTCCTTCAAACATCAAGAGCATAATGCTCACTACTCCAACACCACACAAAATTGATTATCTCAGATCCAAATGATTTTCTCAATCCAGAAACTACTCGAACACCCCTAAAAGTGGTAATGGTTTAAGATGCTCAGAAGAATAACCTAGGTTGTCTATTATAGAATATTTTTCTCTATATAGACGGTGTGCTCTGGTAGCAACTTAGGACATAAATTTACTTAAATACGTAGCCTTATCCCAGTTCAATTCTTTGGTGAGTCAATGATCTGATTGGGTACGATGTAATGAATTGAAGAAGGTGACAGAATATAAGACTGGTAAGAGATGAAAATAAATAAATAAAAGAACCAGTGCTGCATAATGTGGCAGAATATAATGCTGCCCTCAAGAGACATAAAACCTCAGCAATCAATGGAGTGCAGTTAGTGAAGGCGGTCGTCCCAGGGTACTTCGGCCAGAACAAAAATGTCATTCTGCCTATACAGGTGGAAGCAAGTGTCACTGAAATTGATGGGGACAGAGATCAAAGATAAACTCATCCTACAAAGGGCATGTCACACCTGCCTCTCATATAGAAGACTGTATAGATCACATGCATATTTTTCACATCGTATTTGTGAAGATTTGCCACTCTTGTTCTATTTTCTGGGCTTATATGTGCAAAGAAACATGTGCACAAATGACAAGAAATTGGTGATGAGTTTCCCTATTTGGGGGATCCTAGGGACCTCCTAAGGAATGCAAAACCTCAATCATCTATGATCCCATATTTACAACTTGATATTAGGTGCCCGAGAATTCAAAGTATGTTTACGGTGCTCTTGGACATCTCAGAACAAAATGAGTCCCTACTGTCTGTCCCATTCCACTATCTCAGCGCTGTCGAACGCTGCTGTGTCCTGTGGCTACCAGGACTTTTTCAAAGCCAACTGGTTCTTTTGCAAGACAATGAAAGACAAAGGGAACATTTCAAAGATTCTCTTTTTAGGCAATATTCTCTCCTCTGACATACCTGCACACAGTAGTGACTTTTAGTTGTGGAAAGTCGCCTGAGACGAGTTAATGACTTGCTGACTATCAAAATAGCAATTTGTTCATGGTTATGTCCCAAATTGGGTGTTATTCAGTTACTTTTATGTTTACATTTTAAAACTATGTTCTTGTAAAATATCTAGCATGGCTATTTTCCAAATTTGGAACGTAGAGGATCCAGCAGCATTAGGATTCTAAAGTCATCTCAGAAACAGAGGTACAGATTTAATCTAAATCATCCTAATCACTTGGAGGTCTAATCAGAAATGCTGCCCACTTGCCGTTACATTTACATATTTTTAAGTGGGAATTCGCTGATATACGGTGATAGTAGGAAGAAGTTTGCTCGGAAGCTAACCTATAAAGCCTTTAAATGAGACGAGCATCCCATAGCCTGCTTAACTCTTTCTGGGGTTCTATATAACCCTTCAAAATGCCTGGGAGGAAAACTCGTTCTGTTTTATTTCATATACAAAATCAAGGAAGCTGCCCCAAGGCACCTTGGGCATGTTTTTCCTTTATACGGTGGCCTCTCAGTGAGCCCAGAAGGCTGGACCCTGTGTCAGAAGCATGAAGCCCAGAGGAACTTTCAAAATGGAAGCAGAAGGCTCCACCCCATTACTGTCCTCAGACTTCAATGTGCAAGAGACACACGGAGAGGTTTAAAATGGAGATTTGGTTTCAGGAGGCCTGAGGTGGAGCCTAAGATTCTGCATTTTTTAACAAGCGCCCAAGCGATGCTAGTGCTGCCTGTCCATGGACCAGCACTGAGCAGCCAGGAATGCGATCTCCTTGGCGAGACCCCAGTCCTGTTCCACCACCACCGAGCTGCGTGACCTTGGGCACATGACGTGGCTTCTCAGTGCTTCCATTTCCTTTTCTGTAAAACCAGACAAGACACAGAGGCTCTAAGCGAATTTAGGGAGTGGAAGAGAATGTGGATGAATAACTTTAGGTGCAAACATTATGAAAAAAGTTTAAGGAGCTACTCAATGAACGGACTTCAAAATCACGAAGGACATTCTTCTCCCGAAACCAGCCAACTGGGTGCCATTGCTTCTGCTTCAAATTACTGTTCTAGGTGGCTGCCCTCTGACCAGGCTACCGCGGACTACCTGGGCTTCTGCACGAAGTTATTTCTGAGTGGCCCCTGGACTACACCCTACGTAGCAGCAGAGTCCTCTGGAAAATTCTTGTTCCAAAGTCCTGAGTTCCATTAAAACAGTCTCAAGTCACTAAGTTATTGAATTAAATCATCGGGAGGAACAGAAGATAATTTTCCATGCCTCTATGATTTATGATTTATATAATCCTCTCTACTAAAATTTACCTATTGCTACCTGCTTGTTTTACACATGACAAAAGTGAGAGCTGGTCAAAAGAAACTCCTTGCCCACTATCACAAGAATAATTAAGGCTGGAAACAGTGTGCTTAATTCCCAGTTGAGTCGGATTGCCTCTGCTCCACATTAGGAGACATCCTCCTAAACTCTTCCTTCTCGCCAAGCTTCCTGAAGGCCACCTGCGCCGTTCTCGGTTTGCGGCCGCAGATGGTTAGTGCTGTCACTGGACCAGAGCAACACGGAACCACAGGGAGAGGAGAAAATCACAGGAGCAGGGAAGAAGCATTCCTCATAAATGAAGTAGAAGGGACTGGAATGAAGAAACATGGAGTTTTAGTAGCCGGTCATCCCCCATCTGTGCCCTCAGAGGAGACTCGGGAAAGAATAACCAAAATACTTCCTGGGTTTCCAGATGCTCAGAGATGCTGTTATCCATTTTAATCTGCTTTCAACAGAAGATCTTCTTCGAAGTATACTGCAACAAAGAGGCCACCTTAGAACTAGGGTAACTGCTTGCCATATGATTAGGAACAGCTTGGATGCAAGGTTCACGATAGCACACAAGCTCTAGAAAGAAGCCTGTAAGCAAGAGAGCGTGCCAGGAGGCAAGATCTGGACCTAGAAGGAGGAACTGCACATGAAAGGAGCCAGCCTGGATGCAGACTGATTAGCTGCGAAAAAGTGGTCACGGGTATCAAGCAAGGAATGAATTATGGAGTTGTGTGGAGAGAAATGGGCTCAGGGCAGATTTATTATGCTCCATTTCCACTCTGCTAGCAGGCTGCTCAGAGTCTCCGAGGTACAGATTTACTCAGGATTGAAATTTTACATCCAGGGACGCTATCTCAAATAATCTAATTTAGTGAGATGAGAAAATCACATCTCGTAAAACTATCATCTCTTTTCAAAGGCTGTTGAGGTATCCAGCCAGAGCATGAGCTTCTATTATAGGCGATACGGAGACAACAGACTTAAAGATGAAATTATTTTAATAAGCAATGTTACTACTCAGTATGTGCGGTTTGCTCTTTACAACCTGAACTTCATAAATTTTTATAAGGTGTCTATTTACTGTCCGGCTCAGGAGCTGCTGTGTCACTGTTGCTCAGTCAAAGCTTTTCCAAATAAAAGAATCTGGGCTGGATGTGATACATCTGGGATAGTAAGATAGACGGCAACCCACCTATTTCCTGTGTCTCCTCAGTAACGTTCATGTCTTCTATGCAAATGTTAAAATAAATATATTCCCCATCACTGGGAAGTGGGTTGCTCTTTTGGCCACTGTACATGCGAGAGCAGAATGCCTCAGCAGGAAGGCACCTTGACCATCCTCTACTGATTCTCAGTGGAGGAGAAATGATGTGCGTGAGCACGGTATAATCATGCCAAGAAAACTTCTTCAGGACTTGTGTGTGGGTGTCTTTTAGACTCTTTGGAGAAAAGGGGGAAAAAAAAGACAGGGGACTATTTCCAAATAACCATTATCATTTTCCAAGTGCTCATTATGTTTCTGGGGCAGGATTAGCACTTCATATATGTTATCTCACTGAGTCCTTATAGCTCTTGGAGGTATGGAGTATTCTGGCCATTTTATAGGAGAGGCATCTTTAGCCTGGAGAGGTTTATAATTTTCCCAAAGCCATACAGCAGGAACTCGATCCAGGTGTATCGGATCCCAAAAACAGTGTTTTATACCTGTGTTACCTCCTGACATTGCTTCTCCTCATTATTCGGGATTCTTGGTTACCCAGGAGAATACTAGGCAGAGGCAAGGACCTCAGGAAACCTCAGAAGGGAAAAGAGGTTAGGAATTACAATATTTCAGGTTGAGCCCCTATAAATTGCCTGGACAAACTTGTCATTTTACTGAGAAGAGACCATGAGGTGCTCACAGAACTAGTCTGGGGTCACAAAGCTAGTTAAAAGCAGGAGCAGGATTTCCTCCTCATCCTACCAGTGGTGCTGCCAAAGGCAACATATCTAGTTGGGTTGATGAAGGCTTGCACGAGGTCGCTTTCCCTTCTCTAATTTTGGGGATTTTTTTTCACCTCACTCTCTTCACCGGCTTTCCCCCGAAATAGAATGAATGGAATAGGTAATTAGGATGTGATTAGGCAGGGTCGGGAGGAGAAAGAATATTCTGGTGTATTTCCTTATCTTGAAGATCAAAGTCATCCTAGGTGTTTTTTTAGGGGAAGGGGTACGAGGGGAGGAGAAATCAAATATTCAGTTAATAGACATCAGCTTTTACTATTTGCCAGATCCCTGGATAGGCACTAACTAGATGAAGCAGTCTGCTCTCAAAGAGCTTACAGTCTAGTGAGAAAAATCAATACAATCAACACAAACCTGATCATCACAATCTAATATTGCAGGCACCACAGACGAAACAGAAGAAGTGATGTGAAAAGGTTATCCAGGAGTTTAGCTCAGGCAGGATGAGGATGCAGGGCAGCTTTTAGGACATCATCGAAGATGCAGGAAAGCAACTGCAGAACTCTGGCTAAGAGAGGACACGCTGGGATTTTTGCCTTTCAGCTGTTAAATGAGATGATGTTCTGGCACGTAATAGGTGCTCAAGTGTAACATGCTTAAAAAGCTAAGGGGAAAGATGAGGTAATTATTCTTTCATCTTTTAGGGTGTCAAGAAACACCTACCTCTTCGCCTACCTTTTTTCTTATATGTCCCCCTCCCCTGCTTATGGTCACTCCTCAAATTATTTTATCAATAATTCCAAAAAGGGGATAGATTATAGCGGCCAGCCAATTTGAGCTTCCACTCAATCTTGGAATTCCTTATACGTTGTTTCCGGTGGCCAATCCTCTCACGTGTCACATACTTTCCGCTGGAGCAAGGGTGAAACTTCAAGGCCACTACTGAACAGTATGAATCATTAGAAAGTTCTCTCTCATATTGAATTGAAATCTGCCTCCCTCCAATCCCACCCACTGAATCTAATTGTGCCTGCTGGAACTTCAGAAAAATGAATCTACTTCTTTGTCCACGTGTCATCCCTTTGAATGTTCGTAGGCAGCTTCCATGTCAGTTCAAAGCCCTCTTATCTTGCACCAGATGGTAAAGCAAGTGACTCGTCCTGTTGCTAAAGGAGGTTAAGCAATGGCAGCATGGTGGTGGGGAGACTCCCCAGAGTCTTTAAACTTTCCCCAGAGAATTTAAACAAATTTTGCTTTGTGTCTTTCTTCATGCTAGGCTGCTTCGAGTGGCTTCAACCAGTGCTGAAATCATGTTCTTAGTGCACACTGTCTTATGGTCATAGCAAGGCTTCACAGAAATAAAGAAGTGGGCTAGTCCAAGAGGCCCTTGGAGTAGCACAATCTTCTCAACTAAGCATGGGTCCCAGAGACTATTAAAAATCCATCCCGTGGGGGGGCGCCTGGGTGGCTCGGTTGGTTAAGCAACTGCCTTCGGCTCAGGTCATGATCCTGGAGTCCATGGATCGAGTCCCGCATCGGGCTCCCTGCTCGGCGGGGAGCCTGCTTCTCCCTCTGACCCTCCCCCGTCTCATGCTCTCTCTATCTCATTCTCTCTCAAATAAATAATTAAAATCTTTAAAAAAAAAAAAAAATCCATCCCGTGGAGGGCCTCTCCAGCAAGCATCATTATTAGCCCTATGGAACAGTTCAGATGTTGTCTTTTAAATGCTTTTCCTAATGTTAGAAAAATAAACTTGCCATGTCACCAGTAATCATCTCTTGAAAAGAGCCATAAAGTCTGACATTGTTATCTCCTCTATGCATAATTCCCTCTCACATTTAATTTGATTGGTGGTATCATTTTCCAGGTAGATATACCTTTTTGCCAGTCACCCAACTTCACCAACCCCTGCTCCCTTTGGTTACCAGGGAGCCTTCCTTATTGTCGAAGAAAGAGGTTGACATCTAAGAGGACTGTGTCAGGCTAAACATAGGGTTCCATCAAAACACGAACTTGCAATGAGGAGATGTCAAACTATTGACTTTTATGCCACCTTACCCTCAAACAATCTCTGAAGTTTTACAGATAAAAGGTTTTTTAACAAGATAGAACACTATTGCTCAGATTTTAAAATAATCAATGACAAAGTTGTTCACAGTATAATAATTATTTTTAATGTCACTTTTGTTCATTATTTTACATAGGAACACTAAAACATTCTCTGATTTACATTTTCAAATGGGTCTATTGAGGTACACACCCTGAAGACAGAACTGTTACACATACACAGCAATTTTCCTGCTATAATTCTTGATAATTCAGAAATACGATTTCAAGAATTCAAATATTTCTAAAGACCGGGTTGCCTTCCCCCCATGCCAGCCAAGAGCACATTATACTGTTCCTTTTTCCAAAGCACTTTAAGAGGAAGACAACAGATCTGAGAACCTGTGAAATTCTCGACAAATTTAAACCTTGCTTATGTAAGCTATACACAGGGAGGAAAGAAAGCCTTCAAGGATTTGCAAAGGCTTACAGGGGTCTCTCTGCCAGGAGAGCAGCCTGAACGTGTTTGGCACCGTCATCTGGGTCTCTACTTGGTAGCTGTGGAAAAGAGAAGACAGGAAGAGCCCAGAGTCCAGAGAGAAAGGAGCCTGTGTTTCCCATCATAAAACCACAAGGACAGGAGAAATGGCTGTTCGCAGGCTGCAGAGAAGGGAGAAGCCAGGAGACATGAGAGGGAAGAGACACTGCTGACATTCAGGAGTCACGGTGGTCCCCGTCCTGGCCCTATGGTCCCTGCAGTTGGTGTGGTCACCACAATCACTGAAGCTGTCTGAAGCTGTGAGCGGGCAAAGGCTAGCTCCATAGAGCCCTGGATGGAGAACTTCATCAAGGCATAGTCATCATCTGGGGAGCCAAGGAAAATCCTGGCTCTAAGACCTCACATCCCACCTCTTCTTTTTTTTTTTGTAGAGTTAGGTTTGGGCCCTGGAATCTGAATATCCCAAGTGAGCTCACAGGGATACTGAGGCAGGTGGCCAGTGGTCCCCATTGTTATGGAGAACCATGGTGTACTAAAACCTGTGGCTGAAGGCCACTGGGTAGTCAATGAGAGAACACAGCCTTGTTCTCTAGAATTTGCACCTGACAGGGCTCCACATGGGTGACTCAGAGCAGCTTAAGGAAGGAGTGCCCTGTGGTTAATGCATCATAGAGGAACTGAGCTTGGCCTGTTCAACTGGACTTTTACTAAGAACCACAGTAACTCTGATATGCGTCCCGAGTTGAGAGCAAGTGTTAATCTAGGGAACTAGACTAAGTTTGGTCTGTGAATCAACTGGGATACTTACAAAATATTTTGATAAAATATTTAGATTAGTGGGTCCTGCCTCAAGCCTGGTGAGTCAGAAAACTTCAAGGGTGAATTACAGAAATCTGCATTTTTTGCAAGCCCTCTAAGGATTCCTTTACATGTAAAGTCCAAGAATCACTGTGCTAGAGACATTTTTAAGATCAGCCTAGGACCACAAGCATGAGACACAAAGAGAAGGTTATGCAAAAGAACAAGACTAAGATTTTACCTTCCACATTCTGAGTCTTGATTTTATTGCTGTGGAAATGACACTGACCATTAAGAACCATACATATAGGAAGGGAAAAATGAAGGGGGTGGGAATCGGAGTGGGAGACAAACCATGAGAGACTATGGACTCTGAGAAACAAACTGAGGGTTCTAGAGGGGAGGGCGGTGGGGGGATGGGTTAACCTGGTGATGGGTATTAAAGAAGGCACGTACTGAATGGAGCACTGGGTGTTATACACAATGAATCATGGAACACTACATCAAAAACTAATGATGTAATGTATGGTGATTAACATAACACAATAAAATAAAATTTTAAAAAAAGAACCATACATGTAGTTAAGGTATACATATATATATGTACATATATATATATATATATATATATATATATATATATATGGACTTAAATTCTTTGGTAATCCTGCATATAGTTTACCAATTATGGTTTCTTTGTTTTGTGTTTTTTTTTGTGGGTTTTGGGGTTGTTTTGTTTGTTTGTTTTGCTAATTATTTTGTTGTCTAAATTCCAACTTGGAAAATCCAATGCAGGTGTTAAAATAAATGCCTGTGAACCCAGGAGGATTCCCCTACAATTCAAATGCCCGAGAAGAGACTGTCCTTAAATGAGTCCACTCTGGTCACAGACCCTGGTTCCATGAGCTGGCTCCTATACCTAGACCACTCTGATTTGGATCACTTCCAAACACTCCAGGTTTATACATGTTCAGGAAGTACATTCATGCGGAAGCTACATCTTAAGCCATCTGGTCTTTTCAAAAATCATACAGCCTGATTTATATATTTTGTTATTAAAAATCCATCTGTGCTTCACACGGTTACAAATTGTCTAGAGCCCTTGTAGGGCTTACAATTCCACACCTCTATTCTCTCTTTCATTTCATTGTTCTCCTAAAGTAAACAAGAAAAGATAGAGGAGAAAATAATATATATTTGAAAAATACAGAGTAAGTTTCAAACTCAAGTTACAAAACTTAGAGTTGCACAAATTCTCTTGGCAAAGAAATCAATGTATCTGTGAGGTATTTGATATAAATTATTTAACCGTATAATGTATAATAATGGCTACCTTTATGAGTACTAGACTTTGAAAGTCCTAAGAACTTTGTTAAGTATGTTATGTGTACTTGTTTTTTCTGACAATCCCATGAAAATTTCTCTCATTGTTCTTAAACTTGGGAAACTAAGACCCAGAGAGGTTGAGTAACTTGGTCAAAGTTACACAGCTAATAAGTGGAAGAGCTGAAATTTGCATCCACAAAGTCTGACTCCAGAGGTTTCTGGATTCAGAATTCTACCATTAGGCTATATTTCTTTCCATCTCCGATAGTATAACATATGCAGGTAATGAGATATGTAACATGCAGGTAATGATTGAATATAATCATCAGCATTTCCAGATATCATGTAAGACCGTGTACAATGACCAATTCATTAAAATAAAAATATTTATATATATAAAATCAAAACGCCTATATTTATATACAAGTGTGTTTTTTATATACAAACAATGGCATTTTGTCCTTTGTATTCTTACTTTCAGCATTATATTTTAGGTAAAGTATAAGGTAATACCTCTATTTCTAAGTCTGTGAGGTACAGTTTTCCCACCTCTAACATATCAACTCTAAGGACATCAGAGGGTCTATATAATTGCTATGTGAAGTTTAAATGTTAGTGTTAGTACCACTAGAACTTTTCTTTCCTTATTTGTAATGTCTCATTTCCTTAGGCTCAAATTTTAAACACTCTAGATTCTCTGGTCTCTTATCAATGAGGATTTTGCACAAAGAGCCCTCCTTTTCACCCTAAAGACTGAATAGTCATTTTTATACCCGTAACTCATACTTTGCAGAAATAGCAATCTGTTAAGCCTGAGATTAATCAGAATCTGAACCCTGGTTTGCAACCAGTATAAGCTGACCAAGAATCCAGGCCTCTAGACTCTGAAAACCTTACATAATGGACTAGCCATCAGACTGACCACTTTAACCAATACACATTAAAAATCACAGCTCTCTGTAGAATTTGACACAATTTTAACACAAGTATATTAAGCAAAGATTGAAAAAAGAATTAGCTAAACATCCCTCACAATGGACCTTTTCTTAGTTGTAGCTCAAAGGTTCTTTTTAAAATGTCATAGTATCTTCTTAGTTGTGTTATTTAAAAAGTACACATCACAATATGGAAAACAAACTTTAAAAAAGTTTAATCGATTTAATTGAAAAATACTTTTCCTGATCAAAAAGTAAATAATGCAGAAATGAAACATTTTATTCTAAGAGAAAAAGGTGAGAAGCAGTCCCCAGGAGTCTTTCTTTTCCATACAAAGTTCATCAGCACATTCCCCAGGAGGTACCTAAACCGGCCCACTGGAATTACTGAGCACCCTTTTACTTGTTTTCAGATGTATACAGGGGAAAAAAAAAGGGATGTTCGTCCTCAGTTAACATGGGTTATATCCATTTATCCAATTTTTGCTTTGCTGATATGATGATAGCACTATAGCATAATGGCTATTCTAGAATCTCAGCCAAAATAGAGAAGAAAAAGTTGATTTAGCTTTAGCCTGCATATCTCTCTGTGTGTGCTTTTTAATTCCATTTCCCATTATAAACTCAGAAATGTAAACGCCTAACATATTTATATTTATTTCCAAAATAAAATGAATTTCTACCCTATTTGTTGATGATAGAACTGTCTTTATTAAAGAGCAAAGTCATTTTTCATGACGTAGGTATGAAAGCCTGGTCACCTTTCTGTATCAGTTTATATGTGTTTTAATCTATCTCTGCTATTTATGAGATCATAGAGTTGATGTGGTACCAAATGGATCAAAAATAAAAGGGTGATTGGTTTTTATTAATATATATGCCCTCTTCTGTATTTTTTCGCTGACTTCTGAAAAATATGCTCATAAATTTCTTCTCAAAGTGTTTATACTATGCGGAATATCTTGAAACTGAACAAGGGTGAGGAGAGTGTTAGCTCTAAGACGAAATGACCCTTAAGTAATTTAGTGGATTTAAATTGTAATGGTATGATTATCAAGATAAACAACACTACTGTTTCTTCAACAACCACAATATGCACAGTATTCCACTGATGGCTCCCATCTATCGTCACAATAGCCAAGTCAACCCATTTCACAGACAAAGAAACGGAGGCCCCAAGAAGCGAAGTAACCTCCCAAAGCTCTCCAAGTTGGTGAGTAGCAAAGCCAGGGTTTGACCCAGCACAATGCTGTGCCATAACCATCATTCTACGCTGAATTTACACACCAGATACTGCAGTTCTCCACTCATGCTGGAAATTAGAATCACTTGGGGAGATTTCAAAAATACGGATAAATTAAATCATTCCCTTGAAATGAGCTAAAAACATCACTGTTTTTGTAAGCTCATGAATTGATTTTAGTGTGAACTCAGGGTTGAAAACAACTGGATTTGCAAATGCCAAGGTATAGTTGTTTTTTTTTCCTTAAGAAACATGAGTCTCTGAGTGGTACAAGAACAAAAGTTCAAATTGTTTATCTAGAACAGAAACATTAGAGGAGGGCACAGAGCAGCACCACAATCACCACAGGATCCTTCTTTCCTCCCCCAAGCTGCTCCTTCTGCCCCCTGTGAAGATCTCACGCATGGTCGTCCCAGTGCTGAAGGAGACCCAGGGGGTTGTGTAATCCACAACCTCTATCCACAAGTGAAGAGACCAGAAAGAAACAATTTTGCCCAATATCTCATGCTCACAGTAAAGGCAGAATGGGAACTGGAGTCTCCAGCCCCCTATTTCAGGGCTCCTTTCACAGAAAAATTTTGGAAGCAACAGGAAAACAGTTGGGGCAGGGAGTCGGCCAAGGCATCTGAAGAGAATTTTAAGAACCAGAGAGAACACGGGAAAGAAAAAGAATCACAGCAGAGTGAGCAAGGAGAACAACCACAATCTGAATATAATGGGAAAATAAGAAGTAATATACCACAAAGAAATAAAACTGGCCAGAGAAAAATACAAGAGGGAGAACTAGCCGTTGCAACCCTGTATCAGCAAAATAAGGAAAAAATTCAAGGGCATCACCACATCTTCCATCCCGGGTTTGGGAAGCATGTGCAGGCCTAAAATACTTTCAGAATAGAAAGTAATAAGGAAACAAACACTAACTGGAGGAAAATCACCAGACAGAGAGGCAGGGGCTGCCAGAAACTCCCCAAACTGTGAAATATCATCTACTACCTTGCTCAAGTTCAAGGATCAGCTGTTTCAACATCAGCTGGGAACTCAGCAAAGCAGTACCTCTGGCCCCATTCCAGGCCTGCTAAACCAGACTCTGAACTTTAATAAGATCTCCTCACAATTTAGATACATATTCACATTCAAGAAGCACCAGCTCTACTGTAAGAGCCAGACTGAATTGTGAAAACAAGTAGCTATCACAGGCAGAAGGCGGGACTAAAGAATTAGGTAGAATTCAGTCTAATTAAATTACGTGTTGATGGGGCGACTGGGTGGCTCAGTCGTTAAGCATCTGCCTTCGGCTCAGGTCATGATCCCAGGGTCCTGGGATCAAGTCCCACATCAGGCACCCTGCCCGGCAGGAAGCCTGTTTCTCCCTCTCCCACTCCTCCTGCTTGTGTTCCTGCGCTTGCTGTCTCTGTCTCTGTCAAATAAATAAATAAAATCTTAAAAAAAAAAAAAAATTACGTGTTGATGTCCCACGATCTGCCAGGCCCTCATCTGGGTATTTCAGGAAATGAAGGCCTGAGGTTAGGCATGGTCAGCGGGGCGCCCTCAGGGGAGAATGCAGAAAACACATATACATAAGGGAGACAATGCCCCTGTGCTCCAAGGGGCCACTCGAAGTGCTACAGGGTTTGGAGGAGCAGAAGCTGGGCTTCCGAGACGCAAGGAGCCACTGCACTGACTCCCTGGCAGGGTAGAAATGGGTTATGGGAAAATGGGAGGGCCTAGTCTAGGCAGAGGGAACAGCATAAGCAAAGATGCAGAACTGAGAAGCCTGCTGTGTGTTGAGGGAACACTGCCTTCTGCCTACAGCAGTGTTTTCAAACTGTTTCAAGGAGACTCAGGACTCTGTGATGACTACTAAGGGTAGGGATGGGAGGTCAGTGGGGTTGCTGACACCCATAAGATTATATTTTCACTGTGGATTCCACCACTGAAAAATAAAATGTGCAGCATAGCATTGAGCTACTACACAAGGCACTTCTAAAAGTATTACCTACAGCCCTGCCTGGCATGCGGCAGGCACTCAAATATTCATAGAAGCAATGAATGAATGGAGTGAACGAGTGAATCTATGAGATCAAAGTAAAAAGGTAGAGCCACTTTTGGCCTGGACTGCAAAGGGTCTTAAAATGTCAGAGATGAGGTTTATATGTTATTTGGTAGGGCACTGGGGAAAAGTTTATTAGCCAGTGACTGAGCTTGGCTCTGCTTTAAGAAGCTTATTCTGCAAACCAAGTATAAAATGGATTGGAAATGAGAGAGACTGGATCTGGGAAACTAGTCAGGAAGACATCAGGGTAGTGTCTAGAAAGAGTTAAGAGTCTGAAGAAAGACAGTCCCTATGGGAATAAAAAGGTGGAGAAGCAGGTATCATGAGACATCAGGTAGAGATGGGGTCCATGGGACTAATCTGTGAATTATATTTGGGAAGCAGTGATATTGGGAAGGTCCTGGGTGACTGAGAGAAAACAGAAATTGACAGAACCACCTCTTTTCATGTAAGAAGAAAGATGTCAATTAGAGTTTAAACCTGTTTAAGGCACTTGAGAGGAATATAGAGGCATCTCGCAGATGATTCAAATTGTCAATATAAAATTTAGGAGGGAAAGCAGAGATAGGAATACCACTTTGGGAAAATAATCTAGCACTAATAAAAGAACATCACTGAATAAAAAGTAACCTGCAAAAAGGAGATCTATAAAGCAAAGAGGATCAAGAGAAAACTGCAGGAAAAAAAATGAAAAAGCAAAGGTAGGATGAAAAGGCAATACTGAGACACACAGGAAGAGACAGGACTGGGGGAGATGGTAAAATAGAGATGGTGAAATGGGGGGGGGTGTTACAATAAAAACCCAGAAGTAAAAAGCAGTGGGAAACTGGGACAAACACGCTCATTGTCCTTTAGATCCTGGAAGACACAGGATCTTATAGGAACAGCAGAAAGCCAATTTTGCCCTTTACTTCTGTGAGCAAAGATTTTCATAAATGAAGCAATTACTCCTGTGAGAAGTAAACTAATTGTTCATATTTTTAAATATAAATTGTTGCTATTAAAAATCATGCAATGCTATCTTCAAATTCAGCTGGAAGAAAAAAAAATCTAAAGTAACGGGAGGCAGTTGAGGGATTTAAGACTCATCTCTTCCATGGTGGGAGCTCCACACAGCATTATTCTCCGTAGACATTTCACATTTTGGAGGTGTGTTTGTTTACCTGCATTTTTTTTTTTTTCTCACTAAGCCAGGTCATTAACCTGAGGAAAAGAGCGCTGAGAACACCTCATATACCTTTATAAATCCTCATATAATAGTTAACACTTGGTAAAGTTATCCTCTAACTGCTGACAGGTCTCTCTAATTGGCCATGTTTGGGTGACAAGTACTAATGACAGCTCCTTCTCTGGTTTGACGGCAGAAGAGACACCTCCCTTGGTTTCCTTTCTGCCTCAGTTCAAGAAGGATACGTTAAGTTCATTCTCTTTTTGCTCTGTGAATCTGTGTATTTGGTAAAATGCTATAAAATATCCACGTACTTTTCTTTAATATAGATGCTGCTTAGTGGTTAAACTTCTATAAAGACATCCTTACTTACGTAATGGAAAATAATATAATGCAAATGAAGTACATAAGGAATTATGCTGCCAAACATTCCAGGGAGGGCAGTAATTTTTCCTTTGTTAGGAGAATTCACCTTCTCAAATGCATTTTACTACAAATGCATCCAAGAGAGGTCAAGGAGATCTACAAGAATAGCTATTTGATTTGTGGTTTTCGTTCCAAGCTTCCTCAAATCACTTTTGGAAATGAGCAGCAGTGTGATTTATAAATCCACAAATATTTGATTTACGGGGATAGAGAATCTGAACTACAACCAACACTTTTGAGTAAATAAACATTTTTTTTTCCCACCTTAAGAGCCTCAAATAACAAGAGAATTCCAATGCAGCATTTGCATTCTAAGGGCATTTATTTATTACAGGGAAGGGGCAGCACATACTCAATGCACAGATGGCATCAAAATAAGATGAAAGGACTATGAAAACCGGTGAAATAGGATCCTGAAATATTTAAGGGAGTGCTTTCAAGCCAAAACCTTTAACTTTATCTGAGATGTAGCTTATTGACTTTATGAAAAGCCTTCTTTTTAATTTGATAAATGCATTTTCTACGGCTTCATGCATTGTTCTGAAGCTGCCGGTCTCCAAGCTTGAGGCTGGACCCTACATAACACGAATGTTTTATTTCTTCTATTTGAGCACTGTTTGCTACATCTTAATAAAGTTTGCATTCACCTTGGTGTGATGCTCCTGAGCAAAGCAAAACCAGAGAGAAATGCAAACCACATCTCTGTATGAAAATAAAATGAAGATGACGTTTCCTAACCCAAGAACTTCTGAAAGCATTCCAAAACTGTGTTTATTTTGTACTCATTGGGGGCCAAGGGCTTGATGGCAATTTATTTTCCTTGAAGGACTACAACACTCCCCCAACCAGGTTCACCATAAAAACTGTTTGTCCTCCAGAGCCTGGGGAAGCATTGTCCTGCCAGTTCTCCCTTCTTCCCCCACGGGCCCCCGCAAATAACAGTGGCGAAGCAGATGGTCCTCCCCCTCCCCTTCGCCTTGTCCCTTCCGCAGTCCCACTGTGTCCTCCCATCTCGCACTGACACCTTCACCCAGCGCCCCCGCCCCCACCCCAGGCTCCCGGTAAGCGCAAACTTTAGGGACCTTCTTTCTGCCTCACCGCCCCCGTTTCCCCTCCTTTCAGCTGCAGAACCCTCTCAGAACCCCAAGTTTCGACTCCTACCTTCCTCCCACATCTCCCCAAACTACCCATTTCCCTGTAATGAAGAGAGAGACGCCCAGCCCCAAACTTCCCAGCCCAGGTGACGGAGGCACTGCGACTAACCACAGAGTGGCACTCTCCTTGTCCTCTTCCCTTTTCCATCCTCCCCTCCGTCCTTGGGAATCGGAGCCCCGGAGCCCACACTGGGGACTCCTTCACTCCTTTGGCTTCCACGACCTACTCCTAACTCCAGGGGCTCACAGGAGCCTCACGCCACAGCCCGGGCAAGCGGCGGCTCCGCATCCTCCTCTACAAGTGGGACCGCCGGACAAAGTGCAAACTCCAGTGGGAGGGGGCTCCCGGCCATTCCCTCGGGCGGCGCGCCCCCGGGCCGGCTGGCGCCCGGAGAAGGCGGGCGGGCTGGGGCGGGAAGGCGGCGCGGGTCCCAGGGGCGTCGGGCTGTGCTGGGCTGGGCGCCCGGAGCTTACCTCGGCGCGCCGGCCGCTGGCGCGTGGGGCAGTGGCTCCTCCAGCCGGGAAGCTGTTGCTCGCGCTCCGGCGGCTGCGGCGGTCCCGCCTGGGCTGCGCTGGGGCTCCGCGCAGACGCTCTCCCTCTATCTATTGCAGCCCGGGGCGGCGGCGGCGGCGGCGCCGGGGACAGTTCGGCCCGGCGCGGCCCCGAAACTGTCCAACTTTGGCGGGCGCCGGGCTGAGGCTCCCGGCTGCGGCCCCAGCGCTGAGCGCCTGCGCGCCCTGCCTCGCCCAGGTGAGGGGCGTGTGCCTGGAGCCCGCGGGGCGCGCCCGGCCCTCTGGCCCGGCTCACGACCCCGGCGTTTGGACCCGCCGACGCCACCGCCGCGCGCCGAAGCTGGTGAGGGTTTACCAGGCAGGCACTTGCGAGGCACACACACTAGGGCGAATGAGGCGGGACCGTTCGGGGGCCCGTTGCCACTGCAGAGTCTCCCGCAGCATCGCTGCCTATAAATCCCGCCTTTCCAGGCGTGCGCGGCACTGCGAGGGAGAGGAGGCTCCGTCCCGACCGGGGCTCCGCGCGGTCCTCGGCCTCGGGGCTCCAGCCCCTGCAAGAATTCTTGGCAACGGCCGAGGTCCCGAAACCCGGATGCCAAGCGGCGTGGTGGGGCGGATCTGTCAAATATTAGTCAAGCCAGAGTGAAACTCTCTTCTTGGAGATCGTCAGACCAACTATTTGTTTTTCCTCTTTGACCAGCTCTCGGCTCGAAGACCACACTGAGCAGCCTGAGCATTTTTGGCGGAGCCGGGAAGGCCCGCAGCGCGGAAAGCATCGCAGCCGCGCCGCGGATCGGAAAGGCTTGCGGGTGGGGGGCTTCTGCTCCTCTGGATTTCTTTCCGTGTTTATTTAAGTTTTCAAGACTAAAACATGCCATCGGTTACCCCGATGTGGGGCATCTGCTGAAAGTAGTGCAAACAGCCAAGGTGCTGGGTTCTGAAAGGGAGAGCGCTTGGAAAGAAAACATTTAAGGGGCAAGGAAAAATAATTTTAGAAGAGCAGTTTTATGAGATTACTTCTTTGGCTGGAGAAGTTCAAGAGTAATAAATGACAAGAGAGCTGTGCTATAGAGCAGAGATTTTTTTTTTTTAACAAGTGATTTTAAAATATTATTCTTTGGTTTTCTTCTCAGATGATTGACACTAACTCCATCAATAATTAAGCCCGCAGCTGTTAATGTCTTGGCATAATCGTCCACAGTAAATATCTTAGCATCCAGCCAAAGCCGGTGCTGCTCTCCAGGGTGGGTTTGAGATTTGACAAGCACACGCACAGCATCCTAGAGCTTTCTAAAGGAGCAGGTTGTGTTTATTACCCACCTTGGAATTCAGGGTTATTGCAAGGACCAGCACACCTGAGCTACCAGCAGGAGAAGGAGTATCAATCTGACAGATAGTTTTTATATATTTAGAATTCTAAATATCTTCATATCCAGGTATGCATTCTCACTGACTCATGACTAAGGACAGACACTTACTTATAGGTATGTTTATTCTTAAAACTGTTCCCTATTTGAAACTGCTATATACAGAAAGCAAGCACCAAACTTAAATCATTAGAACCCACATATCATGAGCTATGATAATTGCTTAAGTTATCTTTTACAAAATTATGGCCTTAAGGTCTCCTCCCATCGGTGAAACTTATACTGAAAACAAGTCTTTCATGAGTCCCTGACGGTCAGTAAGGTGGGGTTCTGGCAGACTGGGACAGGCAGGAAATTCCAGAGGCAAAAGCCTTCCTTGAGAAAAACACCCAGTTCCAGTGCCCTGCACTTCAGAATTGGGAACAGTGTGGTTGCTACTGAGCTCAGATAAGTATTGGTATCTCTAGCTGTCTAAGGTAAAGGGGAAAGGGACAGGGGCCCAAGTCAACACCTTGGATTGCACTTGGAGGCAAATGAGTAACCTCTGCCGAGTGGAACACCTGTGAGAAGTGTTCTCTGTGGCTTGCACAATTTAGCAGCATGTGCATTTTTTATGTCCTGCAAACTGCAACTATATCCTTCTCTCCTCCCTGTCTATTTTTAATCACCTATAGCAGAGACTTATGGTGGAGACTAATTTGAGGGCTACATTTCCTAACAACAGTTGAAAGAAGCATGAGATACATGCGACAGCTCCCCATTTTTTACCTGTGACACCGCTAAGAACTGTGCCTTGTGTCCTTAGCCAAGATAGGATTCAGGTCTCCGGAAGCCCAAGCACTGGAAGGATTACAGTGCCTCCCTTCTAAATATACTGCAATATGGAAACAACATTAAACTAAAAACACAAAATTTCAACATATAGAAACAACAGCTTCTCTCTAGATTTTCTGACTGCAGATGTGCACTTATTGGATACATTGGCATAGCCCGTGCCTTTCTAGTGGTATCTGATATAGGGGGTCCTCCTGTCCTCAAACTCTTGCACCATCATTTTCCTAGAACCGTCATTACTCATTCCTGGCAATGACGGTGTAAACCAACTCAGAGAACTCTTAGCTGTAGGCGAGGAGCACTGGGAGGACTGTCAGGATAGCAGCAACACAGAGGGATGCGCAGCAAGAAGAGGTCCCTAAACAGTGAGGCGGAATGTAGCAGAAATATTTATTTAAGCCTTTTTCCTACTAGGTGTGTTTACGAAGTGTGTGGTGCTTTGGTTCCTAAATATTGCTGAACTTGGGCAGACAAACTCCTTTTAACTATGTCCACATATGGGACACCTGGCTGGCTCAGTCAGTAGAACATGTGACTCTTGATCTCAGGATCATGAGTTCAAATCCCATGGTGGGTGTAGAGATTACTTTAAAAAAAAAAGAAAACTAAACTAAACTAAACTATGTCCACAGAATCAGCCTACCCGCTGGATAAAGAACTTGGGGATAAGAACAACATCAACCAATTGGAAGATTTCATAAATCACTTAATTTTACTCATTAAGAAATGGGTAAGAGTTTCCACAACAAGATGTTATAAAACAAGGCCCTAGAGCTATTTTAGATTGCTTTGCAGCCATCAGGAACACTCTGGGCAGGGCTGAGGGCCATATTTTGAAACCCATTCTTGCAGTGGAAGAAAACTGAACTAGAATAGAAAACTCAAATTCTGATTTCAGCTGTCACCTTTAAGCCTGGAGACCTCAGTCTCTTCATCTGTGAGACAGAACAAATATATCAGCCTTGTCTCAATGGGTCACTGTGATGCTTAGAAGGCAATGGTATAGGGAACACTTTGGAAACCGTATGGGAACGCAGGTGCCGCTGCTTGCTCATTGTCTGGCTCATATTTTGCTCTTCCGCCATTGCTTACTAGGTATCCTGCAAACTTTCCCTCCGAATATCCTTTAACGCCTGTGTAGTTTTTTTAATAATCTCCACTATGAATCTTTCCTTATAAACTCTTTCAGATGGCTCCAGTATCATGTAATGTGGAAAGCACAAGTTCTAGTGTTGGATCAACAGGGCTTGAGCCCCCAATCCCTCTAAACTTCAGTGTCTTCGTCTGTAGTATGGGAAAAGAAATATACTGTTTTCGTAGGTTATCCTGAGGGGCAAAGCAAATAGGAAAATATTTTTGCAAATTGTACAATATCTGACAAATGTCCATTGCAATTTACTTCAACAACTATTCGGGAAATAAATGGGAGTTTTATCTCCATATTGGGCAATAAGATCTAAAGTGTCTTAGAAATACAACAACAACAAAAATTGTATCTGGGACTTTCAGAACAACTTAGAACTAGATAAAAGACAGTAAACCTGGTTTTAATAGGCTACTAAATTACATTTGTTTCCATGCATACCTGAATATTACAAATACCAGAAAATTTTTTATTTCAACTTCCACATACTATGAGAAATTAATGGACTAGTTGCTTTAGTTGACATTTGTTCTTTTTTTTAAACTCATTATATCTCATTGTGTCATTGTGCCCTACTTGTGGGAAGGACACCATATTCTTTGCTTTCTTTTTTTTCATTGAAGCATTGTTGACAAACGTTGCATTTAGTTTCAGGCATACTACATAGTGATTTGACAACTCTATACGTTATGCTACACTCACCGCAAGTGTAGCTACCATCTGCCACCATACAATGCTGTTACAACACCATGGACTATGTTCTCTGTTCTGTACATTTCATCCCTGTCACTTATTCATTCCATAACTGGAAGCCTGTATCTCCCTCTCCCCTTCACCCATTTCGCCCATTCCCCCGCTTCCCTTCCCTCTGCAACCGTCAGTTTGTTCTCTGTATTTACAGATTTGTTTCTCCTTTTTGTTCGTTTGTTCGTTTCATTTGTTTGTTCATTTGTTTTGTTTTTTAGATTCCACATATAAGTGAAATCATATGGTATTCATCTTTCTCGGATTTATTTCACTTAGCATAATACCCTCTGGGTCCATCCATGTTGTAATGAAATTTGTTCTTAAAAGCGCCAACTTGGGTTTAGCAAAAAAATGTATATTTCTTCAAAGCCATGATAATAATTTTAAGAATGTCTGCCTACTCAAGATGGGTAACAGCTGAAACACAAATGTTGAGGGCTTTTTTGATCAGGTGATTTTCATATCATTTTCTTTTTTTTTTAGTTTTATTTTATTATGTTACGTTAGTCAACATATATTACATCATTAGTTTTTGATGTAGTGTTCCATGATTCATTGTTTGTGTATAACACCCAGTGCTCCATTCAATACGTGCCCTCCTTAATACCCATCACCAGGCTG